>NC_090651.1:374058806-374358806 GCF_040937935.1 Hyperolius riggenbachi
TTGCAACTGGCAGAATCCCAGTGGATTGGCGTACAGCCCACGTTTTCCCATTATTTAAGAAGGGCAAAAAATCAGATCTGGGAAATTATAGACCTGTAAGCTTAACATCAGTTGTATGCAAACTATTTGAGGGGTTACTAAGAGATACTATACATGACTTCATAGTAGAAAATAATCTTATTTCTCAGCATCAACATGGGTTTACTAAAGACAGGTCCTGTTTGACTAACATGCTCAGCTTTTATGAGGTAGTGAATGCTAATATGGATATTGGGAATGCTGTAGATGTGATATACTTGGACTTTGCAAAGGCCTTCGACACTGTTCCCCATAAAAGTCTGGTGCAAAGGTTGAGGATGCAAGGACTGGGGAAGAGTCTGTGTGCATGGATGGGGAACTGGCTAATGGACAGAAAACAAAGAGTTGTGGTCAATGGATCGTACTCAAAATGGGAGACTGTTAGCAGTGGGGTCCCACAGGGGTCTGTACTGGGTCCAGTGCTCTTCAATTTATTTATTAATGACCTAGTAGATGCAGTAGTGAGCAATGTTGCTATTTTTGCAGATGATACAAAATTGTGCAGAATCATCAACTCTCAGGAAGATAGTGTCATATTGCAACAGGATCTGGATAGGATGGCTATATGGGCACATACATGGCAGATGAAATTCAATGTTGACAAATGTAAAGTCATGCATTTTGGATGTACTAATGGTCTAGCACCATACAAAATAAATGGGATACAGTTGGGGACATCAAACTTGGAGAAGGACTTAGGAGTACTCATTGACAACAAGTTAAATAATCGTACTCAATGCCAAGCCGCTGCAGCTAAAGCTAACAAAAATTTGGGATGCATTAAAAGGGAAATAAAAACTCGAGATGCTAGCATAATATTGCCCCTGTTTAACTCTCTAGTAAGGCCACATCTGGAATATGGAATTCAGTTCTGGGCACCACATTACAAAAAAGATATTGCAGTTTTAGAGTAGGTGCAGAGACGAGCAACAAAATTGATACGTGGGATGGAAGGTCTCACTTATCAAGAAAGGTTAGATAAACTGGGTTTATTTAGTCGCCTTAGAGGGGATCTAATTAACATGTATAAATACATCAGAGGGCAATATAATAGCTTGGCGGATGAGCTTTTTGTCCCTAGGCCTTCTCTAAGGACTAGAGGACATGATCTGTGCATGGAGGAAAAACGTTTTAGCCATTTATTTAGGAAAGGGTTCTTTACAGTAAGAGTGATTAAGATGTGGAATGCTTTGCCACAGGAAGTCGTTATGGCAAACTCTATACCTGCATTTAAAGGGGGCTTAGATGCTTTCCTTGCGTTGAAAGACATCCATGGCTATAATTACTAGGTAATGCCTAATGATGTTGATCCAGGGATTTTATCTGATTGCCATCTGGAGTCAGGAAGGAATTTTTCCCTTTAGGGGCTAATTGGACCATGCCTTGTAAGGGTTTTTTCGCCTTCCTCTGGATCAATTAGGGATATGTGAGGGTGCAGGCTGGTGTTGTACTTTATACTGGTTGAACTCGATGGACGTATGTCTTTTTTTAACCAAAATAACTATGTAACTATGTGCCCACCCGCGACGTCAATCCGCCGGCCAATTAGCAGCGCCGGCGGGTTGTTAACCCCCGATCTGCTGCATGTAAAGCGGATAATACGCTTTGTAATGTATACAAAGCGTATTATACAGGCTGCCTCCTGCCCTGGTGGTCCCAGTGATCGAGGGACCACCAGGGCAGGTTGCAGCCCTCCTATTAAGCACCCAATCACACTGATCTGCCCCCCCCCTGCCCTCTGATCGCTCACAGCACCCCTCAGACCCCTGTTTGCACCCAATCACCCCCCTAATAACCCATCAATCACTCCCTGTCACTATCTGTCAATGCTATTTTTAGATTAGGTCCTAAACTGCCCCCTGGGGGCTCCTGAACACCCCCCCACACACACACACACACCCTCAGATCCTCCCCAGACCCTCCCCACTGTGTACTGTATACATCTATTCTCCCTTATAATCACCAACTGATCACCTGTCAATCACCCATCAATCACCCCCTGTCACTGCCACCCATCAGACCAGACCCTAACCTGCCCTTTGTGGACACCTGATCACCCACCCACACCCACAATCACCCCGTCACCACCTGGCACTGCTACCCATCAGATCAGACACTAATCTGACCCTTGCGGGCACCCAATCACCCGCCCACACCCTCAGATAGCCCCCCAGACCCCCTCTGATCAACTCGCCCGTGCATTGCTTGCATATATTCTCCTCTGTAATCACCTACTGATCACCTATCAATCACCCCATCACCCCCTGTCACCACCTGTCACTGCTACCCATCAGATCAGGCCCTAATATGCCCCCTGTGGGCTTCTGATCACCCGGCCAAACCCTCACCCGCCCCACCGCAGTGACAGAATTTTTTTTCTGATCACTGCTGGTACGACTTAATTGTGGCTGAGACCAACCGTTATGGCACACAATACGCAACCGCCAATCCAAGAAGCTACCATGCCCAGCCTTTTCGGTGGAAGCCACTCCAAGTTTCCGAACGTAACATTTTGGGGGCCTTCTCCTTAACATGGGTGTAGTCAAAAAGAATGTATTGCGGTCTTATTGGTCTATGCACCCAATACATCACATGCCCATGTTCTCTGCTGCCATGTCCAGGTCACGATTTGAGAACATCCGGCGCTTCCTGCACTTCAGTGCCAATACAACCTGTCATCTAAGAGGCCACCCTGCTTATGACCGGTTACACAAAATTCGACCCCTCATAGACCACCTGTCATCAAAATTTGCAGATGCTTATACCCCTGAACAGTCATTTTGAGGCATTAGGTTTCCAGACTACTCCTCAAGGTTTTGGGCCCCTAAAATGCCAGGGCAGTATAGGAACCCCCAAGAGACCCCATTTTAGAAAGAAGACACCCCAAGGTATTCCGTTAGGTGTATGACGAGTTCATAGAAGATTTTATTTTTTGTCAAAAGTTAGCGGAAATATATTTTTATTGTTTTTTTTTTCACAGAGTGTCATTTTCCACTAACTTGTGACAAAAAATAAAATCTTCTATGAACTCACCATACACCTAACGGAATACCTTGGGGTGTCTTCTTTCTAAAATGGGGTCACTTGTGGGGTTCCTATACTGCCCTGGCATTTTAGGGGCCCTAAACCATGAGGAGTCTAGAAAACAAATGCCTCAAAATGACCTGTGAATAAGACGTTGGGCCCCTTAGCGCACCTAGGCTGCAAAAAATTGTCACACATGTGGTATCGCCGTACTCAGGAAAAGTAGTATAATGTGTTTTGGGGTGTATTTTTACACATACTCATGTTGGTGGGAGAAATTGTGTGTAAAAAAAATAAAAAAACTGTCATTTACAGAGATATTTCTCCCACCCAGCATGGGTATGTGTAAAAATACACCCCAAAACACATTATACTACTTCTCCTGAGTACGGCGATACCACATGTGTGACACTTTTTTGCAGCCTAGGTGCGCTAAGAGGCCCAACGTCCTATGAGTACCTTTAGAATTTCACAGGTCATTTTGAGGCATTTGGTTTCTAGACTACTTATCACAGTTTAGGGCCCCTAAAATGCCAGGGCAGTATAGGAACCCCACAAGTGACCCCATTTTAGAAAGAAGACACCCCAAGGTATTCCGTTAGGTGTATGGTAAGTTCATAGTAGATTTTATTTTTTGTCACAAGTTAGTGGAAAATGACACTTTGTGAAAAAAAACAATGAAAATAAATTTCCACTAACTTGTGACAAAAATAAAATCTTCTATGAACTCACCATACTCCTAACGGAATACCTTGGGGTGTCTTCTTTCTAAAATGGGGTCACTTGTAGGGTTCCTATACTGTCCTGGCATTTTAGGGGCCCTAAACCGCTAGGAGTAGTCTAGAAACCAAATGCCTCAAAATGACCTGTGAAATCCTAAAGGTATAGGACGTTGGGCCCCTTAGCGCACCTAGGCTGCAAAAAAGTGTCACACATGTGGTATCGCCGTACTCAGGAGAAGTAGTATAATGTGTTTTGGGGTGTATTTTTACACATATCCATGCTGGGTGGGAGAAATATCTCTGTAAATGGACAATTTAAAAACAAAACTGTCATTTACAGAGATATTTCTCCCACCCATCATGGGTATGTGTAAAAATACACCCCAAACCACACTATACTATTTCTCCTGAGTACGGCGATACCACATGTGTGACACTTTTTTTGCAGCCTAGGTGCGATTAGGGGCCCAAAGTCCTATGAGCACCTTTAGGCTTTATAGGGGTGCTTACAATTTAGCACCCCGCAAAATGCCAGGACAGTAAACACACCCCACAAATGACCCCATTTTGGAAACTAGACACTTCAAAGTATTCAGAGAGGGGCATGGTGAGTCCGTGGCAGATTTCATTTTTTTTCGTCACCAGTTAGCAGAAATGGAAACTTTTTTGTATTTATTTTTTTGTCACAAAGTGTCATTTTCCGCTAACTTGTGACAAAAAATAAAATCTTCTATGAACTCACCATGCCTCTTAGTGAATACTTTGGGGTGTCTTCTTTCCAAAATGGAGTCATTTGGGGAGTATTTATACTATCCTGGAATTCTAGCACCTCATGAAACCTGACAGGTGCTCAGAAATGAGAGAGATGCTTCAAAATGGGAAAATTCACTTTTTGCACCATAGTTTGTAAACGCTATAACTTTTACCCAAACCAATAAATATAAACTGAATGTTTTTTGTTTTTTTTTTATCAAAGACATGTAGCACAATAAATGTGGACAAAAATGTATACAAAAATTTTACTTTATTTGACAAATTTTATCACAGGAAGTTAAAAAAATAATTTTTTGGGCAAAATTCATGTCTTTTTTGATGAATATAATACAAACTAAAAATCGCAGCAGCAATCAAATAGCACCAAAAGAAAGCTGTATTAGTGACAAGAAAAGGAGGTAAAATTCATTTTAGATGGTAGGTTGTATGACCGAGCAATAAACCATTAAAGCTGCAGTGGTCTGAATGGAAAAAAAGGCTCTGGTCCTGGGGCGAAAAGACTGCGGTCCTTAAGTGGTTAAAAGGAAATAGATATGGAAACCTCCATATTGCTCTCAGTTCAGTTGTCCTTTAAGAAGTCGCACTTCTCAGGTATGTCACCCCTCCACAAAGAGTGGACAACAGATGCCGATATGATCAGTGGAGGAGCTCAATGAGACCAGTTCTCAGATACTCCTATTTACTTTGCCTGAGGAGGCAGGTTTTCTCCCATAAAATGCATTGCATAGTGGAGTAAAGTTTTTTATTCTTTAAATGAGACTGTTTGTATCCTTTAGAGGTAAACCTACTGCTGCCTCCTTTTAAACTGTTTTAATGAACACAATTTATACTTGTTGATGCAAAAAAATCAAAAAGAGATGGAGCGCGCCATAGTGCATTAGTCATAAAAGAAAATTTATTACAAATTAAAAGTTATACTCACAAACTTAATTGTGTTGCTCGCATATCAGCGGACAGCCAACCGCTTGTCTCAGCAGGGGCGGATGACGCGCGGTGGCCAGCAGCGCGTAGTTCCCGATGACCTGGGCTCCGTCTCGCTGGGAGGTGGGCGTGGCTGTGTTCAACGGGCGTGTGACGTCATTACGCGTTTCGGCGCACGGCGCCTTCGTCAGATCGTTGATGCTACTGTTCATCGATTATATATTAAGTTTCCTTTATGTTTTGGGGATTTTGGAGGAAACTGGAGAGCTCGAAGGAAACCCACACAGATATACAGGGAGAACATACAAACTCCTTGCAATAGCTTCCTGGCTGGGATTTGAACCGGTGACCCAGCGCTGCAAGGCGAGAGCAATAACTACCACGCCACCGTGCTAGTGGCTTTTTTTTTTTTTTTTATGAGGGGTCAAAAAAAAAGTGGCAACTGGGCCCCTGGACATCCACTAAGCCCCAGGCACCTGCCTATGTTGCCTTGTGGATGATCCTGCTCTTTCCAACTCTCAGTCCACTATAGTAGCGTAGCAATAGCGGATGCAGAGATTGTGACCACACTGAGGCCTTCCTTTATCCATCTTATTAGCTTTTCATTGATGCTATGCTGGCAATAAACACCTCTATATGTGCATTGCATGGTGGTAATCCCTAACAAACTGTTTTCTTACTCTGCTTACACCTCTCTGACACTGCAGCTGTCCCCTCCCCTGCTTACACTCCTCACACTATAGCTATCTCCTCCCCTACTGACACCTCTCACACTGCAGCTGTCCCCTCCCCTGCTTACACCTCTCTGACACTGCAGCAGTCCCCTCCCCTTCTCACATCTCTCTGACACTGCAGCTGTCCCCTCCCCTGCTTACACTCCTCACACTATAGCTATCTCCTCCCCTAATGACACCTCTCACACTGCAGCTGTCCCCTCCCCTGCTTACACCTCTCTGACACTGCAGCAGTCCCCTCCCCTTCTCACATCTCTCTGACACTGCAGCTGTCCCCTCCTCTGCTTACACCTCTCTGACACTGCAGCTGTCCCCTCCCCTGCTTACACCTCTCGGACACTGCAGCTGTCCCCTCCCCTGCTTACACCTCTCTGACACTGCAGCTGTCCCCTCCCCTGCTTACACCTCTCTGACACTGCAGCTGTCCCCTCATCTTCTTACACCTCTCTGACACTGCAGCTGTCCCCTCCACGGCTTACACCTCTCTGACTCTACAGCTGTCCCCTCCCCTGCTTACACCTCTCTGACATTGCAGCTGCTCCCCTCCCCTGCTTACACCTCTCACACTGCAGTTGTCCCCTCCCCTGATTACACCTCTCTGACACTGCAGCTGTCCCCTCCCCTGCTTACACTCTCTGACACTGCAGCTGTCCTCACTCCTGCATACACCTCTCTGACACTGCAGTTGTCCCCTCCCCTGCTTACATCTCTCTGACACTGCAGCTGTCCTCACTCCTGCATACACCTCTCTGACACTGCAGTTGTCCCCTCCCCTGCTTACACCTCTCTGACACTGCAGCTGCTCCCCTCCCCTGCTAACACCTCTCTGACACTGCAGCTGTCCCCTCCCCTGCTTACACCTCTCTGACACTGCAGCTGCCCCTCCCCTGCTTACACCTCTCTGATACCTCAGCTGCCCTTGGTAGGTTTTGAGGCTGCATATTAATAGATTGCTTGGGGCCCCATGTAAAACTTGCACTGGGGCCCCAGGCTCCTACGTTACACCACTGGTCCACTCCTGCCTTTGTGGCCTGCTTCCTTCATTGAATTACTGCCTGCTCCTTTTGTGTTATAAATGCCAGTTGGTCCGCGGGCCCCTTTGTCACAGATGGTCTATGTAGGTGTGACCCTGGAGGTGACAGGCAGAGCTCAGGATAAACAGGATTAAAAAGTCAGAGCTGATACAAGCAGGGCAAGGCCTGGCGGCGTCCTAATAGATGGATGAAGTTGGTTGCCAGCCGGGTCAGGACCAGCAGGGCTCACATAAACACTGTCAGGCTAGACAAATAAGGGCGCCTGGTAACAGTATCAGGGACATCTTGTTCAGGATCTTCGCCAGGTGTTCTGGCTGAGCTTCATTTTATTCAGGATGAATAATTACCAGCAAATAGGAAGTTCTGGCCGCACTTACAGAATATCGTACAGCTGAGAGCAAACCAGCAAAATCAGCAGAGGATCAAACACTTATTACTTTCACTGTACACCATGCACTGCGTGTCATCCCGCTGCCCTTTCTCCATGGCAACAGAATGTATTGCCAGCTGGGGCCAGTACAGAACTCTGCCCCGAACTGTTGCCCAGGGGATGGAGTGCCAGTCCCAGCGGGCGATAGTAATTGTACACGTGAACGCACCATAACAGGAGTGCATGAAAAAAGGGCGCCGTGAAAAAGGCGCACGGCCGAATAATGAAATTATGCCGGTGGATAACGAAATCTGATAACGATAAACATAGTTGTCAGACTTGGTTAACGATAAATAACGGGAAATAGTAACGAAAAGACATTAACGTTAAAAAGTCATTATGTAATTCAACAACAAGGCCATAACAATAGCCGCAGGGGGTTCAAGAAGCCACGCCCCCCCCCCCCCCCCCCCCTGTTCTGTGAGACTGACAACTAAGGGCAAGGAGAGAAAAAACTTTCTGCTCTTTGCACAGTTGTTCTTATGACTGCATCTGCTCAGCCACTGATAAGGAATCATACAAAGTTTTGCAGACAGATATTTGTAGACAGTCCCTATTCAGTGTGCATCAGGCTCTTGTGTACAGCCTGCTCTACCCCCAGCCTTTCTACCTTTCTCCAAGTGCTGTGTCCTGTAGTCATGCTTGAGGAGTCTGGGCACGGAAAGAAGGCGGGAGGGGGACCCATCCAAAGTTTCGCAGGGGGGAACCGTGATTTCTAGTTATGCCCATGTTCAAAAATACAGCTTAACCCAACCCTACTCTCACACAGAACCCTTCCCTGGTGGTGCCTAAAACTAACTACTCCCCTGGTGGCGCCTAACCCTAACCCCCCGGTGGTGTCTAACCCTAACCACCCCCCCCCCCCCCTTTTGGCTGCCTAACCAAAATCCTCCCGCGCCCCCGTTTTGCCTAAAATTAACCTCCGCCCGGGTGGTGCCTAATCCTAACCACTCCTCCTGGTGGTGCCTAACCCTAACCACTCCCTCTGCAGAAACACCCTTTTACACATAGAAACAATACTATCGTTGATAACATAAAATCTGTACATACAAACAAAATAATATGACAAAAACCATATAGTTACATAGTTACATAGTTATTTTGGTTGAAAAAAAGACATACGTCCATCGAGTTCAACCAGTATAAAGTACAGCACCAGCCTGTCCCCCACATACCCCTGTTGATCCAGAGGAAGGCGAAAAACCCCCCACCAGGCATATAACGTTGCAAGCTTCTAAAATGATAACATACTTCAAAAACTTTAATGTTCTAATGTTGTTAATGATATTTATCGCAGTGCCCTTTTTTCTGCTTCTTTTTTGCCTTATTAACGATAATTGCATTAGAGTCTATGGCGGCGCCCTTTTTGTCCACCCTGATTTGGCGTCCTTTTTTCCTGCTACCCTAAAGGGCCCATTCACACTTGAGCATTTTGCCGGCGATTTCGGCAAAACGCTCAAACGCTAGCGCTTTTCAAAGCGCTAGGGTAATAGAAGTCTATGGGCCTGTTCTCATTTGGACGATTTGCGATAATCGCTCAAAAACGCTAAACGCAAACGCGTAGCCTGCACCATTTTCAGACGATTTCCCAGCGATCGCGTTTAAGTGCGATAGAAGCGCAAAACACAATCGCTGAAAAATTGGCAGGTGTGAATGGTGATTTTTTTTTTGCCGTTAATCGCCAAAAAACGCCAGAGCAAAACGCTAGCAAAATCGCTAGCGTTTTGTGATCAGCAAATGTGAATGAGCCCTAACAGTGTTGTGCCAATTAAAAAAACAGGCCTGTGAACAGTTCACACGGGCGATTGTGGGACGTTTTCCACCGGCCGCTGCGCTCGTCGATTAAGTGCTGCCCATTCAACTAAATTGCAGCACTTGCTTTGTACCTTTACCGTCATTTGTGCAAATGCTGCGTTCCGATCCCAATTCTTACAGTTCATCTGACCCTGGATGCAGCTTTCAGGGTCGCTTACCGCTACGTCTCCGTGTAAAAAATTGGCAATCACCGCCGAAAGCCGTGAACTGCTTTTCTGCACAGTTGCATCAAAGAATTTGACCGAGACACTGCGGGACGCCTGTCAGTTGCTCGTGTGAATCAGCCCTAAAACTGTGTGCACACTAGATTGAACGTGGCCTTGGGGGGCTAATAATGACCACCATTTCTCAGTTCTCCATCTGAAAGAAAACGAATTTAATTAGTCTTAAAGGTTACCACACACCATACAATTTTTTAAATATCTGTTCAATTTAAGAATTGCAATCAATTTTTCTGACTGATTGTAACATTTCAAAAATATGACCAATGTACCACACACGTATGTTCAATTTTTCCCCAATTACGATAAAAATGATTGGAAACTCTGACAAAATTGCTAGGGTGTGTATATTCATAAATTGACAATCTAACACACACCATACGATCTTTAGAAAGATTGATGAAAAATATCTGGCATTTTTTCAGTCGGATGAAAAAAAAGCTTTCGATTTTTTTCGGGAGATCCGATTGTTTTTAACGAATTGCTGTAAAATCGGATCATTTTATTGTATCGTGTGTGGCCACCTTTAAGGTGCCCACACACCATACAATTATTTAAATATCTGTTCAATTTAAGAATTGCAATCAATTTTTCTGACCGATTGTAACATTTCAAAAATATGACCAATGTACCACACACCTGTGTTCAATTTTTCCACAATTATGATAAAAATGATTGGAAACTCTGAGAAAATTGCTGGGGTGTGTATGAAAAAAAATGGAAATCCGATCGCATGTTTCAGTCGAATGAAAAAAAAGCTTTCATTTTTTCAGGAGATCCGATCATATTTATTGAATTTCCGTAAAATCGGATCATTTTATTGTATCGTGTGGCCACCTTAATAGTGACAAGTGGACCTGAACTCTTGCACAGGACAGAAGGAAAGCATAGAGAAATGCATCCTGTATGTATTTAGGGCTCGTTTCCACTATCGCGAATCCGCAGGCGTCCAACGCATGCGGATTCGCACATGTAATGCAAGTGGATGGGCCTGTTTCCACTGTTGTTGAGGTGCGTTTTTTTCAGCGGTGAAAAAACGCACAAAAGAGCCGCAGAATTCGCCTGCGAGTGGAATGCATGCGAATAGCATGCAATGTATTTAATAGGGAAATCGCATGCGATTTCCCCATGCGTTTTTTGCCGCGAATTCGCATAGGTACCAATTTAAATTCAAACAGGCAGTGACATGGTTAAAATCGCATATACCCTCACCTATGCGAATTCGCGGCAAAAAACGCATGGGGAATCGCATCCGCATGCGATTTCATCAGCGGTGGAATCCAGGCGATTCCGCACCGCAATAGTGGAAACGAGCCCTTAGAGAGTTTAGCCCATCTAATTCCCCCTCATCTGTGACTAAGCACAAATTGTAATTTTATCTCTCCCCTGTGTCAGCTCCGAAATCTCCTCTGCCACAGCAGAGCAGCTTATTTATAAACACAGGACGTTAACCCTATGTCTGCTTCCATGAAAGCAGGAAGTAGACACACTGCAGATTTATTGCAGGATTTGTATCGGCTGTAACAAAGAAATGTTTTTCTTTAAAGGTTTTTACGCTGTTGCTTATCTCTTAGAGCAGAGAGGAAGTTCAGGTCCGCTGTAATAACCCAGGGCTGACAACAATATGGCAAACACACTGCATTACTGAGCACCAGAAACTAATTTTGAGGTATTAATTAAAGCACAAGTAGATATAAATACTCCAACAATTATGCTTCTCTGTTTCTCTGGCATGGGGGGGGGAGGGAATTGTGCTGCACAATAGTTCCGCTGACCCCGGCGACACCTTCCCCCGACCGCCACATACAGCGCCTGTCCTATTCAGCTGCCTCCATTGTACCTGTTCCAGCCGCCGCCCGCTCTGTGGATTGTCGCCTAATTAAGGCAGCTGGGAGATAAACAGCTAATCTGCCGCTAATCAGATGTTACCTGAAACCCAATCCCCGGCCATTGTGTCCAGCTACCCAGCATTAACCCTTCCCGCGCCTGTACTGGAGGCTGGCTGCAGCTAGAAAACCCCATACACACGCTCAGCAGCGGCCTTCTGTGCAGCACAATTATCAAACAGCTTTTGTGGTGAAACAAGTTGAAACAACCAGAAAAAAGTTGCTTGCTATTGTTCACACAACTGATAAGACATCAATCCAACAGTTGGATTGACGTCTTATCAGTTGTGTGAACAATAGCAAGCAACTTTTTTTTGGTTGTTCAACTTGTTTAAAGGATACCCGAAGTGACATGTGACATGATGAGATAGACATGGGTATGTACAGTGCCTAGCACACAAATAACTAGGCTGTGTTCCTTTTTTTCTTTCTCTGTCTGAAAGAGCTAAATATCAGGTATGTAAGTGGCTGACTCAGTCCTGACTCAGACAGGAAGTGACTACAGTGTGACCCTCACTGATAAGAAATCCCAACCATAAAACACTTTCCTAGCAGAAAATGGCTTCTGAGAGCAAGAAAGATCAAAAAGGAGAATTTCTCATTAGTGAGAGTCACACTGTAGTCACGTCCTGTCAGTCAGGACTGAGTCAGCCACTTACATACCTGATACTTAACACTTTTAGGCAGAGAAAGAAAAAAAAAGGAACACAGCATAGTGATTTGTGTGCTAGGCACTGTACATACACACGTCTATCTCATCATGTCACATGTCACTTCAGGTATCCTTTAAGGCTTCTTTCCCAGCAGGACGTTGCGTTTTAGGGGACGTTATGGTCGCATAACGTGCCCCTAACGCAAGGCCTGTTGGTGCTGGATGTGGACGTCCGACTGATCCGCATTGTGCAGCTCACTCTGGCGTCCGTGATGCCGTGATGCGTACTCTTGGACGCATGCGGCATCACGTGGTCCCGCCAGCCAACCGCCGCACAGAGCTGCCGCTCCAGGAAGTAAACACTGCACGTCACACCGTGCAGTGAATATTAATTAGCCATGTGCCCGGCCGCTATCCCCTCCTCCCCAACATTACTGAGCATGTGCAAACAGTCTAACGCGGCTCTGCCGCTTAGAAAGTACTGCATGCAGTACGTTATCTTGAAGTACAGCGTTACAATGTAACGCAACGTGGGCACTGTGAACATCCCATTGATTTTTCATTACTGTGCGGTGGGGTGCGTTACAGGCTGCTCTAACGTGCGCCTGTAACGTCCCACTGTGAAAGCAGCCTAAGACTACCGTCCGAGAGACCAATCCTGACAGATTTCTCACCTGCACACATGGAAGAACAGGCACAGCGAATACTACAGAGGTGCCCATACAGGTATCGATTTTTCCCGTCAAACTCCAGCAGATGTTTGAATCTGCTAGAAATTGATGCTGCAGGCAGTCCAATCAATCATTCATATGATCGATTTTAGTCCGAAATTGACCATAGCGGCCTATCGTACCTGTTGGACGATATCAATCGGCGGCAGGTCAGGAGGTTTAGCAATAGTAAAATAACAGCGAAAGTTACAGATATTCTACTATCTTATTACCCATTGCCCAGTAATACAGTGCATCCGGAAAGTATTCACAGCACATCACTTTCTCCACATTTTTGTTATTTTGTGCCGGTCGTTTTTCCCTCAGAATTCTGCACACAACAAATCATATTGACAACATGAAAAAAGTTTGATTGAGACAGCACATGTACATTCACAGCCATTGCCATGAAGCTCAAAATTGAGCTCAGCTGCATTCTGTTTCCCCTGATCATCCATGAGCTGTTTCTGCAGCTTAATTGGAGTCCACCTGTGGTAAATTCAGCTGATTGGACATGATTTGGAAAGAAACACACCTGTCTATATAAGGTCCCGTAGTTGACAGTTCATGTCAGAGCACAAACCAAGCATGAAGTCAAAGGAATTGTCTATATGTACAGAGCCATCCTGGAAGAACATCCGATCCAGAGTGCTCTTGAACTCAGACTGGGGCGACGATTCATCTTTCAGCAGGACAATGACCCAAATGATTTTACTCTCGAACCAGACTATCGATCAGAACTAAGATCGACCAAGAAAACTCATGGTGTAGATGGAGCATTAGCATACAGCCAATATATCAAAGGAGTGGCTTATCTGTGAATGTCCTTAACCACTTTACCCCCGCGCGTACGGATTTCTCCGCCCCTTTTTCCATCCTTTCACCCCCAGGGACGGAGAAATCCGTACTTTGCGCACTCCCGCCGCTGTCCGCGTTCCCGCTCGTAAACACGCCGCCCGCCGCTAGTAAACACGCCGCCGCCCGCTCGCCCAGAGATCAACGAACGGGAAAATCCATTCCCGTTCGTTGATCTAAGCCCCGCAATGACCTGCTGCCGCTCGGCTGAGCAGCGCGATCATTGTGAAAAAATAACAAAGTCCCAGCCTCTTTCTACTTCCTGCAAGAGTCCGGAAGGACGCTTGCAGGTAGCATGAAACAAATTAGTAATGTTGCCATCTTGTGGCCAAATAGTAAAACTACACCCTAACCATTTTCTACACACAAATAAACTTGTTTTACACAAAAAATTAACTCCTTACCTCCCACACTCCCCAATTTTTTTTTTTTTGTAATTAAAAAAAAAATAAAAAATTTACAATAAAAAAAAAAACATAAATAGTTACCTTAGGGACTGAACTTTTTAAATATTTATGTCAAGAGGGTATAACACTGTTACTTTATAAACTATGGGCTTATAATTAGGGATGGACGCAAAACTGAAAAAAATGCACCTTTATTTCCAACTAAAATATTGGCGGCAAACATTGTGATAGGGACATAATTTAAACGGTTTTATAACCGGGATAAATAGGCAAATACATTTAATGGGTTTTAATTACAGTAGCATGCATTATTTAAAAACTATAAAGGGCGAAAACTGAAAAATAATAATTTTTTTCCCACATTTTTTCCTATTTTCCCATTAAAACACATTTAGAATAAAATTATTCTTGGCATAATGTCCCACCTAAAGAAAGCCTAATTGGTGGCGAAAAAAACAAGATATAGTTCATTTCATTGCGATAAGTAATGATAAAATTATAGACGAATGAATGGAAGGAGCGCTGAAAGGTGAAAATTGCTCTGGTGGTCAAGGGGTAAAACCCCTCAGTTGGGAAGTGGTTAAAGTGAACCCAAATTAAAAATACAAGATTTCAGGAATAAAATCTATTTTCTAAATTATAATAATAAATAGCAGCCTTTTTTCAGCTGCATGATGACAAATATAAAATATTTTACATTTATTGGAGGAACCCCTCCCTTCCTTTCATATTGCCGGGACAGAATCCGGCAAACTGGTGGAGTAGGAGGTGACCGGCAGAGGAGGAATTGCTAATGGCTGCCACCTGTATAATCCTAGTTATGGAAAGAGAAGGGTGAAAAGCATGCACTGAAATGCTCATAGGCTTGAAGGAGTGTTTGTTTATCTTTGTGTGTCAGAGTGGTGCAACTAAATGTTTTGAATTAAAAAAATGTTTGGTTTGGGTCCGCTTTAAGTGGCCCAGCTAGAGCCCAGACTTGAATCCGATTGAACATCTCTTGAGAGATTGGTAAAATGTCTGTGCACAGACGCCTCTCATCCAATCTAATGGAGCTTGAAAGGTTCTGCAAAGAGAGGAATGGGCGAAACTGGCCAAGGATGGGTGTGCCAAGCTTGTGGAATCATTCAAAAAGATTTGAGGCTGTAATTGCTGCCAAAAGTGCATCAACAAAGTATTGAGCAAAGGCTGTGAATACTTATTATGTGATCTCTCAGTTGTTTTTTTTATTTTTAATAAAAGTGACAAAACCTCAAGTAAACCTTTTTCACCTTGTCATTATGGGGTGTTGTGTGTAGAATTCTGAGGAAACACATGAGTGTAATCCAATTTGGAGTAAGGCTGTAACATAACAAAATGTGGAAAAGTGGTGTGAATACTTTCCGGCTGCACTGTATTATTGGGCAGTGGGTGATAAGACAGTAGAATATCTTTTTACTGTTCTTTTACTATCGCTAAACCTAACCCTATTATCACCTGATCTCTGCCTCTGCATTCCGTCAGCGGTACATCACATCTGGCAGACACTTCATGCAACATGTTTGGCCCATTTCTTGAACTTTGTCCCTGATCTATGCGGTCATTTCCCAGAGGGGGAAATTATTGTGCAAATGTCGCACTCTGGCATGTGGAGGCCTCAGTGGGACTTTTTACCAAAAGCTCCTCATCATTACTAGTCTCTACAATGAACTTAAAGAGGAACTCCAGTGAAAATAATGTAGTAAAAAAGTGCTTCATTTGTTACCATAATTATGTATAAATGATTTAGTCAGTGTTTGCTCATTGTAAAATCTTTCCTCCCCCCGATTCACATTCTGACATTTATTACATGGTTACATTTTTACTGTGGGCAGGTTATGTAGCTGCTCCTAGCTGTTTTGGCTGTTAGAGACAGCTGTAAACAGCTAATTACTGTCTGTGAACCTTGTTACATTGTAACAAACTGCCAAAAGTACCGCGGTCCCAGAGCTTCTTGTGGGAGGGGTTTCAGCACAAAATCAGTCATACAGCGCCCCCTCATGGTCTGTTTGTGAAAATCATTATATTTCTCATGTAAAAGGGGGTATCAGCTACTGATTGGGATAAAGTTCAATTCTAGGTTGGAGTTTCTCTTTAACCTCAAATTGCCACCCCTCTAGTATTATTATTATTTTTTATTTATATAGCGCCCACATCTTCCATAGCGCTGTACATAAAATAAAACAAATAGTGGGGAGCATCAGGCCCGGATTTACATCACCGGAGCCTACAGGCACAGATGTTCTGGCACCTTAGACTTCACCATCTACGAACCTACAAACCCCGCCAAACTGCACCGCAAGTGTGCTGGCTGTCCCAGCTGTCACTTCTGCCTTACTTCCCTTGCCGTAATGTAGCAACAGGTGCCCTTTAGTATTAGGTGGCCAGAAGTACTCTCAATATTCAGTAGCTAGAGGTGCCCCTGACTGTAGGGAGATCTCGTCAGTGGAATAGTGAGAGCAGGGGGAGTAACCTCTCATTTACACTTTCACCAGGACTCTGCATAGGGAAGGAGGGAGGGAGGTGCCTTCCGGAGGCAGTTAATGAATGCGGTGATCATGGCGCTTGTGTTGGCATCAGCTAGCTTATTGACCTATTTATAAATAGGCTCAACCTATTCTGTTGAACTTTAAATTGCAGTTTCTATTGTCATTTTTTATGCATTGTCGAAAATCTATATTTTTTCAAAGAAGAAAATCTAGGGTGTTTTCACTGTAGTGCGGCTGCTGTTTTTGTCATGCTCCATATTTGCTTATTAAGATTGTATGACCTGCATAATAGCTTATAGAGCACATATAGCGGAGGGGACATACCACTATTATAGAATGGAACAAAATCCATAATGTAAGTACATTGCATTATTGATCATCGTGACCCCATTTCTAAGGCGTTTCACGCAGACTTAATAAGAAGTATTAAAAACTGTGTGAGATGTAAATCTGATGGTCAGAGTCTCGCTGCTCCTGCGTTCTTTTCTGAGAGACGCATATCGATAGAAGGTTTTATAGAATATTACACTCTGATTTTCTTCCAAGAGATCTGTTGATAGAGAAGCCAAGAGGGCATCATTGTTTTTCTCCAGGAGCTAATGGAGTCGTGATTCCTCCGGGCTGCATGACCTGGCCTGCGGGATGCATGACCTGGCCTGCGGGATGCATGACCCGGCCTGCGGGCTGCATGACCCGGCCTGCGGGATGCATGACCCGGCCTGCGGGATGCATGACCCGGCCTGCGGGCTGCATGACCCGGCCTGCGGGCTGCATGACCCGGCCTGCGGGATGCATGACCCGGCCTGCGGGCTGCATGACCCGGCCTGCGGGCTGCATGACCCGGCCTGCGGGATGCATGACCCGGCCTGCGGGATGCATGACCCGGCCTGCGGGATGCATGACCCGGCCTGCGGGCTGCATGACCCGGCCTGCGGGATGCATGACCCGGCCTGCGGGCTGCATGACCCGGCCTGCGGGCTGCATGACCCGGCCTGCGGGATGCATGACCCGGCCTGCGGGCTGCATGACCCGGCCTGCGGGCTGCATGACCCGGCCTGCGGGATGCATGACCCGGCCTGCGGGCTGCATGACCCGGCCTGCGGGCTGCATGACCCGGCCTGCGGGCTGCATGACCCGGCCTGCGGGCTGCATGACCCGGCCTTCCGGGCTGCATGACCCGGCCTGCGAGCTGCATAACCTAGCCTGCGGGCTGCATGACCTGGCCTGCGAGCTGCATAACCTAGCCTGCGGGCTGCATGACCTGGCCTGCAGGATGTTTAACCTGGCCTGCGAGCTGCATGACCCGGCCTGCGGGCTGCATGACCTAGCCTGCGGGCTGCATGACCTGGCCTGCGGGCTGCATAACCTAGCCTGCGGGCTGCATGACCTGGCCTGCGAGCTGCATAACCTGGCCTGCGGGATGCATGACCCGGCCTGCGAGCTGCATGACCCGGCCTGCGGGATGCATGACCCGGCCTGCGGGCTGCATGACCCGGCCTGCGGGCTGCATGACCCGGCCTGCGGGCTGCATGACCTGGCCTGCGGGCTGCATGACCTGGCCTGCGGGCTGCATTATCTGCCCTGCGGGCTGCATGACCCGGCCTACGGGCTGCATGACCCGGCCTGCGGGCTGCATGACCCGGCCTGCGGGCTGCATGACCCGGCCTGCGGGCTGCATGACCCGGCCTGCGGGCTGCATGACCCGGCCTGCGGGCTGCATGACCCGGCCTGCGGGCTGCATGACCCGGCCTGCGGGCTGCATGACCCAGCCTGCGGGCTGCATGACCTGGCCTGCGGGATGCATGACCTGGCCTGCAGGATGTTTAACCTGGCCTGCGAGCTGCATAACCAGGCCTGCGAGCTGCACAACCAGGCCTGCGGGCTGCATAACCTGGCCTTCCGGGCTGCATGACCCGGCCTGCGAGCTGCATAACCTAGCCTGCGGGCTGCATGACCTGGCCTGCGAGCTGCATAACCTAGCCTGCGGGCTGCATGACCTGGCCTGCGGGATGCATGACCTGGCCTGCAGGATGGTTAACCTGGCCTGCGAGCTGCATGGCCTGGCCTGCGGGCTGCATGACCCAGCCTGCGGGCTGCATGACCCGGCCTGCGGGCTGCATGACCCGGCCTGCGGGCTGCATCACCTGGCCTGCGGGCTGCATCACCTGGCCTGCGGGCTGCATCACCTGGCCTGCGGGCTGCATCACCTGGCCTGCGGGCTGCATGACCTGGCCTGCGGGCTGCATGACCGGGCCTGCGGGCTGCATGACCCAGCCTGCGGGCTGCATGACCCAGCCTGCGGGCTGCATGACCTGGCCTGCGGGATGCATGACCTGGCCTGCAGGATGGTTAACCTGGCCTGCGAGCTGCATAACCAGGCCTGCGAGCTGCACAACCAGGCCTGCGGGCTGCATAACCTGGCCTTCCGGGCTGCATGACCCGGCCTGCGAGCTGCATAACCTAGCCTGCGGGCTGCATGACCTGGCCTGCGAGCTGCATAACCTAGCCTGCGGGCTGCATGACCTGGCCTGCGGGATGCATGACCTGGCCTGCAGGATGGTTAACCTGGCCTGCGAGCTGCATGACCCGGCCTGCGGGCTGCATAACCTAGCCTGCGGGCTGCATGACCTGGCCTGCGGGCTGCATAACCTAGCCTGCGGGCTGCATGACCTGGCCTGCGAGCTGCATAACCTGGCCTGCGGGATGCATGACCTGGCCTGCGAGCTGCATGACCCGGCCTGCGGGATGCATGACCTGGCCTGCGAGCTGCATGACCCGGCCTGCGGGCTGCATAACCTGGCCTGCGGGCTGCATGACCTGGCCTGCGGGCTGCATAACCTAGCCTGCGGACTGCATGACCTGGCCTGCGAGCTGCATAACCTGGCCTTCCGGGCTGCATGACCTGGCCTGCGGGCTGCATGACCTGGCCTTCCGGGCTGCATAACCTAGCCTGCGGGCTGCATGACCCGGCCTGCGGGCTGCATGACCTGGCCTTCCGGGCTGCATAACCTAGCCTGCGGGCTGCATGGCCCGGCCTGCGGGCTGCATGACCCGGCCTGCGGGCTGCATGACCCGGCCTGCGGGCTGCATGACCCGGCCTGCGGGCAGCATCACCTGGCCTGCGGGCTGCATCACCTGGCCTGCGGGCTGCATCACCCGGCCTGCGGGCTGCATGACCCGGCCTGCGGGCTGCATGACCCGGCCTGCGGGCTGCATGACCTGGCCTGCGGGCTGCATGACCAGGCCTGCGGGCTGCAGGACCCGGCCTGCGGGCTGCAGGACCCGGCCTGCGGGCTGCACGACCAGGCCTGCGGGCTGCATCACCTGGCCTGCGGGCTGCATGACCTGGCCTGCGGGCTGCATGACCTGGCCTGCGGGCTGCATGACCTGGCCTGCGGGCTGCATGACCTGGCCTGCGGGCTGCACGACCAGGCCTGCGGGCTGCATCACCTGGCCTGCGGGCTGCATGACCTGGCCTGCGGGCTGCATAATCTGGCCTGCGGGTTGCATGACCTGGCCTGCGGGCTGCATAATCTGGCCTGCGGGCTGCATGGCCTGTGGGATGAGCAGATGCGGCTGCAATAATAAAGTGTACTACTGTATAAAGTAATAATACAGACTGCCACATAATGCCAAATACTGTATTTTTTGGACTATAAGACTCACTTTTTCTCCCCCAAAAGTGGGGGGAAAAAATAAACTGCGCCTTATAATCGAAATGCAGGGAGTTCCTGACTTGTAAACGCTGCTAATACTAACCTCCAACCCGCCGCAATGTCAGGGACTCCCTGTACTGTGCCCATGCAGAGGGGGACACAGGAGGACAAACAAGGACAAAGGGGGACACAAAGGGGCATAGAGGAGGACACAAGGGGGATAGAGGCGGACACACGGGGGACAAACGGAGGACACGGGGACACAAGGGGGATAGAGGCGGACACATGGGGGACACGAGGTGCAAGGGGACACAGGAGTTACAAAGAGGCATAATCCACAAGAAGCCCCTTCACCATGGATGCACCAGGTTTAACCATCTTAGCGGTATGGATGAGCTCAGCTCGTCCATCACCGCCGATGGCTGCCGCTCAGGCCCTGCTGGGCCGATTTTGCTCAAATAAAGAGCAGCACACGCAGCCGGCACTTTGCCAGCCGCGTGTGCTGCCCGATCGCCGCCGCTCTGCGGCGATCCGCCGCGAGCAGCGGCGAAAGAGGGTCCCCCCAGCTGCCTGAGCCCTGCGCAGCCGGAACAAATAGTTCCGGCCAGCGCTAAGGGCTGGATCGGAGGCGGCTGACGTCAGGACGTCGGCTGACGTCCATGACGTCACTCCGCTCGTCGCCATGGCGACAGGAGAAGCCAAACACGGAAGGCTGCTCATTGCGGCCTTCCGTGTTACTTCTGGCCGCCGGAGGCGATCGGAAGAACGCCTCCGGAGCGCCATCTAGTGGGCTTTCATGCAGCCAACTTTCAGTTGGCTGCATGAAATAGTTTTTTTTTTATTTAAAAAAAACCCTCCCGCAGCCGCCCTGGCGATCTTAATAGAACGCCAGGGTGGTTAATATATATTTTTTCCTTTGGTTTGTGTCCTCTAAACCTAGGTGCGTCTTAGAGTCCGAAAAATACAGTAGTACCATATAATACCATATAGCAGGGGTGTCCAACTGATCGCCCACGGGCCAGATGTGGCACTCACTTGCCTGGGCTAATTTTTGTGTCAGGCCCCCTCCTCTGCTAGGGCCAACTTTTGTTTGCTCTAGGCTTCACTCCCCCCCCCCCCCCCCCCTCTCCTTCAAAGCCAGAAAATTGATGCTCTGCTCCCTCCAGCTGAAAAAAACGGTGCTAGACACCAGAACAAGGTCCTCCAGCAACCAAGGCTGAGACTCCAAAGTGCGCCCCTCCACCCCTCCCACCCCAGCCGTCACACACTGATTACTATTAGACTAAAAGGCACCCCACCAACACATGCATCTCTAGTTATCTGGCTTGCAGTCACTGCCATGTATCCTTTTTCTTATTTATCTCTGCTTCAAACACAATAGGGGAATGATAGCTGAGTGAGTTGTGTGCCCCCTCCTACACTGCACCCTGAGGCTGGAGCCTCTCTCGCCTCTGCCTCTGCCCGGCCCTGCCCTGTGTGTGCCCCTCCTGCACTGCACCCTGAGGCTGGAGCCTCTCTCACCTCTGCCTGGCCCTGATCTGCTCCCCCTCCTACACTGCGCCCTGAGGCTGGAGCCTCTCTCGCCTCTGCCTCAGCCCCGCCCTGCCCCCTCCTACACTGCGCCCTGAGGATGGAGCCTCTTTCGCCTCTGCCTCTGCCTCAGCCCCGCCCTGCCCCCCTCAAACACTGCGCCCTGAGACTGGAGCCTCTCTCGCCTCTGCCCTGCTAGACACACCCCCTGCCCATGAAGTTGGACAGCACAACCATATAATAATAAAAAGTACTATAAAGTAATAATTCAGAATACCATGTACTGTAGTAAATGTGTGTATGAATGTGTGTGTGCCCATTCCACCCCGCTCCCGCTGTGGTGCTGATTGGATGGCAGGATGTGCGCCCCCTCTGCCCTGCCCCCGCTGTGGTGCTGATTGGATGGCGGGATGTGCGCCCCCTCTGCCCCGCCCCCCACTGTGGTGCTGATTGGATGGCAGGATGTGCGCTCCCTCCTGCCCCGCCCCGCTGTGGTGCTGATTGGATGGCGGGATGTGCACCGGGTGCCCCTCTGCCCCGCCCCCGTTGTGTTGCTGATTGGATGGTGAGATGTGCGCCCCCTCCTGATCCGCCCCCACTGTGGTGCTGATTGGATGACGGGATGTGCGCCTCCTCCTGATCCGCCCCCACTTGTGGTGCTGATTGGATGACGGGATGTGCACCTCCTCCTGATCCGCCCCCACTGTGGTGCTGATTGGATGGCGGGATGGTACACGCGAGATAGCCAAAGAGATGGCAGCACACACTCCTGAGCAACAAAGCGTGCACCATCAGCTAGAATAGTAATCATACATAAGGTGATGCTCTGATGACAAATGCTGGAAACGCCAGCATTTACAAGTATACAGGTGTGTGTGTTTCATCTTGTTACAGATGCTGGCTGTGAGGAGTGACATCTCAGCTTCTAGAAGGTGCTGTTCATGAGGATGCTACCTGGACGCTCAACCAATCAGGAGACGGACTGAGGGCAGGGTGTGGCGATTGGCTCAGGTCTGGCTGCTGGGTCCTCAGGTGACCCAATGGGTGATGAGATAATGGACAGTATATAATGGCTATCACTCATAAAGCATTACCGAATGCAGTCATGCAGAAAACAGCTGACTTTACCGAGCACTTAGCAAAATGTCCATTCATAAAAGCAGTTACCACCTGAAAAGCTGAAATTCCCGAGCAGTGACGTATACCTTAACACATGTCAGTAAATGTCAATTCATAAAGATTAGAGCAGGTGATAATGGCACAAAAAATACAGCCTGCTTTGAGAGGCGATAAGAGAATGATAAGAGCAAGTTAATGGGGATTCACAAGCAGAAGCAGTGAGATCTCCCCTTCAGGCAGCAGCAGCGAGAACGGAACAAACAAGGCTTCCCCTGAATACCTTAGGCTGTGTGGTTAACCTCTTGGGTTCCTGCTTTTAAGATGTGTATTTCACATCAGAAAGCCTGCATGTGTAAAGTTTCTTGAAGTTCTTCTACACTGTGGCAATGAATTAGATTGTGAAGAAAGACTAAAGAACAGATACAGAGCAGATTCAGGGCAAGGAGAGGCGATATAACAAAACATGAACATCTAAAGGGAAGTTGGGGGTGCCTCTTTTACTGTAATGCAGTCTCTGCACGGAGAACAGGAATGTAACAGGAACGTGTTGTAACAATGTTACCAAGAGTTGGGCTTTGGTAAATCCCCGAACTTCTATCGCAGGTGTGAAAATGTTTATGAATTAGCACACAAAAGTCTAAAATACCCAATGCGGTATTTTCCCAACCAGATTTTTTTTACCGCACATGCTTTTTATGAATGTCTAGCCATTGTGAGGTAACCTGGTGCTCTTGGTCAGTTGGCCAGGAATAGGCAAGCTTCTGCCGCCCACCCTCCCAATTTTCTTTAAGTTATTATCTTGTTGCGGTACCTACTTATTGAGGGGTGGGGTTAGTGCTTCCCACTGATAGGGATGGGCAGTTGGGATGTTGCTATGGGCAACTGGGGCATGGCTAGGGTCTACAGACCATCTGCTGGTAAAGAAACAAAAAATGTGTTCGGTGGTGTTGACTTAAAGAGAAACTCTGACCAAGAATTGAACTTCATCCCAATCAGTAGCTGATACCCCCTTTTACATGATAAATCTATTCCTTTTCACAAACAGACCATCAGGGGGCGCTGTATGGCTGATATTGTGGTGAAACTCCTCCCACAAGAAACTCTGAGGACCGAGGTACTTCTGTCAGTTTCCTGTCTGTGAACCCTGTTACATAGTGAGAAATAGCTTTTACAGCTGTTTCCAACTGCCAAAACAGCAAGCAGCAGCTACATCACCTGCCAGCAGTAAAAATGTCACCATGTAATACATGTCAGAATATAAATCAGGGATTTAAAATATTTTACAATGGGCAAACACTGACTAAATCATTTATACATAATAATTGTAAAAATGAAGCACTTTTTTATTACATTATTTTCACTGGAGTTCCTCTTTAAGTTAAAAGTCGTTGTGTTGACCAAAGTTAAAAGTTTAATAAATGTTTTAAATGGTTAAAACCCCCAATTAAAAAAGGGCCGCTGCCTTTAAATGCCTTCCTTTTTATTTTAGTTAAGTTTTACATTACAAGTCTTGTAAAGGAGAATGTTTTCATGCATTTGCCATGCCTAATACCATATAGTAATAATACATAATACTGTAGAGTGATAACAGATAATGCTGTATAGTCATAACACATAGAGATGGCCCGAACTGTTCGCATGCGAGCAGTATTCTGCAAACATCAGCTGTTCGCATTTGCGGTGAATAGCGAACATTTGGCGTATTCGATTTGCCCCCTATGCATCATCATTGAGCTGAACGTTGACCCCTTACCTCACAGTCAGCAGACACATGGCAGCCAATCAGCTAGCACCCCCTCCTGGACCCCCCACCCCCTCTATCAAATAGTAGTTGCGGTGGCCATATAGGATCAATTCTCTGCTGGCTGCTGACTGTTAGTGAGAGCAGGGTCAGACTTGCTGCAGATAGGTAGGGAAAGCATTAGCTAGGCCTGTGTTCTTGTTCCTCACTTGCTGGGAAAGCACCCCAAACAGCCCTATTGAGGGCTACCACATCGCTCTCCTGTGTTTTTGTGTGTGTGAAACTCTACAGCCCACTGACACCCAGAGCTGTGTGCACACTACTGCTGTTGCCTCATTATGTTGCAGGCACAGAACCACTCCAGTGCATTATTATATCACTGTATTCTGATAGTACTATTGCATTTCTCTGTGTGTGACACCCCACAGCCCACTGACACCCAGAGCTGTGCATAATGTGATTTCTGCCCTTTAGGGATTAAAACCCGACTTTGCATCAACTCCGTAATTTTTGGAGAGACATTTGGCATGGATCCCCCTCTGGCATGTCATAGTCCAGACCCCTTGAAACAACGTTTTCTTCACTTTTGTGGCCAGAAACAGCCTTTGTAGGTTTTACCATTTGCCTGTCCATTGAAGTTTATGGCGATTTGCCTAATTTGCCTGTTCATGAACAGTTTTCCGAAGTTCACGTTCGCCGTTTGCGAACTGAGAATTCTATGTTTGCGACATCTCTAATTAACACATGGTAGGAATGATAATGAGTAATACTGCAGGGTGATAATACTGCAGGGTACCAATACTTCCTGCTCCATCTGCCTCCTCTCTGATGCCACATCCATGGCTGGTGCCCCACACTGCCCACTCTCCATCCTTCCACCTGACAGCAGGCAGCTGCACAACAGCCAGGCCGTGGTACACTGGCTGCATCGCTTCACCGACCACACCGGCCCCCAGACAATGGCAGCTGATTGGGCACAGCTGATGGAGACAGATGGGGCAGGTGATTTTATTATAGTCCACCAGGCAATAAAGATAGAGAAAGGCAGAGAACAGCCAGGAGTCAAGAGAGAAAGGTAATGAGACTAAAGACTGGAGGGGGGGGGGAGAGGGGGTTAGAGGATCAGGACAGGAGATCAGAAGGACAGAAAGGGTGGCAAATCCTGAGTTTCTACTGACTCAGCCCTCAGGCTCACAGCCTGGAAATTGAGCATGGGAGACGCACAGACAGATGTACAACCCCAGGGAGGGGACAGAGACAGAGAAGCAGCATATAGAAGCAAGAGGAGAGGGGGGGCAGACACAGAGGAGCAGCATATAGAAGTGAGAGGAGAGGGGGACAGAGACAGGGAAGCAGCACAGAGGAGGGAGGAAATAGGGGGGCAGAGACAGAGGAGTAGCACAGAGGAGGAAGAATATAGGGGGGCCGAGACAGAGGAGTAGCATAGAGGAGGGAGGAAATAGGGGGACAGAGACAGAGAAGCAGCACAGAGGAGGGAGACTATAGAGAGACAGAGACATAGGAGCAGCACAGAGGAAGGAGAATATAGGGGGACAGAGAGAGGAGCAGCACAGAGGAAGGAAAATATAGGGGGACAGAGACAGAGACGCAGCACATAGAATCAAGAGGAGAGGGGACAGAGACAGAGGAACAGCATATAGAAGCAAGAGGAGAGGAGGACAGAGACAGAGGAGCAGCATATAGAAGCAAGAGTAGAGGGGGACAGAGACAGAGGAGCAGCATAGAGAAGGGAGAGGAGAGGGGGCAGAGACAGAGAAGCATCGCAGACCAGGGAGAATAAAGGAGGACAGAGACAAAGGAGCAGCACATAGGAGGGAGAGGAGAGGGGGACAGAGGAGAAGCACAGAGGAGGATGAGCAGAGGGGGACAGAAACAGAGATGCAGCACAGAGGAGAGGGGGGGACAGAGACAGAAAAGCAGCATATAAAGGCAAAAGGAGAGGGTGACATGGAAGCAGCATATAACAGCGAGAGGAGAGGAAGACAGTGACAGAGGAGCAGCACAGAGGAGGGAGAGGAAAGGGGGACAGAGACAGAGAATCAGCATAGTGAAATGAGAGGAGATGGGGCCAAGACAGAGGAGCAGCACAGAGGAGGAGAAGGGACAGAGACAGAGGAGCAGCACAGAGGAGGGGGAGGAGAAGGGGACAGAGAAGCAGCACAGAGGAGGGAGAGGAGAGGGAGGTAGAGAAGCAGCATATAGAAGTAAGAGGAGAGGGGGCAGAGACAGATGACTAGCACAGAGGAGGCCGAGGGGGACAGAGACAGAGAAGCAGCATTTAGA
Source organism: Hyperolius riggenbachi (assembly GCF_040937935.1). Lineage (NCBI taxonomy): Eukaryota > Metazoa > Chordata > Amphibia > Anura > Hyperoliidae > Hyperolius > Hyperolius riggenbachi. The sequence continues at coordinate 374,085,924 of NC_090651.1, forward strand.
AGCAAGAGGAAAGGGGGCCAGAGACAGATGAGCAGCATAGAGGAGGGAGAAGAGAGGGGAACAGAAACAGAAAAGCAGCACAGAGGAGGGAGAGGAGAACAGAGACAGAGGAGGGAGAGGAGAGGGGGCTAAGACAGAGAAGCAGCACAGAGGAGGGAAAGGAGAGGGGGACAAAAACAGAGAAGCAGCACAGAGGAGGGAGAGAAGAGGTGGACAGAAACAGAGAAGCAGCACAGAGGAGGGAGAGGTGAGGAGGACAGAGGCAGTGAAGCAGTATATAAAAGCAAGAGGAGAGGGGGACAGAGACAGAGTGATACAATTAGTAGAAGTGAGGGCTGCCTGGAGGGAGAAGGTAATGCAGGACACACAGAGACTGAAGCAGAGAGGAGAGGTAAAGGAATGAGAGAGCAGAGTGGAAATCAATAGAGAGAAGTCTTGTATTCCAGAGGGATAGTGATAATAGTAATAATGAGGCTGGTAACTAGCGGTGAGATCACAGCGGAGAAGTAGAACGACTTCCTCCTCGCTCCACATCAGCATCTACAGCCAGAACTCAGCACAATCTAAAAGCAACTGCGAGATAAGTGGGAGCGACAGGGAAAATAATGCAATTATAGAGAAGAGAAATGCTGCTAATACATACAGAGAGAGAGAAGGAAGCCTGACAGAGCCAGATGAGGGGGGGGGGGGGGGGGGGAGACAGCAGCAAAGCGGAGCAGAGAAAACAGGCAGAACAACAGCACAGCAAAGCAGAGCAGAGACAACAGGAATAACAACAGCAAAGCGGAGCAGAGACAACAGGCAGAACAACAGAAAAGCGGAGCAGAGACAACAGGCAGAACAGCAGCACAGCAAAGCGGAGCAGAGACAACAGGCAGAACAGCAGCAAAGCGGAGCAGAGACAACAGGCAGAACAACAGCACAGCAAAGCGGAGCAGAGACAACAGGAATAACAACAGCAAAGCGGAGCAGAGACAACAGGCAGAACAACAGCAAAGTGGAGAAGAGACAACAGGCATAACAACAGCAAAGCGGAGCAGAGACAGCAGGCAGAACAGCAGCACAGCAAAGCGGAGCAGAGACAACAGGCAGAACAGCAGCAAAGCGGAGCAGAGACAACAGGCAGAACAGCAGCAAAGTGGAACAGAGACAACAGGCAGAACAGCAGCAAAGTGGAACAGAGACAACAGGCAGAACAGCAGCAAAGTGGAACAGAGACAACAGGCAGAACAGCAGCACAGCAAAGTGGAGCAGAGACAACAGGTAGAACAACAGCAAAGAGTAGCAGAGACAACAGGCATAACAGCAGCAAAGCAGAGCAGAGACAACAGGCAGTACAGCAGCAAAGTGAAACAGAGACAACAGGCAGAACAGCAGCACAGCAAAGTGGAGCAGACAACAGGCAGAACAACAGCAAAGCGGAGCAGAGACCACAGGGAGAACAGCAGCACAGCAAAGTGAAGCAGAGACAACAGGCAGAACAACAGCAAAGAGGAGCAGAGACAACAGGCAGAACAGCAGCAAAGCAGAGCAGAGACAACAGGCAGTACAGCAGCACAGCGGAGCAGAGACAACAGGCAAAACCACAGCAAAGAGGTGCAGAGACAACAGGCAGAACAACAGCAAAGCGGAGCAGAGACCACAGGCAGAACAGCAGCACAACAGGCAGTACAGCAGTAAAGTGACAACAGGCAGAACAGCAGCAAAGCGGAGCAGAGACAACAGGCAGAACAGCAGCAAAGCGGAGCAGAGACAACAGGCAGAACAACTTTCACTGACACTGAGGCAGCATTTACAAAAGGACACATTTTCTGCAGGAACAATGGGATCACCATGACAGAGGAGGAGGAGGACCAGGATGACAAACAGGAGAGACAGCTGACATCTCTGCCACCATACAGGTAAGGAGTGCTGCACATTTTATGGAATAGAGCAGGAAGGATAGGGGAGAAATTGAGTTCAGGATCTTAGTGCTGCAAGGCAAGAATATACACACACACACAGAGCAGCTTCAAGCGACCAATCAGAATCCTGGATCTGGGCATCTCACTGATCCTGCTGCAGTTTTCCTTATTGCAGTCTGGATATAAGATCAGGTGCCGTCGCCATGGTGATCGCGCTCGCGCTGCAGTGGTTGCCAGGGGTTACGTTCAATGCTTGGCAAAGATCTGTTTCCATTTAGTATAGTGTAAATGTTTAATTTAGTATTTTTTGGGTGGATGTTAGATCGATGAGCTCTCTGATTCTTCACACATGGTTGTATCATCTCGTTCTGCTTCCTACTATAATTTAATGTCATCACTCACCCCTAAAGGATACCCGAAGTGACATGTGACATGATGAGATAGACATGTGTATGTACAGTGCCTAGCACACAAATAACTATGCTGTGTTCCTTTTTTCCTTTCTCTGCCTGAAAGAGTTAAATATCAGGTATGTAAGTGACTGACCCAGTCCTGACTCAGACAGGAAGTGACTACAGTGTGACCCTCACTGATAAGAAATGCCAACTTTAAAACACTTTCCTAGCAGAAACTGGCTTCTGAGAGCAAGAAAGAGATAAAAAGGGGAATTTCTTGTCACTGATGGTCACATTGTAGTCACTTCCTATCAGTCAGGACTGAGTCAGCCACTTACATACCTGATATTTAACTCTTTCAGGCAGAGAAAGAAAAAAGGAACACAGCCTAGTTATTTGTGTGCTAGGCACTGTACATACCCATGTCTATCTCATCATGTCACATGTCACTTCGGTATCCTTAAAGGGAACCTGAAGATACCTAAAAAAATGTTTTACATTTTTCAATTTCTAGCAAACTATCATATTTTTTGATAAGATCTTTCAGATTGAAAGAAAATATCTTATTTAATCGATCTACACAACTACAAAATCCAACAAGTGAAATGATCATTTATTTAAAACTAGTTGGACGCCCGGTGTTGCCGGGTATGTATTTGGCTAGTTGTGAGGATCCGCTCGGCTGCCTGCGCAGGAAGGCATCCGTTTGACCACTGTTCAGGTCTGCATTCTGCAGGTCTCTGGAAGAGAGACCTTTTGTCAGTTTTGCAGCTTGCTGCTGAGGAATTTGCATACGTTTGTCATGCAGATTGCCTAGCCACATCCTTTGTAGGCCTGTACTATAAATACCATGTGATATCACAGACCTGGGCTGGTCATAAGGGTTAGTCCTGTGAAAACACTCCTGGAGTGTCAGCCTTGCTCATTGTTTGAAGATTAGCTTAGAGTAATTCCTGGGACTGCACTAGGCAGGTTCCCTAGTGCAGTTAGGATTGCATATCTGTTTTGTTTGTTTGTTGCGATTGACCTGTCCCAGCGGTGGTCGACAGGAGATCGCTCTGATCTTTGTTCTTGGAGTATAGCTGGAGCAGCGGTTGCTACCAGCTATCTCATCTGCCTGTCTAGTGCTGTGGATCCTTCTGTTCTGTCTTCCTGGATCGCACTGGCCTCTTGCGCTAGTGCTGTGGATCATATCTCTCACTTATTCCTGTTTTCGTGTATCTGTCTTGTCTGCTACGAACGCTTGCTGGAGGCTCGGTGAGGTAACCGTTAAGCAAGCGCTCGCGTCCTCTGTTTCATGTTTGTCTGTGGGTGGTTAGTTAGGCGTGCTTGTCTCTGTTGTGCTTAACACGCGGAGACCGCGCATAAACGCGTGCACTGTTGCGAATGAGTGCGGTGTTCGCGTTTAGTTAGCGTTTGTTATTTTCCTTATCTTCTCATTGTATGATTTGCTGTGCCTTTGCTACTCTCATGCTCTGCCTTGCTGTAGCCTTGTGTCACCTCTGGCAATTGCCTCTCTCGCGATTGCGTTCCTATTTCATATCTGCTGTTGTATGTGCACCGTCGCGGGTTGGCAACTAGATTGGTGCACATACATACATTCTGTCCCTGTGCTCATTCTCTTCCGCAATCGCTTCTCTTGCGATTGCGTTCTCACTTGGTTTCTTCTGTTGTGTGTCCACCGTCGCAGGTGGCGGCTAGATTGGTGGACATACATACATTCCTCATCTGTGCTTATTCGGTCTTGTGTCGCTGTTAGCAATCGCCATCTCTGGTGATTGCCTTCTCACTTTGTCTTCATGGTTGTGTGTTCATCGTCGCAGGGTGGCGACTAGTTTGGTGGACACACATACCCTCTGTCACTTTGATCTCTCTCTTTCAGGGCTATCTTGCCCTGCGTTTCTTCCCTTCGTACAATTCCTGTCTAGCGTGTGTGGCAGGGCAGAGGAGCTGTTCCTCTGCACTCCACAGCTCCACCTGCCGACAGGAATTTCCCTCTACAGGTGCGTTGCACCTTTTGCTGGGTTCCCTCAAAGTATACGCTTGTGGAGGATTTCCGCAGTGTCAGCGCACGTCCTGTGCGCTGATCACGGAGAGAATTAAAGGGGAACTGAATAGAGAGGTATATGGAGGCTGTCATGTTTATTTCCTTTTAGACAATACCAGTTGCCTGGCAGCCCTGCTGATCCTCTGCCTCTAATACTATTAGCCATAGCCCCTGAACAAGCATGCAGCAGATCAGGTGTTTCAGTGGTTCAGACTTATAAGTCTGATCTGACAAGACTAGCTGCATGCTTGTTTCTGGTTTTAATCAAATACTACTGCAGAGAAATAGACCAGTAGGGCTGCCAGGCAACTGGTATTGATTAAAAGGAAATAAACATGACAGCCTCCGTATACCTCTCTCTTCAGTTCCCCTTTAAACAATTGTTACACTAGTGTTGGCTCTGCCCACTTTTCCTAACCCTAACACACAATTACTTAATGACCAAGTATGTGAGCTTTGCGGTTTTTGGCATAAATAATTTGCAATGAAATAAAATTAATCTGATTGGATGTGGCTCCACCCCTTTTCTGAATTTGAACCCCAATCACCCAATGGCCAACTGTACCAGGTACAGGTGATTAACAGTGCAAGAATGGCAGCAATTAAATATTCCCCTTAAAAATCAATAGGTGGATTTTGATTGGCTTTTATAAGCTCCACCCACTTTTCTGAATATTAATCCCAGTCACCCAGTGACCAACTGTGCAAAGTTTGAGAACCCTGCCATTAACAGTGTAAGAATGGTTGCAGTTTACATTTTCCAGTGAAATTTGTATTTGTCTCCGCCCCCTTTTTGGTTATGGGAATAAAAAGTATCCTATACTTTATTCCAGGTAATGTACTATGTGTGTGCCAAATTTCATTCAAATCCGTTTTTGCGTGATCGAGTAACAAACATCCAAACATCCAAATATCCAAACATCCGAACTTTCCCATTTATTATATTAGTAGGATTAGTAGGATTAGTAGGATGAACCTGAAGAAAGAGGTGTATGGAGGCTGCCATAGTTATATCCTTCTAAACAATACCAGTTGCCTGGCAGTCCTCCTGATCTCTTTGGCTGCAGTAGTGTATGAATCACACCTGGAACAAGCATGCAGCTAATCTAGTCAGACTTCAGTCAGAAACACCTGATCTGCTTCATGCTTGTTCGGGGTCTATGGCTAAAACTATTAGAGGCAGAGGATCATCAGGATAGCCAGGTAACTGGGATTGCTTAAAAGGGAATAAATATGGCAGCTTCCATGTTCCTCTCAATTCAGTTGTCCTTTAACAAGAAGCAATGCTTTACTGATACTCAGTTAGTATGCGTTAGTACGCGTTTTTTCCATAGCAGTGTATTGGGAAGAAGATTTCAGTTAAAACGCGTCAAATGTAAACAGTGCCATATGAAAACATGGGACTTACTTTGAAAATCAGTTTTCTTTCAATTATAACTGAGAGCAATTGATTAAGTATAAAAGGGCCCTAAAAGGGTATTAAAAAGAATAAATTATTTTTAACTGATGACCAGATCTATCTAAAATTGGAATTTGAGTCCCAGTTGCAATATACAGTATTTGTCTCTTTAAACAGAAAAAAATCCAAAGTTTCACTTTCCCGTGTGCAATAAGCAACACCCAGAAAGCATCTCTTAAAGCGGCAGTGCAGAAATATACAGCAGAATGTTATAAGTTACTCAATGTTATGTTAGGTATCCTGGTCTCAGGGTCAGAAACACTTCCTATATCAGCCGGATAGTGTACAGGTTATGGATGCTGCTTTTGATGCAGGGTTCAAGGTTTTGACCGGTGTTCCAATTACTGTACAGGCTCAAACCAGTATGTAAAACAGGGCTGGTTCACACGGGCGTTAACCCGGCATTCGGCATCGTAGTGTTCGGTGGAGGCGCGTTTGGGCTTTCAGCGTCTTTCCGTAGCTTTCAGTTGCGGTCTGCCTTTTTCTTCCCCATAGGGGGACATTAGCCCCGGCGGTTTACCGCCCCAGGATGCCACGGAAAGTCGGGATCGGAACGCAGAATTTACGCAAACGCCGGTAAGAGCCCGGCACAAATGCTCCCATTCACTTGAATGGGAGTGTTTAACGCCGAGTCCCGAATGCCGGCAGTAAACGCGGGACAGATGCCAGTATTAATCAGTGCTAAGGAATCTTTGGGCAAGGCTCTCTACTGCTCCTGGTTGCCCGTGGAGAGTAGTCTTTATCTATATATTACTGTGTATTGGTATGTAACTCCGCCCCTCCCAGTGAGGCTTAGCCTAGGCCATGATCAGTGGCGTAGCTAAGGAGTTTTGGGCCCCAGTGAAGGTTTTACTTGCCCCCCCCCCCCGCCTTCTTTACATTATTATTTTCATTGATGTATAAAGCGCCAACATATTCCGTGGCGCAGTACATAACGATCGATATGGTGCAAGGAAACCTGCCTAGGCCTGTCACAGTATTACAGCGGCAGACAGGGGATGGGGGGGGGGGGGGGGGGCAGTTTGTTAATAATTACCAATATTCAAAGCATTTATAGAAGTGATCATAACCAGCACAGGACCAATACAGAGCTAATACTGCCATTGAGGGGGATGGTCACTCTGGCCCAAGGGCCCCGGTGCAGTCGCAACCTCTGCTTCCCCTATTGCTATGCCGCTGGCTATGATGTCACACAACCTCCTTCCCCTGAGCATTCTGGGAGACCAGGTGCTGTTACTGCTGGCTTTGGAACACACAACCAACAAACATTCAGCAGTGATTCACCTGCCAGCAGTAAAAATATTGGCACCTGTGATACATTTAAGAATGTAAATCAGAGAGAAGAAAGATTTTACAATGGCAAACTCTGATCAACTAGGGAGTGGGTAAGATTTTATGGCGTTTCTAAAACTTTATACACAGGATAGATTTTTGTCACCACAGTACAAAGTCGTTCCTTTATGCCTTCGTAATTTGGGGATGCATCCAGAAGTGCTGGCTTAGCTAGGCTAGGTTTGCACTAGACTATGGGCTCGATTCACAAGGCGGTGATAACCCAGTTAAAGACTTTAGGCGTGATAACCATTTTTATCATGCCTAAACTCAGTTTAGGCATGATACGTTTAGGCATGATAAGTTTAGGCATGATAAGTTTAAGCATGATAAGTTTAGGCATGATAAGTTTAGATAAGTTTAGATTGCGCGCAAAGTCCTGCACGCAAAGCAGCGCCATTAAACTCTATGCAAAGTGCACCAGACTTTGCTAGCGCAAAACTTTTGATCAGCTGTGCACTGCGGTGCTAGCCCAGTTGGTGCTTAAACTTATCACACCTAAAAACTTATCACACCTAAACTTATCATGCCTAAACTTATCACACCTAAACTTATCACACCTAAACTTATCACACCTAAACTTATCATGCCTAAACAGAGTTTAGGCGTGATAAAGGGCTTTTCACCAGGGTGCTAACTGTTAGCACCGCTTTGTGAATCAGGCCCTATGCCCGCTATTGGAGCGTTTCTCACAGTGGATCCACATCATTGGATGTGAGTGTGAATTCAGCCTTACAGAGGCACTTGGCTCAAGCTCAGACCTATCTGTATATGCTCCGCCCCATTGCCTGAAGAAGCGGGATCATTCCTGCGAAACGCGTTGTATGATCTTTTTGGAGTATATAAATAAATTGCTTTAATAAAACTACAGCATTATCTCGTGTCTGCTTGGAGGGGGTTAGTCCACCACGGCCTCCGTTACTTTAAACTTTTTATTGACTTTTATTCTTCTGGTGCCTCTGTACACCTACAGGTGGAGGGGGGCCACCCCCCTTTTTTCTGATCTACAGAGAGCAACTTCTATATGCAGGGCCGGATTTGCACTCTTTACCGCCCAAGACCAATGTCAGCAGCTGCCCCCCTTCAGTATAGGTAACCAGATGTCCCCTCCCCTCCTCCAATTAAGGTATCTACATGACCCTTCCCACTCCCTCTTATAGACAACCAGATGACCCTTCCCCCCACCACCTCCAGTATAGGTAGCCAGATGACCCTTCCCCCCCACCACCTCCAGTATAGGTAACCAGATGTCCCCTCCCCTCCTCCAATTAAGGTATCTACATGACCCTTCCCACTCCCTCCAATATAAGTAGCCCCTTGACACTTCCCGCTCTTATAGACAACCAGATGACCCTTCCCCCCACCACCTCCAGTATAGGTAGCCAGATAACCCTTCCCCCTCCTCCAGTTTAGATAACCTGATGACCCCTCCCCCCTTCACTCTAGTATAAGAAGCCAGATGACCCTCCCCCTTCCGTAAAGATAGCCTGATGACCACCCCTCCCTCCAGTGTAGGTAGCCAGATGACCCCCCCCCCCCCCTTCCCTAGTATAGCCTGCTGCCCCTTGATCCTGTGGTGCCCAAGGCCATGGCCTATGCGGCCTTGGCTTAAATCCGGCCCTGTCTATATACTGGGTACACACTGTGACATTTTCTGGCAGATTTACTGGCAGATTAATTATTTCCAACAACTCCGATCCGATTTCAGATCAATTTCCCATAGAAGTGAGTGGAAAACACCGGAAATCGAGCGGAAAACAATTGGTTATCGATCGGAAATCAGATCAGAGATGTTGGAAATGGTTGATCTGACAGTAAATCCGCCAGAAAATCTCATAGTGTGTACCTGGCAGTGATCCTGAGCGGGGACAGGTCTAATCTCCCCACCTACATTTACAGTGGTTGCCTATGCGGTAACCCTGACTTGTGAGTATATTGTATTTACTCTGCTATACCCTCCCCTTCTAGTAGTACATACTACACCAGGTATGGGCAAACTCGGCCCTCCAGCTGTTACGGAACTACAAGTCCCACAATGCATTTACCTTTATGAGTCATGACTGTGGCTGTCAGACTCCTTCAATGCATTGTAGGACTTGTAGTTCCGTAACAGCTGGAGGGCCGAGTTTGCCCATGCGTGTACTACACCATACTGGGCTCTTGGTGTCTCTTTCTTTTTGTCTTATTCTGCAAGTTACAGCTGAAGAGAGATACCACTACTATCATTCATATTTCTTGTCCCGCCCACCTCAGGGCGTCCCCAATTTGGGCACTCCTGCACTTACATCACTTACAAATACAGCAGGGGGCAGAGGTGCCTTTCACCATGACTGTAGCAGATGAGCAGAGCTGGGAACTCCAGGAGGCAGAGATCTCATCACCGGCCTGCCAGAGAGATAGGTGGTTTACACTCTCCTGACATGCGGTCACTCTGACTCTGTGTGGTCTGTGCTGAGTGCAGGGGAATTCCATCTACCACTCATCTACTGCTTCCTTTTCATGGTACCCGACAAGGCGGCCCAGTTAGGTCTCCGCATTTAATCCCTTTTTGTATTAAAAAATCTTTATTTATACAGCCGCCGCTATAAAACCACCCCGCTCCTCCTGCTTGATAATGGTATGTTTACATAACAGTGCCGCCACCGTCTTAGCAACCTGCCGATTGCACATGGCAACCCGACTGCCGACTGCAGAAACTTTATTGTAACCCCTCACATGCTGGAGAGAATTGACTTAAAGTGGGGTGAAACTCCATATTAAAGTGGACCTGAACTCTGGCACAGGACAGAAGTAAAACAGAGAGTAATACACCCTGTATGTATTTAGAGAGTTTAGCCCATCTAATTCCCGCTCATCTGTGACTAATGACCAGTGTCATTTGATTTCTCAGCTTTGTCACCTGACGTCCACCACAGATAAGCTAATTTGTAAACACAGGCTGTTAACCCTATGTCTGCTTCCATGAAAGCAGGAAGTAGACACACTGCAGATTTATTGCAGGATTTGTATCAGCTGTAACACAGAAATGTTTTTCTTTAAAGTTTATTATGCTGCTGCTTATCTTTTAAAGCAGAGAGGCAGTTCTGAGTTCAGGTCCGCTTTGACTGGAAAAGAAAAATCATCCAATAAAAAAAGATTACTTATTTAGCTTGCCTATCCTGTTGTTTTTAGTGTTCACTGGCGAATTTACTGTTTCTCTGTGTGATACTGAAAGTGATATCACTTCTGCCCCCCCTTCCCCCACACACTTATTTTCCCCCTCTCTGCTGCCACAGCATGTGTCCCCTCCCACAGCAAACATCATCTAGACAACAGGGTTACATCACTGTGCAAACTCTGAGGAAGGAGGCAGGGATTCAATTACCTTCTGGTCATAGTGTCCTTATCTTATGCAAAATAGGAAGCTTTCTTTTATTTGCATGCTGAGATAAGCTTGTAACTGTAGAGAAAAAAAACTTCCCACAATCCTGCTGGCACTACACAGTTCCTCCAGTTAGGCAAAGGCAACCAGACCAGGCAAAAAGAAAAAAAAGGAGACATATAGAGACCTGTTTTAGAGAAAAAAGGGGGGTTACATATATTTTGGGGCACTACCAGTTTTTTTATTTTGGGATGTTACAACCCCTTTTAAAGCCAAGCTGCAAAAAAGATTTTTTTTTTTTAACTTCAACCCATTTCTACCATGTTTGCTTACCTAAATAAAGTGTTTTATAGTTGGAATTTCTTATCAGTGGGGGTCACACAGTAGTCACTTCCTGTCTGAGTCAGGACTGAGTCAGCCACTTACATACCTGATTTTTAACTCTTTCAGGCATAGAAATAAAAAAAGGAACACAGCCTAGTTAATTGTGTGCTTGGCACTGTACATACACATGTCTATCTCATCATGTCACCTGTCACTTCAGGTATCCTTTAAGTTTTAGGAAGTGGCCCTGAAATAAGTTACAGCAGACAGGCTGCATCATAGGAGGGAACTAGCTGAGTCAGATGGCCGCCCCCATGAAACAACACATTCTGCAGCTCAGGCTAGCAAGGTGAGAAGACGTTCTGTATTGGTAAGACAATGTTTCTAGCAGCAAATGGCTTCTGAGAGCAGGAAAGAGATAAAAAGGGTCAATAGTTCAGAGATTTTAGCTCTGGCATACTTCAATGGCTGTGTCATTGAGCAAAAACAATCAAACAGTAAAAACTTAAAATGTAGATTTAAATTTAAAATGTAACTGTGGAATATCTTAAAAAGTCATTATTAGAGGGAGGATGGATACATTTGTTTATTTCATTAGTTTATTTTCACCTCGGGTGTGAGAATTTTTGTATACTCACCTCAGGAGGAGGGGAAAGCCTCGGGATCCCAGTGTGCAGGCGCAGGCGGCTTGCACATGCTCATTAGCATGGGCCTGATCACTCGGCTTTTTTCGTGTTACTGCACATGTGTCAAACTTTTTTCTTTTGAGAGGAAGATAGGGGAATCCCGAAGCTTATCCAGAGGCTTCCCCCTCCTGAGGCAAATACACTTTAACCACTTGAGGTCCGTAGGCTTACACCCCCTAGTGACCAGGCTATTTTTTACAATTTAGGCCACTACAGCTTTAAGGCCTCACTGCAGGGCCGCAAAACTCAGCGCACAAGTGATTCCCCCCTCCCCCCCCCCCCCCCCCCTTTTCTCCACACCAACAGAGCTTTTTCTTGATGGGCTCTGATCCTTGCCAGCATGTTTTTTTTTTTAATTATTATTTATTTCTCTTTTATATTTTAATAAATGTTCCCTTTATTTTAATTCCCCACCCTCCCCCTGTCAGCCAATCACAGCGAATGGCTGTCTTAGGCATCCGCTTATGACATCCAATCGATTCTGTGCCTCCCAGGGGGACAGGCATGTCCCACGTAGAGCTGCTCAAATCCGGATTCGGGAGATACCCGGATAGTTGCTATCCGGATATCTCCCAGTTACCTGTGCGGGGTTGGGGGGGGGGCAATCTTACCTGTCTGACGTCTTCTTCATCCGTCCCTTGGCGCCTCCCACGATGCGCTTCACGTCATGTGAATACAAACACTTGGTCCGCATCATGGGAGGCGCCGAGGGACGGACCAAAGAAGACGTCAGACAGCTAAGATTAACCCCGCCCACCCTGCACAGGTAACTGGGAGATATCTGCATAGCAACTATCCGGGTGTCTCCCAGATCCGGATTTGAGCAGCTCTAGTCCCACAGCTGTCCCCAGTACAGCGCTGCCGCAGATTGCAGCACTGTACAGTGTAAATCGTAATAAGGCGGAGAGGCGCGAGCATCGGCATGCGCGATCTGCAAAACCCGGCCCCAGGGCCCGGCGCCGCGTTCACTCCAATTGGCGTGGAGCGGTCGGCTAGCAGTTAACCTACTTTAACCCTTTAACGACCGCCTCACGCCGATTAGTGTGAGCGCGTCGGAAGCCTCAGGGCCGCCTAACACTGATCGGCTCGCATTCCTGGGGGTGTGTTTTGCAAGAGAACACGTGCCGATCCACACGCATCTCCGCTTGGATGACGGAAGCTCCGCCCCGCCATCAGTCTCCCAGTGGCAATCGCCGATAGGAGACTGTTAGACAAAACCGCCGTCTATTTAGTCTGTACAGCGCTGCTATCTACAGCCGCGTGACACGACTATCCCTCTGGGCGGCAAGAAAATGATCCGCTGTCATAGGCTGAAGTCTATGACCGCCGATCACACTGATTGGCTGGCGGGGGGAGGAAGCTTAAAAAAAAAAAGTACATTTATTTAACCATTTTACCCCCCGCAGTACGGATTTCTCCGTCCCTTTTTCCACCCTTATAAAGCCAAGGGACGGAGAAATCCATACCTCCCGTGCTACTGCCGCTGTCCGTGCTCCCGCCGCTCGTGCGCTCGATCCCACCGCTCGTGCCCGCCGCCGCCCGCTCGCCCGGAGATCAATGAACGGGAGAATCTATTCCCGTTCGTTGATCTAAGCCCCCGCAATGATCTGCTGCTTCTATGAGAAACAGTGTGATCATTGTAAATTTCCCAGCCTCATAGTGCTTCCTGTAAGCGTCCTTCCGGACGCTTACAGGTCGCATGAACACAAACTCACTGTGGCCATCTTGTGGCCAAATAGTGAAACTACACCCTAAAGCATTTTACATATACAAATACATTAGTTTTACACAATAAATTAACTCATTACCTCCCACACTCCCCAATTATTTTTTTTTGTAATTAAAAAAAAAAATACAGTTAAAAAAAAACCATAAATAGTTACCTTAGGGACTGAACTTTTTAAATATTTATGGCAAGAGGGTATAACACTGTTACTTTATAAACTATGGGCTTGTAATTAGGGATGGATGAAAAACTGAAAAAAATGCACCTTTATTTCCAAATAAAATATTGGCGCCAAACATTGTGATAGGGACATAATTTAAACGGTTTTATAACCGGGACAAATGGGCAAATACATTTCATGGGTTTTAATTACAGTAGCATGCATTATTTAAAAACTATAATGGCCGAAAACTAAAAAATAATAATTTTTTCCCACATTTTTTCCTATTTTCCCATTAAAACACATTTAGAATAAAATAATTCTTGGCATAATGTCCCACCTAAAGAAAGTCTAATTGATGGCGAAAAAACCAAGATATAGTTCATTTAATTGCGATAAGTAATAATAAAGTTATAGACGAATGAATGGAAGGAGCGCTGAAAGGTGAAAATTGCTCTGGTGTTCAAGGGGTAAAACCCCTCAGTGGTGAAGTGGTTAAAAAATAAAGACATAAATATTTATATAAAAATAAATAAACATTGAGGGTGCAATCAAAGCCCACCAACAGAGAGTTCTGTTGGTGGGCAGAAAAGGGAGGGGGAATCACTTGTGTGCTGAGTAAAGCCCTGCAGCGAGGCCTTAAAGCTGCAATGGCCTAATTTGTAAAAAATGGCCTGAACACTAGGGGAGTTTAAGCCCATGGTCCTTAAGTGGTTAAACAATAAGCGATTTTATTCATTGTGTTATTTTCACTACACTTCCTCTTTATGCCCATCCCATGATGCTGTATGACTGTCCTAATGGCTGCCTGACGTCTAATAGACCTATAGGTCAGATAATAAGCGGTAGTCAAACATTTTATCCTATTCTACCGAAACTTGCCATTTACAGCATTATATTTAGTAATGACTCATAATCACAAGCTAATGCACACATGATGCTGCTGATATAAACACCGACAATAAAGAGGAAATGATTTCAAATACAACCTCAGCTAGAACTATGTCTTAGCGTTAGGGCTCAAACCCACTAGCAGCCTTTTCTAAGCGCGAGTGATTTGAAGAGCTCTTCTTGCTAATGCAATGCTATGGGGGATTTTTACAAAATCACATCACTCAGGTGGGATCACACCCATAGCATTACACTAGCAAGAGCTTTTCAGATCACTAGCGCTCAGAAATGCGCTGCTAGTGGGTGCCAGGCCTTAGAAAGGGTTGGAACTCCTGCCTGACTTTTTTAGCTGCCTGCTTTGCAGTTCCAGAGATTGCCTTCCTGTCCCGATGAGGATGACAGAGAACAGGAAGGGAAGCAGGATGTTTGTAGGGCGGGACACACATGCCACCAAAATTGTTTTTGCCTGGTAAGATTAACCACTTTACACCCACAGGTGCGGATATCTCCATCCCTTTTTCCACCCTGTCAACACCAGGGACGGAGATATCAACACCTCCCGCCGCTGTCCGCGCTCCCGCTCACTCGTGCACGCACTCCCACGCTCGTGCACGCCGCCGTCCGTTCCCCTGGAGATCAATGAATGGGAAAAACCGTTCCAATTCGTTGATCTAAGCCCCCCGCAATGATCGGCTGCTTCTATGAGAAGCAGCGCGATCATTGTGGAAAAAAAAAAAAAGTTTCCCAGCCTTATTGCTCTTCCTGTAAGCATCCTTCCGACGCTTACAGGTATCATGAGCAAAAAGTTACTGTGGCCATCTTTATTATTATTATTATTATTTTTTATTTATATAGCGCCAACATCTTCCGTAGCGCTGTACATAGTACAAACAAATAATGGGGAACAAATATACATAAGAAATACAAGACACTGTACAGTCATGACATTGAATAGAATAAATACAGATACATACATAGTTGATATGTAGTTGGTACATGTGCATATGTTAAAATAACAGCAGTATGAGAAACACTAGGAGGAGGTCCCTGCCCTTGCGAGCTTACAATCTAGAGGGTAGTGGGGAGGAAACAAAGGGGAAGGAAACACAGGGGTTAGTGGGTGAGCCAGTGTGCCTTCAGTGCTGCCTATAGCAAATTATAGGCTTGTCTGAACAGGTGTGTTTTCAGAGTACGTTTGAAGGTTTCCAGACTCGTGGCATGACGAACCGGCTGAGGGAGAGAGTTCCAAAGGAGAGGGACCGCCCGTGAGAAGTCTTGGATGCGAGAGTGAGAGGAGGTGACTAGGCTGGAGGACAAAAGGGTCTCCTGTGAGGAACGGAGGGTCCGAGCGGGGAGGTATCTGGAGATTAAAGAGAAAATGTATGGAGGCGACAGCTTGTGTAGAGCTTTGTATGCAAGTGTGAGAAGTTTAAACTGGATCCTTTGGGCAACTGGTAACCAGTGGAGGGATTGGCAGAGAGGGGCTGCCTCAGAGGATCTAGAAGAGAGGTGGATGAGATGGGCCGCAGAGTTTAGTAGGGATTGGAGAGGTGCCAGTCTGCTTTTTGGTAGACCACAGAGTAGGGTGTTGCAGTAGTCAAGACGGGAGATGATTAGGGCATGCACAAGCATTTTAGTTGCTTCTTGTGAAAGGAAGGGACGGATTCTGGAAATGTTTTTGAGATGGAAGTAGCAGGAGGTAGTTAAAGTGTTAATATGTGGTTTAAAGGAGAGCTCAGAGTCCAGAGTTACCCCTAGGCAACGAGCTTTGGGGGTTGATGCTATTGGGGTGTTCTCTACATTGATTGTGACAATGGGAGGTGGAACAGAGAGTGAAGGTGGAAATATCACAATCTCCGTTTTGCTCATATTGAGTTTAAGGAAGCGGGATGACATAAATGTAGATACAGCGGATAGACATTTGGGGACTTTTGATAGTAGTGTGGAGAGGTCTGGGGCAGAACAATAAATTTGGGTGTCATCAGCATAGAGGTGATATTGAAACCCAAAAGAGCTTATTATCTGTCCCAGGCCATGGGTGTAAATGGAAAAGAGGAGGGGTCCAAGGACGGACCCTTGTGGTACTCCCACAGACAGTGGGCGTGGAGAGGAGTTGGTATTGGCATCTTGTGGCCAAATAGTAAAACTACACCCTAAAGCATTTTTCATATACAAATACATTAGTTTTACACTATAAATGAACTCATTACCTCCCACACTCCCCAATTTTTTTTTTTTTTTTTTTTGTAGTTAAAAAAAAAAAAATTACAATAAAAAAAAACGTAAATAGTTACCTTAGGGACTGAACTTTTTAAATATTTATGTCAAGAGGGTATAACACTGTTACTTTATAAACTATGGGCCTGTAATTAGGGATGGACACAAAACTGAAAAAAATGCACCTCTATTTCCAAATAAAATATTGGCACCAAACAATGTGATAGGGACATAACTTAAACAGTTTTATAACTGGGACAAATGGGCAAATACATTTCATGGCTTTTAATTACAGTAGCATGCATTATTTAAAAACAATAATGGCCAAAAACTGAAAAATAATGAATTTTTTCCACATTTTTCCTATTTTCCCATTAAAAAACATTTAGAATAAAATAATTCTTGGCATATTGTCGCACATAAAGAAAGCCTAATTGGTGGTGATAAAAACAAGATATAGTTCATTTCATTGTGATAAGTAATGATAAAATTATAGATGAATGAATGGAAGGAGCGCTGAAAGGTGAAAATTGCTCTGGTGTTTCAGGGGTAAAACCCCTCAGTTGTGAAGTGGTTAACTTTCATATAACCAAACAAAGGCATATTTCCCTGGCTATCCTGCTGATCCTTTGCCTCTAATACTTTTAGCCATAGCCTTTTGCTACGTACACACATGCGACAACGATCGTTTGTTAAGAACGACGAACGAACTTTTAATTGATGAAAGAACGACCTAAGTAAAGGTAGTTTTAAAATGTGTGTAACGATCTGATCGTTAGAACGAACGTTACATCACAGAAAGCAACTATTGCGCCTGCGCATAAAAATGAGAATTTCCATGGAGAAATAGTGAAATGCGCATGTCAAGCCTAGTACGAACAATCGTTTCCAACGATGTACTACTTTTGCAAACGATCGTCGTTGGTTAAAATCCGCCGAGACAGAACTTTCTTTTGTAGCGATTTGGCTCGTTCGTCGTTTGCCTTAATAGTCGGTGGTTCGTTTTTTGTAACGATCGTCGTTGGTAAAGATCAATGAACGATCGTTACAAACGACTATAGTCGCATGTGTGTACGCACCTCTAGTCTGAACAAGCATATGCAAATCATGTTTTTCATTATTGTCAGATCTGACAAGAATTGCTGCATGCTTGTTTCTGGTGTAATTCAGACACTACTGCAGCTAAATAGATCAGCAGGGCTGCCAGGCAAATGGTATTGTTTAAAAGGAAATACAAATGGCAGCCTCCATATCCCTCTCACTTCAGTTGTCCTTTAAAGAGAACCCGAGGTGGGATTTACTTATGCTAGTGGGGCACAGAGGCTGGTTGTGCACACTAACACCAGCCTCTGTTGCCCCATGGTGTGACTCCATGTCCCCCCTGCGCGCCGCTATACCCCCGCAGTGCTGGCGACACGCAGCGTGTCGCCAGCACAATGTTTACCTCTTGCCTGTCTGTTAGCGCCGCTCCCCCGCCTCCTCCATATCGGCGCTACCCGCCCGCGTCCCTTCCCTCCCGCTGATTGGAGGGAAGTGACGCCGCGGCTAGCGCCGATACGGAGGAGGCGGGGGAGCGGCGCTAACAGACAGGCGAGAGGTAAACATTGTGCTGGCGACACGCTGCGTGTCGCCAGCACTGCGGGGGGTATAGCGGCGCGCAGGGGGGACATGGAGTCACACCATGGGGCAACAGAGGCTGGTGTTAGTGTGCACAACCAGCCTCTGTGCCCCACTAGCATAAGTAAATCCCACCTCGGGTTCTCTTTAAGACCAGTTGCGTACCTAGGGAATTTTTTTTTTGATGGAAGGGTTAACGGGTTGGGACGCCGACCGTGTTGCTGTAAATTTTAGGGGATTTTGGGGGTAAAGGAATCGTCAGGATGCGAACAGAGCTAACCGTTATGAAACTCTGTACTCCATACAGTGCTGCAAAAGATGTCAGTGCTATATAAATACATAATAATATGGTAGAACATCAGACTATGACTATGGTACGATCAGATTGTGAGCTCCTTCGAGGAGAGTCAGAAAAAGGGGGACATATGAAAGAGGGGAGGGGATAAAGAGGTAGAGTTACAAGACAGAGAGCCTGGTGGGAGAGGAGAAATGGCAAGAAGGACCTCTCACCAGGACTGCAGACATCACCAGTGCTGTTTTGGCAGGGACATGCTGTTAAAAGGAGTCACTGAAATCAGAAAAGAGGAAAGGGTCATAGGAAAGACAACAGGCTGGGAGGGGAGCTGGAAAAAGATATAAGATTACCTGCAATCAAGTTAATCTAAATTGCCTGGAGCTTGCTTCTATACTCACTACAGAAGTCGGCTGTCAGCACCTGTATCACTGGCTTCTGCTACAGCAGACTGCCCTGCATTATTGATTAATTACTCTGATCAGGATAAATAATCAATAGTCCGTGGCACTCTGGTATTACAGCAGGCAGTGCATGTAGCTAGTAATGACAGGCAACTTCTGGAGCAATAAACACATCCTGCCCCCTCTCCCCGCTAATGTCCCAGCTGCAGCACAGCAATCACTCTCTCTACTCACCCTGCTGCTCTGCATATTCACTCACTGCAGGCTGTGTGTAGAGAGCATGGAGACACATTACCCACCATACAGGAAGGGGGAGGGGTGCTACATCTAGTGCAGGAAGTAGTACAGGCCGCTGCACTACCTGCTGCTATTTTCCTGATTGTTGCCAGAACTACGGAAAAAAAAGTTCCCAGGTGGAAGAACAGTGGCTGAGCACCACAGCGGCACCCCTAGCCATGACTACCCCCAGTGCTGTGAGCTCCTGCAGCCTTGTGGTAGGTACACCACTGTTTAAGACACCCCCGGTCACACCTGTAACCACGCCCAGACCACACACCCAGAGCTGGGACGAGGTCCTCCAGCACCCGAGGCTGAGACACCAAAGAGCGCCCCTCCATCCCTGCCACCCCAACCGTCACACACTGATTGCTATTAGACTAAGAGGTGCCCCAGGGCCCCCAACACCTTAATCTCTACTCATCTGGCTTGCAGTTACTGTCATGTATCCCCTTTTCTTATTTCTCTCTGCTTTAAACACAATATGGTAATGATAGGTGAGTGAGTTGTGCGCCTCCTCCTACACTGCACCCTGAGGCTGGAGCCTCTCTTGCCTCTGCCTCGGTCCCGCCCTGCTCCCCTTCCTATACTGCACCCTGAGGCTGGAGCCTCTCTTGCCTCTGCCTCGGTCCCGCCCTGCTCCCCTTCCTATACTGCACCCTGAGGCTGGAGCCTCTCTCGCCTATTCCTCAGCCCCGCCCTGCTCCACCTCCTACACTGCGCCTTGAGGCTGGAGCCTCTCTCGCCTCTGCCTTGGCCTGGCCCTGCTCCCCCTCCTACACTGCGCCCTGAGGCTGGAGCCTCTCTCACCTCTGCCCCGCCCTGCTCCACCTCCTACACTGCGTCCTGAGGCTGGAGCCTCTCTTGCCTCGGGCCGGCCCCGCGACCCCTCCTACACTGCGCCCTGAGGCTGGAGCCTCTCTCACCTCTGCCCCGCCCTGCTCCACCTCCTACATTGCGCCCTGAGGCTGGAGCCTCTCTCGCCTATTCCTCAGCCCCGCCCTGCTCCACCTCCTACACTGCGCCCTGAGGCTGGAGCCTCTCTCGCCTCTGCCTCGGGCCGGCCCCGCGACCCCTCCTACACTGCGCCCTGAGGCTGGAGCCTCTCTCACCTCTGCCCCGCCCTGCTCCACCTCCTACATTGCGCCCTGAGGCTGGAGCCTCTCTCGCCTATTCCTCAGCCCCGCCCTGCTCCACCTCCTACACTGCGCCCTGAGGCTGGAGCCTCTCTCGCCTCTGCCTCGGCCCGGCCCCGCGCCCCCTCCTACACTGCGCCCTGAGGCTGGAGCCTCTCTCGCCTCTGCCTCGGCCCCGCCCTGCACACACCTTATCATGCATTTCCTAAAGAATTCAGAATCAAAAGATGTAGTTTTATCACTCACACCACACTGGTGCATTCTGTTATCATCAGTTTTCTTTCATTTATCATTTGAAAATAAGAAATATATCAATGCAACCACTTCACTACTGAGGGGTACATCGCTGGCAGGGGCATGACTAGAAATCACTGGGCCCCACTGCAAAACTTTGGATGGGGCCCTCTTCTGCCAACCCCCCCCCCCCTCCCCCTCCCCCATATGTATAAACAGAAACACTGCAGGCATGTTTTCACACATACACATGGTATGTAGAAAAGGCATACAGAAAACCGACCGACAGCTTATTACACTCAGTGTTCGCTTTCACCATGGGCTACATGTCACCTGAGAGCGTCCCCAGCACGTCTCCTAGGCTTCTGTTACAAGCGGGGACCCTAATGAAGACTATACAGTTACTGTTATTTCCTGCTTTGAGTTGTACCAGAGCAGCACTATCCAGTGGAAGGGCTCTGTCAGCACCTTGGCATCCTATCCCAGCATCCATCGTGTCCTCCACTCTGGGCAGAAAATCACGTCTCAGCCTGGCATATCGACTTTACGCCGGAAGCTTCTTTTACACTCTGGGGATAAAAGCTTTTAACCACTTGAGAACCGTAGGCTTACACCCCCCTAGTCAGGGGCAAACCCAGGATTTTCAAGGGGGGGGGATTCCTGAAAGGTCTCCCTCAACCACACACACAATACAGTATAATAATTATATGGGTAGGACATCATGCTGAGTACACATAATGCAATTTCTCGTCTGACAGGATCTGACAATTATTTCCTAAATGTCCGATCTGCTCACGATCGACAATGGGATCGTTTAGGAGTAGTTTGTATGCAGATAATAATGAGGACAGCTGACATTGGTAATGAAGGGGAAAGTGAAGCATTCACACAGCAGGGCACAGGGCTGTGCTCATACCTGACTCTGTTAAGTTCCCCAGAGCTGCTCCATGCTCTGTACACATGCTGCTGCTCCATGCTCTGTACATACACTGCTGCTCCATGTTCTTTACACACACTGCTGCTCCATGCTCTGTACACATGCTGCTGCTCCATGCTCTGTACACACGCTGCTGCTCCATGCTCTGTACACATGCTGCTGCCCCATGCTCTGTACACATGCTGCTGCCCCATGCTCTGTACACACCCTGCTGCTCCATGCTCTGTACACCCGCTGCTGCTCCATGCTCTGTACACACACTGCTGCTCCATGCTCTGTACACACACTGCTGCCCCATGCTCTGTACACACGCTGCTGCTCCATGCTCTGTACACACACTGCTGCCCCATGCTCTGTACACACACTGCTGCCCCATGCTCTGTACACACACTGCTGCTCCATGCTCTGTACACACACTGCTGCTCCATGCTCTGTACACACACTGCTGCTCCATGCTCTTTACACACTCTGGTGCTCCATGCTCTGTACACACGCTGCTGCTCCATGCTCTGTACACACACTGCTGCTCCATGCTCTGTACACACTCTGCTGCTCCATGCTCTGTACACACACTGCTGCTCCATGCTCTACACACACTGCTGCTCCATGCTCTGTACACACACTGCTGCTCCGTGCTCTGTACACACACTGCTGCTCCATGCTCTAGACACACACTGCTGCTCCATGCTCTGTACACACACTGCTGCTCCATGCTCTGTACACACGCTGCTGCTCCATGCTCTGTACACACACTGCTGCCCCATGCTCTGTACACACACTGCTGCTCCATGCTCTGTACACACACTGGTGCTCCATGCTCTGTACACACGCTGCTGCTCCATGCTCTGTACACACACTGCTGCTCCATGCTCTGCACACAGGCTGCTGCTCCATGCTCTGTACACACACTGGTGCTCCATGCTCTGTACACACACTGCTGCCCCATGCTCTGTACACACACTGCTGCCCCATGCTCTGTACACACACTGCTGCTCCATGCTCTGTACACACTCTGCTGCTCCATGCTCTGTACACACACTGCTGCTCCATGCTCTACACACACTGCTGCTCCATGCTCTGTACACACACTGCTGCTCCGTGCTCTGTACACACACTGCTGCTCCGTGCTCTGTACACACACTGCTGCTCCATGCTCTGTACACACACTGCTGCTCCATGCTCTGTACACACGCTGCTGCTCCATGCTCTGTACACACACTGCTGCCCCATGCTCTGTACACACACTGCTGCTCCATGCTCTGTACACACACTGGTGCTCCATGCTCTGTACACACGCTGCTGCTCCATGCTCTGTACACACACTGCTGCTCCATGCTCTGCACACAGGCTGCTGCTCCATGCTCTGTACACACACTGGTGCTCCATGCTCTGTACACACACTGCTGCCCCATGCTCTGTACACACACTGCTGCCCCATGCTCTGTACACACACTGCTGCTCCATGCTCTGTACACACGCTGCTGCTCCATGCTCTGTACACACACTGCTGCTCCATGCTCTGTACAGTGTACACACACTGCTGCTCCATGCTCTGTACACACACTGCTGCTCCATGCTCTGTGCACACGCTGCTGCTTCATGCTCTGTACACACACTGCTGCTCCATACTCTATACACACGCTGCTGCTCCATGCTCCGTACACACGCTGCTGCTCCATGCTCTGTACACACGCTGCTGCTCCATGCTCCGTACACACGCTGCTGCTCCATGCTCTGTATACACGCTGCTGCTCCATGCTCTGTACACACACTGCTGCTCCATGCTCTGTACAGTGTACACACACTGCTGCTCCATGCTCTGTACACACACTGCTGCTCCATGCTCTGTGCACACGCTGCTGCTTCATGCTCTGTACACACACTGCTGCTCCATACTCTATACACACACTGCTGCTCCATGCTCTGTACACATGCTGCTGCCCCATACTCTGTACACACTGCTGCTCCATGCTCTGTACACACTGCTGCTCCATGCTCTGTACACACGCTGCTGCTCCATGCTCTGTACACACACTGCTGCTCCATGCTCTGTACACACACTACTGCTCCATGCTCTGTACACACACTGCTGCTCCATGCTCTGTACACACGCTGCTGCTCCATGCTCTTTACACACTCTGGTGCTCCATGCTCTGTACACACGCTGCTGCTCCATGCTCTGTACACACGCTGCTGCTCCATGCTCCGTACACACGCTGCTGCTCCATGCTCTGTACACACGCTGCTGCTCCATGCTCCGTACACACGCTGCTGCTCCATGCTCCGTACACACGCTGCTGCTCCATGCTCTGTATACACGCTGCTGCTCCATGCTCTGTATACACGCTGCTGCTCCATGCTCTGTACACACCCTGCTGCTCCATCCAAAGTCAACTGCAGCAGGGAAAGAAAGGGGGCGGTGCTGTGAGCTGCAGGATGTCTGCAGATATTCTGGTGTCTCAACTTGTGCCTGTCCCCAGACACTGCACCAGCCCTGGTCTGAGGGGGGATTATGGGCAGCTGTAACCCCCCCTGTGTTTGCCTATGCTAGTGACCAGGCTATTTTAGTATTTTTTGCAATTTAGGCCACTGCAGCTTTAAGGGCTTGCTGTAGGCTCGTACAACTTAGCACACAAGTGATTCCCCCCCCCCACCTTTTCAGCCCACCAACAGGGCTTTCTGTTGGTGGGCTCTGATCACTGCTGTGTTGTTTGTTTATTTATTTGTCTTTTTTAAAAATAAATTTTACTATTTTTGTAAATTATTTTTATATCCCTCCCCCCGCCAGCCAATTACAGCGATGGGCTGTCATAGGCATCGGTCTATAAGCAGTTAAGATGTAAGTATTTCTGCCTGAGGAGTAAAACGTACCCCATTTGTGAAGGTGAATCCGGAAAGTAAAGGACATAGTGGAAGGGGCCTCGTCTAGACCAGTGAGCCAATAAGGGCCCTTTGTGGTAGATTACAGTAAAAAAAACAAAAACCATACACCCTCATGGTAAATACAAATTTGAAATTGACCAAACAGATTCATAAGCCCCTCCCTCCATTAAATTGCCCCACCTCCTTTTTGCGGAACTTGGCCCTGAGTTCCTTATTATTGGAGCATGGGCAGGGAGAATAAAGATGTAACGGGGCCCTAGACAAGGTTGTAGATTTGGAGCCCACCCTTGTGGTCCTTTTGGTAAGCTAAAGTGGAGAGAGGTCCAAGAAGGGGTGACAGGCGGGCCCCAAGCACCTGCCTAGCTTGTCTAGTGGATGATCCCGCTCTGGCAATGGGTGGCGGAAGAACAAGGCCCTTTAAAAACAGCACCACACATGTACAGTAATGAAAAGATATATGCAATTTATTAGTACAATAACATCACTATACACATAAAAACAATTAAAACATATATGCCACCTGTGTAATAAATCACCATGAAATAGCAGTGCTCAATGAATCCATATGTATATATTTGTCATAGATCAACCTCAGGGGTGCTCACATAAGAGCCACCCGCTGGGTATGAACCCGGGTTCAATTGTTAACCAGTATACTAGTATAGCTCTTGATAAAGCGGCATAATAGCCGCGGAACCGGTGGAGACATCCGCCTGGGGTCCTTCTTCCTCTCGCCAGCCTGATGTTGCGCTCCTATCCGGATAAGTATATTGTACATGTGTCCTCCGTGGTTCCTGTCCAGTATGCAGTATCATAGTCACTTTTGTTAAATGTGTTTCAGCTTCACTGGTATTGTGTATTCACTGAAGATTGTTTGATCATATTGCATCGTTTTGAATTATTGCATCATATTGATAGCATTTAGCACTGTATTGGGAGTTACTGTCATTAGGACAGCATTGCACTTTATTACTAGTATACTGGTTAACAATTGAACCCGGGTTCATACCCAGCGGGTGGCTCTTATGTGAGCACCCCTGAGGTTGATCTATGACAAATATATACATATGGATTCATTGAGCACTGCTATTTCATTGTGATTTATTACACAGGTGGCATATATGTTTTAATTGTTTTTATGTGTATAGTGATGTTATTGTACTAATAAATTGCATATATCTTTTCATTACTGTACATGTGTGGTGCTGTTTTTAAAGGGCCTTGTTCTTCCGCCCCCCATGTATCTAGTTTTTGGTCCTAGCACACACATTAATAGTGTTGCAGAGAGATTCCTTTCTTGTAGCTCTGGCAATGGGTGCCATGTGGTGGAGGAGGAGGGGGATTTGTTACTGACACCCATTTCCCAGCTACCCCCCCTCCCCCTCCTTTTTTTTATACACAACAATGCAATAACATATATAGGTATGTATGAAATATTTATTTATAAAGAGAAATGCGCCCCCCCCCCCCCCCCCGCAAATTATACAAAAATATCAAGCACACCAAGCCTGAGTAAGAGTGCTCCTTTAACTTTGCTCAAAAGAAGCCAGTGTTCCGCTTGCAGCTTTCAGCCCACGACCTCTGCACTGGGGGATGTGAGTTTTTGTTTGTGCTTCCTGAGAGAAGCAATAAACTCTCAAAAAAATAGACCCACTCCACACTCTTTGTCCCCACTTAGTACAGTCACAACAGCTTAGTCAGAGAAACAGTCCAGTCATAGAGCTATAAAAAAGTCAGAGAAAGTCAGGCCTGTATGCTAAAAGCAGTGAGTGACCCTTAGTTAAACTTTTTATATATAGTATATATACTCGAATACAAGTCGACCTGGTGTATAAATGGACTCCAATGTTTGACCCTCTTAAGCTGGATTTTTTTATTGACTCAAGTATAAGTCTGCCCAGCAAACTTAATTGCTGCACTTGGGATCCAGGAAGAATTAACAGCCCCGCACTTGGGGACTAGGATGGGGTAATGACTGCACTGCATACAGTATTGCAGCCATTAACCCCTCTTGTCCCTGAAGTGCAGCCAATACCTCCTCCAGGCCCCCAAGTGTTGCAATTATTCACTCCCCTTCCTGCAGCCCAGTATATCTGCCCCTTTCCTTGTTATTTGTTGTGGCCGGGACTTTCACACCTGTGCTTTCTTGGAATTTCCATTATCAAGATCATGTCACTTAGCACTGGGTAAATTGCTGCAAATGGGAATGTCACTAATGGTACACATATTACTCAGGCTAAGTTCACAGTGGGACGTTAAAGTCACACGTTAAAACAGCATTTAACGCAGAATAACTCACTGCAATGAAAAATCAATGCCCTGTTCACAGTGCACACGTTGCGTTGGTGTGTAACGCTGCACGTTAAGTAAAAGTGCTGCATGCAGTGCGTTATACACGTTATTAGCTGCGTTGGACTGTTTGCACATGCTCAGTAATGACTTGGAAGCATACTTTTCATTGCCTGTATTTTTTACTGTATCTGCTGTATGCGACGGTAAAGCAGGCCATACACTGGCTCGATTCACGGCCGTTTCGACAGCAGATCCGATCCTGGGATCGGATCTGCTGCCAATCGCTTGCGCTAAACGCACCCGCCGATCCGATTCCCTCCCGAAATCGGATCGGACCGTCGATCGCGCCGTGCGGGAAATTACCCTCGATCGCCCGGCGGTAGGAGCGCGTCGCTTGCGGCGTACGATTCGGGCCCGATCCGAGCATGTATACATTACCTGAAGCTGGCTCCGGGGTCCTCTTCTCCTCGCTGCACCGCATTTCCGCATGTCCCAGTGTACGCTTATACTTCCTGTGTCACTCCGGTGACCAGGAAGTTGAAATAGAGGGCGCTCTATTTGAACTTCCTGGTCACGGAGTAACACAGGAAGCGCCGGGATAGAGCAAGAACAGCGGTGCGGTGCAGTGCGGAGAAGACGCCCGGGAGCCAGCCTCAGGTAATGTATACGGGGGGGGGGGGACAGGCGGCAGGAGCAGCTGAACAGATTGTGATCGGTTTCAGGCTGAAATCGATTCACAATCTGTTTGCAGTAAAGGAGCCATACGATCCCTATCTGATCAGATTCGATCAGATAGGGATCTGTCAGCTGGTCGATCTAATGGCACATCGACCAGTGTATGGCCACCTTAACACTGCGTTGCCACTTTTTGGGCGCGTTGCGTTCTAAGTTTGCATTGCAACTTTAACGTTGCATCAAAACGCAACGTCCCACTGTGAATCTAGCCAGAGTGTGCTCAGTGCTGCCCGTGACTCATGTATAAGTCAGTCAACCGCTATACTTTTGAGTGAGTCAGACCTACATTTCTAGACTTATACTTGAGTATATATGGAAATTCCACATGATTCCATAATTTGATGGATATTGCAGGACCGCTGAGGCCCAGTCATTCACAATTTACAGTGCGTAGTGCGAAAAGCGCAGTACACCTTTTGATTTGTTAATCGATTGAATAGCCGCCTCACAGCCTGAGATATCGATTCCCTACACAGAGAAAGTGTCACCCCAAGCGAATTTGATATGGATTAGTTCAGAGCATAATGACAGAATGTAAAATGCTGGTTTTTTTTTTTTATATCATATGTCAGATATCCACCGAGTTACTGTATGACCCAGGGCCGGGCCGAGGCATAGGCTGGAGAGGCTCCAGCCTCAGGGCGCAGTGTAGGAGGGGGCGCAGAATTCATTCAGCTGTCATTCCTAATTGTGTTTGAAGCAGAAAGAAATAGGAAAAGGGGATACATGGCAGTGACTGCAAGCCAGATAACTAGATATTAAGGTGTTGGGGAGGTTGTGGGCCCTGTGGCGCCTCTTAGACTAATAGCAATCAGTGTGTGACAGCTGGGGTGGCAGGGATGGAGGGGCGCACTTTGGTGTCTGAGCCTTGGGTGCTGGAGGACCTTGTCCCGGTTCTGGTATGACCTAATTGAAGAAAATACCCAATTCGGTCCCTAAGACAATAGGGGCCGGACTTCAGCCTGAGGTCCGATTGCAAAGGGTGGGGGAACATCTCGTTACCATCCCCACCCTCCAGCGGAGAAAGGGTTAAATTGGCTGGACACTCGGGCTGAGGGAGAGACTCCAGCCATCCATATACCATCATGGATTTGGCTGCTTTATCCATGGGCTTCTATCCACAGAACTTTCTATAATTGGATTTTATGTCTCTTTCATTTGGACTCGCAAAGGAGATACGGTAACTTGACACATTGCTCAGACTATAATTAGTTATTTTTTCATGTTTAATCCTTATTATATTTTTATTGTATCGATTTGTTTCAATCGCTATATTTAGTTCTGCATTATTTCTTTAAATAAACTATAAAAAAATACCCCCCCGAGGTGCAAGCAGAAGTAAAGAGGAAGTTTGAGGAGATGCCACAGATATCTGTCCTCCAAAACAGGGGCTTAACTGGAAATAACTGGGCCCCCAGCGAAACTTTGGATGGGCCCCCTCCCCCCACTTTCTCCAGAGGTAAACTGAGAACCAATGTTATTCAGTTGGCCAGTGCACACTTCAATGTGCTTTCCCCCTGCAGATAAACACAGACAGCAGTGAGCAGTGAAGCACTGCAGGCATTTACACATTTAGGGCTGGATTTCGTCCGTATACTGAAGGGGGGATAGGGATTGAGGGAGCCATCTGGCTACCTAAACTACAGGGAAAGGGGGACGGGCCATCTGGCTACCTATACTGGAGGGAAGGAGGGAGGGGTCATCTGGCTACCTATATTGAAGGGGGGCGACTGGTGACAGTGGCCTTCGGCGGTAAAGAGTACAAATCCAGCCCTGTTTACACTATCAATCACATTAGCGTCTGTGATAAAACGTGCAGGTTTTCACACCTACAGACTTACATGAGGCTTGATTCACGTTAGTCAAATAGCATGCCTTATTCAAGTTAACACGCCTTATCAGAGATAACACGCCTTATCAAAGTTAACATGCCTTATCAGAGTAGCATAGCGAGCGCTACGAACCTGCAGGGGCCCAGGGAAGGACGAGTGGAGCTCTCTTCATTGCCAATTACCAGGCATAAGTTCGTAGCGCTCGCTATGATACTCTAATAAGGCGTGTTAACCTTGATAAGGCGTGTTATCGCTGATAGGGTGTGTTAACTCGGATAAGGCATGCTATTTGTCTCAGTGAATCAAGCCCCAGGTGTATAGAAAATGCATACAGAAAACCAACCGAGGAGTGTGCTCCCAGCCCCAGCTTCTTATTACACTCACTCTGTCCATCTCTGATGGTGCAGAACTGGCTCTGCAGACTTCTCCAGCATCACTACAGTACACAGCACTTGGGGAGGGGTAGAGAAGTTGGGGGCAGGGTGCTGTACACAAGAGCCTGCTGAGCACTGAATAGGAATCTTTGTCTGCAAAACTTTGTATGACTCCTTATCAGTGGCTGAGCAAATGCAGTCATTAGAACAATGGTGCAGAGAGCAGAAAGCTTTTTCTCTCTGTGCACTTAGTTGTCAGTCTTTCAGGACAGGAAAAAGAAAACTTCTCCTCTAGAGTTGGGCCGAACCTCCGATTTTAGGTTCGCGAACCTGGTTCGCGAACTTCCGCGGAAGGTTCGGTTCGCGTTAAAGTTCGCGAACCGCAATAGACTTCAATGGGGATGCGAACTTTGAAGAAAAAAAAATTATGCTGGCCACAAAAGTGATGGAAAAGATGTTTCAAGGGGTCTAACACCTGGAGGGGGGCATGGCGGAGTGGGATACACGCCAAAAGTCCCCGGGAAAAATCTGGATTTGACGCAAAGCAGCGTTTTAAGGGCAGAAATCACATTGAATGCTAAATGACAGGCCTAAAGTGCTTTAAAACATCTTGCATGTGTATACATCAATCAGGTAGTGTAATTAAGGTACTGCTTCACACTGACACACCAAACTCACCGTGTAACGCACCGCAAACAGCTGTTTGTGTAGTGACGGCCGTGCTGGACTGGTGCGCACCATGGCGAGAGTGCAGGTTTTGGTGGCTTTACAGCCCATATGGTCGCCTGGCTGATGTAGCTGAATGACAGAACAGTGACTGTCCAGCTGATCAAATTTGGTCTGACCACAATGAGGCAACGACCTTATTATCGTGGGTGTGCCCCCTGAGACACTCATCTAGGCGCCGGTCATTGCTTCATTGTGATACGCAAGCCCCTTTACCACGACAAGGTAATGATCACGAAGGGGAATGGGCGCATGTACATGCCTTTTCTTTTGTTGTTGCAGCTGCCCGCAGTGCAGCCAGAAAAATTAGGCAGTCATGTACACGCACCAGAAAAATTATTACAGCGGCCGCTGCTAGCAGCGGCCTAAAAAATTCAGCAATCCGCCTGGAGTCCCGGACCCTGTTGGTGGTGGCGGAGAAGGTAGTCAAGCGGCCTGCAGGCAGACATGCTGTGTGGAGGGACTGGGAGCGACTTAGTCTTCTTGGGGCAGGCCAGGCAGCCAGTCACACGGCGTGCAGGCAGAGATGCTGTGTGTGCGGGGACTGACTTAGTCTTGGGGCGGGCAGCAGCCCTCCGGGATCCATGCCTCATTCATTTTGATAAAGGTGAGGTACTTAACACTTTTGTGACTTAGGCGACTTCTCTTCTCTGTGACAATGCCTCCAGCTACGCTGAAGGTCCTTTCTGTGGGTTCACAGAACAGGTATGCAGTGGCGGGTCCACTGAACAGAACAGGTATGCAGTGGCAGGTTCACTGAACAGGTATGCAGTGGTGGGTTCACAGCACAGGTATGCAGTGGTGGGTTCACAGAACAGGTATGCAGTGGTGGGTTCACAGCACAGGTATGCAGTGGTGGGTTCAATGAACAGGTATACAGTGGCGGGTCCACTGAACAGAACAGGTATGCAGTGGCAGGTTCACTGAACAGGTATGCAGTGGTGGGTTCACAGCACAGGTATGCAGTGGTGGGTTCACAGAACAGGTATGCAGTGGTGGGTTCACAGCACAGGTATGCAGTGGTGGGTTCAATGAACAGGTATACAGTGGCGGGTCCACTGAACAGAACAGGTATGCAGTGGCAGGTTCACTGAACAGGTATGCAGTGGTGGGTTCACAGCACAGGTATGCAGTGGTGGGTTCACTGAACAGGTATGCAGTGGTGGGTTCACAGCACAGGTATGCAGTGGTGGGTTCACAGCACAGGTATGCAGTGGTGGGTTCACAGCACAGGTATGCAGTGGTGGGTTCACAGAACAGGTATGCAGCCAGACAGGAACAAGTTAAGCCTAACTAATCTTTCCCTGAGAGACAGTCTGCAGCAGCTCGCCCTACTCTCACTAACGCAGGCAGCACACGAGTGACCGTAATGGCCGCCGCTGCCTGCCCTTTATAAGGGGGGGTGGGGCTCCAGGGGCTAGTGTAGCCTAATTGGCTACACTTGGCCTGCTGACTGTGATGTAGAGGGTCAAAGTTGACCCTCCATGTGCATTATGGGGCGAACCGAACTTCCGCAAAGGTTCGCCTGCGGGACGCAAACGCGAACCACTGAAGTTCGCATGGAACCGTTCGCAGGCGAACCGTTCGGCCCAACTCTATTCTCCTCCCCCCCCACTCCAGCCCTCTGCTACTATTGGGCCCCCCTTCAGCTACATTCCTTGCAGGGTCTATTGTTACGCCCCTGCTCCAAAATCCTCTAGCCCACATGCCACCAGGTTCTGTGAGGACTATAGGAGGCCAGACGACATTACCATAACCCGTGCCTATTCCATGCCTCAAATGGGCAGGTCTGGAGTTGTGAGGGGGTGTGTCTTAAGCTGTCCCTCTTTCATACGTCAGAAAGTTGGGATGTATGATTTTACTGATCCTATATTTTTTAGGTGTCTCAGTGGTTTGAAGCATGTGACAGTTTTGCTGTTGCTCTGAACTGATGTCCCCCGATGATGACATCAGAGGTCGGCAGTTTGAACTATGGCATTCTGTGTAATCCATTTAGTTAAACAGGCATAAAATGTATTATTTTTATTCTTTCGAATTTGCTTTATTTTAGGATAAGACATAGCACTGCCATTCATCTTGTGCATTTCTTGTGATAGCGTCGGGAGAAAGCTCTTTCTTTGATTTAATCCGATGACTGATTGCGGATCGTGCGCCCGCCTAGCGACCTCTCTGCGTTCTGCGGCTTGACGGATCTCCCGTTATCGGAGTGTATGGATGATGGATTGAACAGGCTGGAGATTGAAGTAGTCTTCTTGATCTTGATTGATTCTGACGGTTGTGCCGGCCGATCGGCTCGCTGTGGAATTCGCATTTCATGCTTTAATATTCAGATTTGTCTGATGCTGCGAGGAGGCTTCTGTAAACAAGTCATTTGCAGCCTGGATTTACATATCCTCTTCTGCTTATGCTGCACATGTATGCAAAGCTGTGACCATGCCAACGCTGCGGTGTCCGCCCATAACAGGAATATCCTGCTGCAAATTATAACTATGCTCTATCAGGGCACAGCCAGTGCCCTCCTATAGCACAACATGCTTCTCCAGGTCATTACCCTAACTCTGTATAAATGCACTTCTTTCCTCATATACTCTGCGTGGTGATCCTACTATAGTCATAATCTAATGTCCTACCATATTATTACCGCATTCATTTATATAGCACTGACACCTTCTGCAGCACATTATGGAGTACACAGTCATGTCACTTACTGTCCCCAGAGGAGCTCACAATCTAATCCCTACCATAGTCATAGTGTAATGTCCTGCCATATTATATTATGTATTTATATAGCACTGACATCTTCTGCAGCACATTAGAGAGTACATAGTCATGTCACTGACTGCCCTCAGAGGAGCTCACAGTCTAATCCCTACCATAGCCATAGTCTAATGTCCCACCATATTATTATTATGTATTTATATAGCACTGACACCTTCTGCAGCACATTACAGAGTACATAGTCATGTCACTGACTGCCCTCAGAGGAGCTCACAGCCTAATCCCTACCATAGTCATAGTCTAATGTCCTACCATATTATTATTATGTATTTATATAGCACTGACATCTTCTGCAGCACTGTACAGAATACATAGTCATGTCACTGACTGCCCTCAGAGGAGCTCACAGTCTAATCCCTACAATAGCCATAGTCTAATGTACTACCATATTATTATTTATTTATATAGCACTGACATCTTCTGCAGCACATTACAGAGTACATAGTCATGTCACTGACTGCCCTCAGAGGAGCTCACAGCCTAATCCCTACCATAGTCATAGTCTAATGTCCTACCATATTATTATTATGTATTTATATAGCACTGACATCTTCTGCAGCACTGTACAGAATACATAGTCATGTCACTGACTGCCCTCAGAGGAGCTCACAGCCTAATCCCTACCATAGTCATAGTCTAATGTACTACCATATTATTATTATGTATTTATATAGCACTGACATCTTCTGCAGCACTTTACAGAGTACATAGTCATGCCACTGTCTGTCCTTAGAGGCACACACAATTGAATCCCTACCATAGTACCAGGCCCGGATTTACCTTACAAGAGCTTCTAGACACAGAAGTCCTGGCACCTTAGACTTTGCCCTCCATGAACTTACAAACCCCCACCAAACCGCAAGTGTTCTGGCTGTCCCAGCTGTCACGTCTCCCTTACTTCCCTTTCCTGTCATAGGTAGCTACAGGTGCCCCTTAGTATCAGGTATCCAGACCAGAAGCACCGTCAATAATGAGTAGATAGAGGTGCCCCCAAGTATTAGGTAGCTAGAGGAACCTTAGTATTAACTAGTTGCCGACCGGCTAACGCCAATGGGCGTGGCTGCGGCTGCAGCCCCAGGACCGCCTAACGCCAATTGGCATCAAGTCCTGGGGCTCTGTGTTGCAGGAGATGCGCGCGCATCTCCTGCTCGGGGGGCGGAGCTCCGCACCCTCCTTAGTTTCTTCAGCGCTGTACTGGGGACAGCCGTGTGACACAGCTGTCCCACTGGGGGACAAGAGAGCGATCGGCTCCCATAGGCTGAAGCCTGTGACAGCCGATCGTGTGATTGGCTGGCTGCAGGGAGGGAGGGAGGGAGGGAGCGTAATAAGAAAAAAAAACACACACACACACAAATATTTATAAAAAAAACAAACACCTGGGGGGCGATCAGACCCCCCCAACAGAGAGCTGTGTTGGTGGGGGGAAAAGGGGTGGATCACTTGTGTGCTGTGTTGTGCGGCCCTGCAGCTGTGCCTTACAGCTGCAGTGGCCATTTTAGTTGAAATTGGCCTGGTCTTTAGGGGGTGTTTACCACTGTGGTCCTCAAGTGGTTAAGTAGCTAGAGGTGTATTAGGCAGCTAGAGGAACCTCAGTATTAAGTAGCTAGAGGTTCCCCTGACTGAAGGGAGATCTGGTCAGTGGAAAGAGCTGGGCGAGTAACCTCTCATTCATAATGTCATCAGGACTCTGCATAGGGAAGAAGGGTGGGAGGCATTCGCAGAGGGAAGTGAGCAGCCTTTCCACCATCAGGCGCCTGTAGGCACGTGCCTACAGTGCCTAATGGTAAATCTGGGCCTGCATAGTACCCTACCTGACACCTTCTGCAGTCGTAGTCTAATGTCAGGGGCTCGGCCCCTCCGATACAGAACCACATCCTTCTAATGAAGAGCACCCCCACCTCCCCCCCCCCCCCCCCACTTGTGATAGGTAGACTAGTCTTACATAACCTCTGTCACATGGACCCTGGGCCCTGGCCATAGGGTTCACTATAGAGAAGAGGGGTGTGATCATTTATGAGGCCCCGCCTAAAAAAAAAAATCATGAAAGTAGAAATTATTTTTAAAAATTTACAGCCATCAGGAAATAAAAGAAATGAACCCGTCTATATTCCAATTCATATAAGACACCAGAGATGGATTGAGATGAAGTGAGGCCCCTGGTAAACACTCTATGGTGCTTTTGGTAAGTTGAGGTGGAGAGAGATCTGGCAGGTGGGCACCTTGACACCCAGCAGGCCCTAGGCACCTGCCTGGCTTGCCTTGTGGATGATCCTGCTCTGAAGACATGAAATGGTTGTATGAGTGTAAACAACACACAGAGAGATGATCATGTGATGTGTGCGGATCGCTCAAGGCCGATAGCAATATGAGTACAGAAGTTGTAAGGTAAACATGCAATACATGTGTAAGCAGTGTCAACACACGGAAAACAAACACACATCAACACGAAACCCGCTGTATAATAAAATAATGCACTGTATAATAAAACAATTTTTTATACGGAATTATAAGCAGTTTCAAACAATGATAATAATAATTAGAAATGCTTGTACTCAAATTTAAAGTAAACCAGAGATCATAGACTAGAAAGAATCGATACTTACCCCGGGCTTCCTCCAGCCCCATAAGCTCGCCTGAGTCCCACGCCATCCTTCCCCGGTCTGCCATTCAGCCGCGATCAGCCCTGGTAATCGGCTCAGTCACGTCAGTCGGGATCTTCTGCGTATGCACGGACCTCCCACACATGCGCAAAAGACCCTGACTGACGTGACTGAGCCTATTGCGGTTGAACGACGTGCGGTATGGAAACAGTAGAAGTAAAGCACACAGAGGTGCCTGGCTCTTCTACTGACCACATATGCTATTGCTCTGTTGTTATTGCCTGATGAAGCGGGATCAAACCTGCGAAACGCGTTGCATATTTGGAGTTCATAAATAAAATATATTGACTGTCTTTTCTACAGTCGTTGTGTGTACTTGGAGGAGGCAGGTCCACCACTACCTCCTCTATTTACCAAGAATTTGGCTTCCTTTTATTCATTTAGCTTCCTTTTATACTCTTGGCGCCTCTGTTCTCCTGCATAGTAGAAGTAAAGCATACTTTTCACTGACTGTATGCTTCACTCTATGCAACGTAACACGGCTGTACCAAGCGGTATGACTTTTATGCTGCGTTTCTGTTATACAGGGAACACAAAGCAACGTCCGACTGTGAACGTGGCCTTAGGGGGGGTCTTCATCTACTATAACCTTACTGAGGAGGGGGGCTACATGGGATAATATCCCAGCCAATGAGGTGTCCCTGACCTGAGCCATCCTCCTCCCTCCCGCCTCCGTTACTTTCTGTAAAACGATAGATCATGCAGCCGCGCAGACATCAGCCTTGGACACTGTATCTCCTTATCGCTCAGTCCTTGGAAAGGGAAAGGCCACTGCAAATCTCCGTCACCCAGTCAGTGCAGCCCTGGAACTTGTCCCTCCAAACCTGCAAAGTCAGACAAAGACATGCTACATTCACGGCAGTCAGTCCAGGCAAGGCCATTAACCCTAAACACACACACAGGGCCGACAGAAGAGCCATTCAAGCCTTATCCAGGCACGTTTCTGCCTAACGGGATATCATCCTCAGAGTTTCCACAAGATCGTCTCACCTAACAACTCTGCAGCTATTACACATTTATGCGTTTTTACATGTGTCTCACAGACTTTCATTAGCCGTAAAAATGCGAGCCTTTCCACAATGCTAGCGTTTTTGCTTTGGGCGTGCCAAGCCTCAGGCCTGGAATCCACTACAAGTCGCAAATCGATATCGCAATAGCGGTTTTAATTAGCGTTTTGTAAGCGATTTAATGATTTTTCAGCAATTTTGGTAGCGGTTTTAAAAAGTGTTAACTTTTTGCCAGCGATTATGTAGCGATTTGCAATTAGCGATTTTAATTCTGATTGGTCCTTTCAAATTATTATAATTTTCATGAGTGATTTGCCAGCGCTTCGTGCAAACCCTCCCAAACGCTACATGTTCTGCGATTGCCATTTTGCTAATCGCAATCGCTACTGTGGAATTTCTTACATTCAGTTACTTTGGCAGAGCGTTTAGGGAAAGCGCTAGCGATTTAAAGCGCTCCCTAAATGCTCAAAAAAGCACTCTAGTGGCTTCCAGGCCTCAGGGAGCTCAGAGCTGAAAATGAATTCATTTTTCTTACAATGCACAGAGATATCAGAAGTACTAAACAAACAATAGCATGATTAAAAAGTTCCCTGCTGTAAAACCAAGTCAGAGGATCCGACCATCGGTGCCACAGCAGGAGGTCTTAGGTCCACTTAGGAGGCCACGTGAGTTGCCACTCCTTAGTGACTATCAGCATTCGGCCAGGCTGGCAACATTGGTGGTGGTTTAGCACGGATCAGGCGCTTGTAATGAGGTGCAGTGTTTGCCCATTGTAAAATCTTTCCTCTCCCTGATTTACATTCTGACATCACATGGTGACATTTTTACTGCTGGTAGGTGATGTCACTGGAAGGAGATGCTGCTTGCTTTTTTTTTTGCAGTTGGGAACAGCTGTAAACAGCTATTTCCCACAATGCAATGAGATTCACAGACAGGAAACGGCCAGGACCATGGTCCTTACAGTTTCCTGTGGCAGGGGTTTCACCACAATATCAGCGATACAGCGCCCCCTGATGATCCGTTTGTGAAAAGGAGTAGATTTCTCATGGAAAAGGGGGTATCAGCTACTGATTGGGATGAAGTTCAATTCTTGGTCACGGTTTCTTTTTAAAGTGGAATGACTGGGCCACAAGCAAATATCACTCTTCTGCCTGGGCTTCAGAGGGAAATACACAGAGAAGAGCCTACAGAATAATCCTGCCCTAACTATGGCTGCACGGCCTGCATGGGCCCTAGAGGTCATGGGGCCCCTGTG
Organism: Hyperolius riggenbachi; assembly: GCF_040937935.1. Classification (NCBI taxonomy): domain Eukaryota; kingdom Metazoa; phylum Chordata; class Amphibia; order Anura; family Hyperoliidae; genus Hyperolius; species Hyperolius riggenbachi. The sequence continues at coordinate 374,123,864 of NC_090651.1, forward strand.
CAGCTGCACGGCCTGCATGGGCCTATGTCTGCCTCTGGTTCAGGCTCATCTACAGAGGGGAAAATGATAAGCAATCCGATCAGGCTAAAAGAATCGTTCCCAAATTCAGATCGACGGAACGATTGTTAGAACATCTGTATGGTCAATCGGTCAGGAGATTCTACCTTATAAAGGGAACCTGAAGGGAGAGGGATATAGAGGTCCCCATTAGGGATGGTCGGAAATGTCCATTTTTGATTCCGTGGACATTTCAATTTCCGCTAATGCCAATTTCTGTTTTTCCAGTTTCCGAGAAGTATTTTATTTGTCATTGATTTTCATCAGAGAATGCAAAAAATGACAAAAACCAAAAACAAAACGGAAAATCAGTCTTGTAATTGGTCTTATAGAGAAACTCCAACCAAGAATTGAACTTTATTCCAATCAGTAGCTGATACCCCCTTTTACATGAGAAATCTATTCCTTTTCACAAACAGACCATCAGGTGGCGCTGTATGACTGATATTGTGGTGAAACCCCTCCCACAAGAAGCTCTGAGGACTGAGGTACTCCTGGCAGTTTCCTGTCTGTGAACCCTGTTGCATTGTGGGAAATAGCTGTTTACAGCTGTTTCCAACTGCCAAAAAAGCATGCAGCAGCTACATCACCTGCCAGCAGTAAAAATTTCACCATGTAATAAATGTCAGAATGTAAATCAGGGATTTAAAAGATTTTACAATGGGCAAACACTGACTAAATCATTTATACATAATTATTGTAAAAATGAAGCACTTTTTTCACTGGAGTTCCTCTTTAAGTTACCGCGGAGATCCAATTTTTGCTGAAATATTCTGCATGCTCTCATTGGTCCAATGCTTCCATGTTCTGTGGCTGGGCTAAAACTACCGAGCTGGGATACATCGGATTTCCACAAAATTCCATTTTAGATTAGAAATGCTAAATTCTGTGGAATCCAAATTAGCATCCCTAGTTGCCATATTTATTTCCTTTTAAACAATGCATGTTGCCTGGCTGCCCTGCTGATTCTCTGCCTTTAATAGATGCTTTTTTTCAGGTGTGTGATTCAGACACTACTGCAGCCAAAGAGGTCAGCAGGGCAGCCAGGCAACTGGTATTGTTTAACAGGAAATAAATATGTCAGCCTCCATAGACCTCTCACTTCAGTTGTCCTTGAGGCTAGGTTCACATATGACATAGCGTGAAAATCTGGCGTTTTCCACAGGTGCGTTTGCAATTCTCTTTTACGTTTTACTGCGTTTTTGGTGCGTTTGCGTTTCTTTTACGCAGATGCGTTTTGCATGCATGTAATGCGTTTGCGATTCGCCAATAAAAAAAAAGCATATGCATTTTGTATGCGTTTTTTTTATTTATGCAAATCACTTTAAAGACAACAGGAAGTGGAAACACATCATAGATCGTTACTTTTGAATTAAAAAAGCATGAAAAATGCAATGCATATGCGTTACCATAAACTTTCACGATGTGCGTTTTGGCAGCCAGCCTGCATATTATGCAACACTACCAGCATCTGCAGAACGCTTACTGTAAATCGCAGGTGGAACGCTGGTCCTTCTGCGTCCCACAGACTAACATTGCTGCATAAAACGCAGCATTTCCCGCTCCGCAAGCGTGTCTGCCATGTGTGCACCTGAAAGTAAAGCGATGCCAGCCAATCAGGTTTCCCCTTCCATGGAAAGCCAGTAATAGGATTGGCTACTACGGTAAGGTGGTTCAGTTCTTGTACACCAGCCCGGCAGTAGAGGAAGGGATCACATGACAATCCCTGATCTCCCCGGTGTCATTCATCTAGCGGCGGTCAGGATTGGCACGCAGTGGATTGGTTGTCACGGTGGGTAATGTTGATACTTTTCCTTCTCCTGACACCCGCATTCTGCACAGGTTGCTGCATGTCCCTCGGGGCGACTTCTAGGAAACAGAACTATTCTTAGCTTGCGATGACCGCGTAATGTGCGCGGCCGCCATCGCCAGCGAGACAAATCCCGTCTCTCTCTATACAACGCATGGAAGTGACAGTACGGCGGCTGTTCTACAGTCTTTATATTTATACACTTATAGTTTACATTATAGATTTATAACTTTAGAGTGTAAGCTCACAAGGGCAGGGCTCTCGCACCCTTGTGTCTTGGAATTCATTATACATTTTATTCATCATGTTACATTTGTCACTGTGATTACCAGTTCTGTATTTTATATCAATTTGTATTTTGTCACTATTATGTATATTGTATATTGGTGTACACCATTGTCTGTATTATTATGCACCCCATGTTTGTTTCTTAATTTGTACAGCGCCACGGAATATGTTGGCGCTTTTTAAATCAATAATAACTATTACAAATAAACCAGGTATACTTAGGCACCAGCTGGTAGCGTGGGCATAGACTGCAATGTTAATTATGGCACACAGTGTATAATTTGGGCGCCGGCGTGGTTTTGAGTGACCGGCTGCGGCGGTATAGCAGAAATAGTTGGGTGTGTAGCAGTAATGGGTGCACAGCATTACTATAGCCTGTGCTAGGGGATTCATTTGGGCGTTGGTAATCAGCTGTGGTGGGTTAGTGTAAATGGGTGCCTAGCTGTACCATAGCCAGAGCTGGGACAAGGCCCTCTAGCCCCCAAGGCTGAGACACCAAAGTGCGCCCCTCCATCCCTTCCACCCCAGCCGTCACACACTGATTGCTATTAAATGCCCCAGGGCCCCCCATACCTTATTCTCTAGTTATCTGGCTTGCAGTCACTGACATGTATCCATTTCTCTCTGTTTCAAACACAATAGGGGAATGATAGCTGAGTGAGTTCTGCGCCCCTCCTACACTGGGCCCTGAGGCTAGAGCCTCTCTCGCCTCTGCCTCTGCCCCGCCCTGCTCCCCCTCCTACACTGGGCCCTGAGGCTAGAGCCTCTCTCGCCTCTGCCTCTGCCCCGCCCTGCTCCCCCTCCTACACTGCTCCCTGAGGCTGGAGCCTCTCTTGCCTCTGCCTCGGCCCTGACCATAGCTGAGCACCAAGAGCTTGCATCAGGCACCGGAAGTACAGGTGGGCTCTGAGCTATAGCCTGAAGGCTAGCGATGTGTCCTTACAGCATTGGTCCCTGAATTGTCGCCTGAGGGAACGTTTCCCGATTCCTGATAGGCAACAATTATTTCATGTGTGTACTTCACTTAAGCCTGGTACAAACCTTTTTTTTTTTTAATTGGTCAATCACTGACCAATTTTATCACCTCCATGTAGTATGATGGCCAACAAATTCTGAATCCTATGAGCAGATTGTGCAGGTAAACCCTCATAGTACATGGAGGTGATAAAATTGGTCAGTGATTGGCCAATAAAAAGTGTGTACTGGACATTAGGAGTAGGTGGGGTGAGTTTTAGAGTGAGAATTAGGTTAGTTAGGGTTCAAATTGTCTACATTCTACTATCGGTAATACCCAGCGCCCACATTCATGGGAGTCCCCAGAAAAGGGCACAAATGGGGGTGGGGGGGTTTGGTTTGTCGTGGGGCACGCCTAGCACCGAAAAATGGGCATGGCCATGGACCAGGACATGTGGGGCAATAGATTCCTGGCAGATTTGATCAGAGTGATGGGATCTGCCATAAATCGAACAAAATAATTGATGCGTGTATGGCCAGTTTTACTGTAATTACATTTAAAGCCAGGAACAGAAATTTGGGCATATGGCCTGTAAAATTTACCTTTTTATCGCAAATTGGAGCTTTTATAATAGGCATGATATGCCGCAAAGAAGATATATCTTTGCCGGGCGCCAAGAGTCAGTTTGGCCTTCTTTGGCGCATATTGCGGTTCTGCAGCAAAGGAGGGTTAAGGCTTGGGGGGGGGGGACTTAGGGTTTGGCACCATGGGGGGGGGGGGGTTTGGGCACTACCAGGAGGGGTTAGGGATCGGTTAGGGAGGGTTCTGTGTGAGAGTAGGGTTAGCCATAGTAAAATATCGGTAAACATTATTTTACTATCGGAATCCAGCAGTAGGATATCCCTAATCGGAGCGATATTCTACTAGCAGCAGTCCCTGCACCCTTTTTTCCAAGCGTCTCTTTTTCATGTTTGCATTAGGAGTTTCTATCTGTCTGTTTCCTTATTTAGTGTCCTGCAGGTTTTTAGTTTGGTTTGTTATCATTTCCTTCTATTATTCATGAAGTGCGGTCATATTCTGTAGTGCTGACTGTACAGGGTGCATTAAGGACAACTTAGCCTGTAATAATAGTAGTGTAATACTACACATCCATGCAGCAGAAACCTCCCACAATGCAAGTGAGCAAGTCACTACAAAAACAGGAGCAGCAAGGCGATGACAGGATATCCATCTGATGACCAATCGCAGCGATCATGTGGATTAGCATGTAGACTGTCACTGAGGACTGGCACGTTGGACGCACACCTCATACACACACTTCATTTCTGTCACCCTTAAAAGGGGAACTGAAGTAAGAGGTATAAGGAGGCTGCCATATTTATTTCCTTTTAATCAATACCAGTTGCCTGGCAGCCCTGCTGGTCTATTTCTCTGCAGTAGTATCTGAATAACACCAGCAACAAGCATGCAGCTAGTCTTGTCAGATCTGATTTTAAAGTCACAAACACCTGATCTGCTGCATGCTTGTTCAGGGGCTATGGCTAATTGTATTAGAGGCAGAGGATCAGCAGGGCGGCCAGGCAACTGGTATTGATTAAAAGGAAATAAACATGGCATCCTCCATATACCTCTCTCTTCAGTTGTCCTTTAACCTCCTTGGCGGTAACCCCGTGTGTGACACGGGGTAAGCCGCCGGAGGGTGCCGCTCAGGCCCTGCTGGGCCGATTTTCATAATTTTTGTTTTGCTGGACGCAGCTAGCACTTTGCTAGCTGCGCCAGCACTCTGATCGCCGCCGGCCCCTGCCCGATCGCCGCTATCTGCTGCGGCGCGGGCCCCCCCCCCCCCCTCCAGACCCCAGCGCTGCCTGGCCAATCAGTGCCAGGCAGCGCCGAGGGGTGGCCCGGGACTCCCAATGACGTCCCGACGTCAGTGACGTCGGTGACGTCATCCCGCCCCGTCGCCATGGCGACGGGGGAAGCCCTCCAGGAAATCCCGTTCTATGAACGGGATTTCCTGATCGGAGATCGCCGAAGGCGATCGAAGCGGGCGGGGGGATGCCGCTCAGCAGCGGCTATCATGTAGCGAGCCCTCGGCTCGCTACATGATTAAAAAAAAAAATTTTTTTTTAAAAACTGCTGCGCTCCCTCCTGGCGGTATTTTTCATACCGCCAAGGAGGTTAAAGGATACCCAAGGTGACATGTGACATGATGAGATAGACATGTGTATGTACAGTGCCAAGCACACAAATAACTGTGCTGCGTTCCTTTTCTTCTTTCTCTGCCTGAAAGAGTTAAATATCAGGTATGCAAGTGGCTTCCTCAGTCCTGACTCAGACAGGAAGTGACTACAGTGTGACCATCACAGACAAGAAATTACAACTATAAAACACTTTCTTAGCAGAGAATTTCTTCTGACAGCAGGAAAGAGATAAAAAGGGTCAATAGTTCATACATTTTAGCTCTGGCATACTTCAAAGAATGTGTCATTGAGCAAAAACAATAAAACAGTTAAAACTTCAAAAGTAGATTTAAACAAAATAAAACTGGGGAATATCTTAAAAAGTCATTTTTAGGAGAAGGAAGGTAGATACAATCGTTTATTTCATTCGTTTATTTTCGCCTTGGGTGTCTTTTAACTGATCTGATGTACAGGGACTTCTCCATAGTCCCCGCCTCCATCTGCCAGCTGTCCCGTCCACACCAACCGATCCCTGGTGTATGCTGGGAGATGTGACATCCCGGCCGCTAATCCTGCCCAAGGTAAGTATAGAAGCTGCTAGCATAAATGTCTCAGGCTCCCTATAAATCTAGCCTGCCTACGGACCTGGAGGCCTTGTTCACATTATGAATCGCCAAGCGCTTTTTCAAACGCTGAGCAATTTTTTTAGATTTTTAAAATTGCCTTTTCCTGCGCTTCATAAGCGCTTAGAAAGCGTGTTTTTTCTTTTCGCTTCCTGAGGTAAGTCGGGTAGTGAACTCTTGTACCCGGAAATGAATAAACACAATGTATTTATTCATCAAAGCGCTGGGGAAATCGCTATACAAAGCGCTTCCCCTATTCTTTCCATTACAGGAAAATCACCCTGAAAATGGTCCAGGCAGCGCTTTGGTGAGCGGATCGGAGTGAAATCACTTGCGCTCAAACATCCGCAAATGCCCTTAGTGTTCACACTACAAGAGCTTTCTAAGCCCTTTGTGGTTTTAAAAGCTCTTGCTCATGTTATCCTATGTGTGTGTTCACACTGGAACGATGTGATTTAAAAAAAAAAAAACATAGCATTGCATTAGCAAGAGCTTTTCAAATCACTAGCGCTTAAAAAGCTCTTGTAGTGTGAACAAACCCTTAGGGCTCATCCACAATGGAGGCACTTTTGCAGTTTTTTAACCCCCTTGGCGGTATGAAAAATACCGCCAGGGGGCAGCGCAGCAGTTTTTTTTTTATTTTTTTTTTTAAATCATGTAGCAAGCCGAGGGCTCGCTACATGATAGCCGCTGCTCAGCGGCATCCCCCCAGCCCCGCCGATCGCCTCCGGCGATAGGCGATCAGGAAATCCCGTTCAAAGAACGGGATTTCCTGGAGGGCTTCCCCCGTCGCCATGGCGACGGGGCGGAATGACGTCACCGACGTCAGCGACGTCGGGACGTCATTGGGAGACCCGATCCACCCCTTGGCGCTGCCTGGCACTGATTGGCCAGGCAGCGCAGGGGTCTGGGGGGGGGGGATTTTTCAAAATCGCCCTAAAACCGCTTGTGCAATGATTCCCTGTAAGAGTGATCACATCTGAGCGGTTCGTTTCCGATCCGCTCAGCAAAGCGCTGCCTGGACCATTTTCAGGGCGATTTGCCTCAATGGAAGGTATAGGAATCGCATGAGCGTTTTTAAGAATAAATACATCGGGCTTGATTCACTAAAGCTATCACAGCAGTTATCACACGCTCTGCCGTGCGCAATAGTGTACACGCGAACAGCATTAGTTCATATGATAAACAAAGCTTATCGCGCAATCACATGCGCTTTTCACGTGCCTGGCAGCGCTGCTGATCTATATGGCTACAGTGGTGTCCGAATAACACCAGAAACAAGCATGCAGCTAATCTTATCACACTTCAGTGAGAGCACCTGATCTGCTGCATGCTTGTTCAGGGGCTGTGGCTAAAGGATTAGCAGGATAGCCAGGCAACTGGCATTGTTTCAAAGGAGATAAATATGACAGCCTCCGTATACTGTACCTCTCACTTCAAGTGTCCTTTAACTTTGTGTGTCTTAATGGGGTTCACAAAATGTAGGTTGATAACATGTCGAACCCACCAACTTCGTTGATGAAGCAGCATATAAGATATCGGTTAATTGCACAGGAATTGGCTAACGTTCACACGTCATTTGATTGACGCTAAATCGATTTTTGCATTCCGAGCTTGGAGGCAAAACATCTTTCAGATGTATTAGTGAAGTTGAAACGCATAGGATATCGCTTGAAGTGTCTGGGCCACTAGTCAATCGACTTTCGATTTACCATGCCGAAGTTGATCGCTTAGTTAATTGACTACCTTTAGAGGCAGAGGATCAGCAGGACTGCCAGGCAACTGGTAATGTTTAAAATTAAAGGACAACTGTAACAAGAGGGATATGCTGTCATATTTATTTCTTTTTAAACTATACCAGTTACCTGGCTGTCCTGCTGATCCTCTGCCTCTAATACTTTTACCCATAGCCCCTGAACAAGCATGCAGCAGATCAGGCATTTCTGACATTATTGTCAGATCTGACAAGGTTAGCTGCATGCTTGTTTATGGTGTGATTCAGACACTACTGCAGCCAAGTGGACAAGCAGGACTGCCAGGTATCTGGTATTGTTTAAAGTGAAACCGAGGTGAGAGTGATATGGAGGCTGCCATATTTATTTCCTTTTAAAGGGAATGTCCAAGCAAAATAAAAAAATGAGTTTCACTTACCTGGGGATTCTCCCAGCCCCATGCAGCCATCCTTGCCCTCGTAGTCACTCACTGCTGCTCCAGTCCCCCGCTGGCAGCTTGCCGACCTCGGAGGTCGGCGGGACGCATTGCGTACATTTTTACGCATTCCCGCTAGTGCAGGAACATTAACACATACATTTTTACGCGTTACTAGTTCAATGCGTAAATTTTTACGCAATGAACCAGTAATGCGTACAAATGTATGTGTTGATGTTCCTGCAGTAGCGGGAATGCGTAAAAATGTACGCAATGCGTCCCGCCGACCTCCGAGGTCGGCAAGCTGCCAGCGGGGGACTGGAGCAGCAGTGAGTGACTACGAGGGCACAGGATGGCTGCATGGGGCTGGTAGAAGCCCCAGGTAAGTGAAACTCATTTTTTTATTTTGCTTGGACATTCCCTTTAAGCAATACCAGTTGCCTGGCAGCCCTGCTGACCCTCTGCCTCTAATACTTTTAACCATAGGCCCTGAACAAGCATGCAGCAGATCAAGTGTCTCTGACATTATTGTCAGAAATGAGAAGTTACCTGCATGCTTGTTTCTGGTGTGATTCAGATGCTACTGCGGCCAAATAGATCAGCAGTGCTGCCAGTCAACAGGTGTTGTTTAAAAGGAAATAAATATGGCAGCCTCCGTATTCTTCTCACTTCAGTTGTCCTTTAAATAAATATGTCAGCCTCCATAGCCCTCTCACTTCAGGTTCCCTTTAAAGGGAACCTAAACTGAGAAGGATATGGATTTTTCCTTTTGAAACAATACCAGTTGCCTGACTCTCCTGCTGAACCTGTGTCTCTAATACTTTTAGCCACAGCCTTGAACAAGCATGCAGCAGATCAGGTGCTCTGACTGAAGTCAGACTGGATTAGCTGCATGCTTGTTTCAGGTGTATGATTCAGCCACTACTGCAGACACAGAGATCAGCAGGACTGCCGGGCAACTGGTATTGTTTAAAAGGAAACATCCATATCCCTCTCTGTTTAGATTCCCTTTATGCATTTGGTTTGGGGATCCTCGCCTGGGCTTCACACCTCATAGCCGTCTACACACAGGATATGAAGAATTCACTGGGGGGGGGGGGGGGGGGGGTTTGAATTTACTACTTCAGCCTGAACTTAATGGACCAGAAACTCCTGATGGATGCTCCGGCGTCCCGGCAACCACATCCATTCTCCAGGAGGCTGCGCGCGGTCCAGGGATGTCCTATAGAAACCCCCGGACTGGCTCTGCCATCGCCAGCCGCACTGGAGCAGGCGGGAGGCACTGCAGTCCTTTCCTGCGGAGAGAACGCAGAGCAGCAGCTGCACTCCAGCCTCATCATCATCATCATCTCAGACAAAAGCCCTGGGCCGCCCGCCTGGGTCTCTCTCATGTTACCACGCTGCCTGTTAACCCCTGCGGCGCCGGGACAGCGTCGCCCCTGGCGTTACCAGACCCCCCCTCCCCTTCTCTAGGAGGGGTTGCCGGGGAGAATTTCGGTACAAGGTCAATGCAAAACTTCCACAAGCAGTTGGCTCATCCCTCCAGCGGATAATCAGCCTGTGCGCTGTGCCATGGTGGAACAGAGGGGCACTCGGGGGTCCGTGAGCTGGGCACGGGTCAGACTCGGGTCACCGCTGGCATACAGGGGGCTGGCACCGGCACAGGTAGCTGCTCATGGTGTATAAAACCTGCAGGGATGCTACAGAAGCCAGGTAAGGTTCTTGCAAGCTTTTATACCCTTCTTTTAATATTCTTACATAGCTTTACTTGCCCGGGATGCCTCACTGCCCTCTTCTGCTGGGAACTTCCATGGCACACATGCGGTGTCTGATGGGTCGGTGGGTATCAGGTAATAACTTGTGAAAGGGCTGTATCTGGCAGGACGGTGAGCGGTGATAAAGAGGGGCTGTCACCCCTCCTGCGCCATGCTCTGTCTCAGGCTGGTAATTTACACCCCCTTTGTCTAATGTCTATTGCTGCGTCATAGGTCCATGCTTTATACATTATAATAATAACAAGCTGCAGGTGGACAGCTGGAGATGTCAATTGTCCCCTATGTCCAAGCTATGTACACATGTAAGAGCTGTAGTGCCCAAAATGATCTTTAGTGATCATATCGGGTGACAGTGAAGGAATGACTACTGTATAGACAAGTTTGCTGGATTTTCTGTCGAGCAGGACGTTTAGTTCTATGGAGGAGAAGGTGGGCAGCATGTATGGAAATTTCTGCAGATCCCAGCCAGGATGCTATCTGCATGTTCTCCCTGTGTCTATGTGGGTTTCCTCTGGGCACCCTGGTTTCCTCCCACATCCCCAAAACATGCAGATATGTTAATTTTCTTCACCCAAAAAATTGTCCCAAGGCTATGATGGACATATGACTCTGGTAGGATTAGATTGTGAGCTCCTCTGAGGACAGCCAGTGACACGACTATGTACTCTGTAAAGTGCTGCAGAAGATGTCAGGGCTATATAAATACATAATAATAATATGGTAGGACATTAGACTATGACAGGATTAGATTGTGAGCTCCTCTGAGGACAGTCAGTGACATGACTATGTACTCTGTACAGTGCTGCAGAAGATGTCAGTGCTATATAAATACATAATAATAATATGGTAGGACATTAGACTATGACTATGGTAGGATTAGATTGTGAGCTCCTCTGAGGACAGCCAGTGACACGACTATGTACTCTGTAAAGTGCTGCAGAAGATGTCAGGGCTATATAAATACATAATAATAATATGGTAGGACATTAGACTATGACAGGATTAGATTGTGAGCTCCTCTGAGGACAGTCAGTGACATGACTATGTACTCTGTACAGTGCTGCAGAAGGTGGCAGTGCTATATAAATACATAATAATAATATGGTAGGACATTAGACTATGACTATGGTAGGATTAGATTGTGAGCTCCTCTGAGGACAGTCAGTGACATGACTATGTACTCTGTAAAGTGCTGCAGAAGATTCCAGAGCTATATAACTACATAATAATAATATGGTCGGACATTAGACTATGACTATGGTAGGATTAGATTGTGAGCTCCTCTGAGGACAGTCAGTGACATGACTATGTACTCTGTAAAGTGTTGCAGAAGATGTCAGTGCTGTATAAATACATAATAATAATATGGCAGGACATTAGACTATGACTATGGTGGGATTAGAGTGTGAGCTCCTCTGAGGACAGCCAGTGACATGACTATGTACTCTGTAATGTGCTGCAGAAGATTCCAGAGCTATATAACTACATAATAATAATATGGTCGGACATTAGACTATGACTATGGTAGGATTAGATTGTGAGCTCCTCTGAGGACAGTCAGTGACATGACTATGTACTCTGTAAAGTGTTGCAGAAGATGTCAGTGCTGTATAAATACATAATAATAATATGGCAGGACATTAGACTATGACTATGGTAGGATTAGAGTGTGAGCTCCTCTGAGGACAGTTAGTGACATGACTATGTACTCTGTAATGTGCTGCAGAAGATGTCACTGCTATATAAATACATAATAATAATATGGTAGGACATTAGACTATGACTATGGTAGGATTAGAGTGTAAGCTCCTCTGAGGACAGTCAGTGACATGGCTATGTACTCTGTAATGTGCTGCAGAATATGCCAGTGCTATATAAATACATAATAATAATATGGTAGGACATTAGACTATGACTATGGTAGGATTAGAGTGTAAGCTCCTCTGAGGACAGTCAGTGACATGGCTGTGTACTCTGTAATGTGCTGCAGAAGATGTCAGTGCTGTATAAATACATAATAATAATATGGCAGGACATTAGACATTACAAAAAATCCTTCTGCGTGATGAAAGTCTCCTGTGTATGTAGTGGCTTTAGATACCCTGCTATCGTGTCACATGCAGCTGCAGGGAGAGGTAATCTCAGGACTGTGTGATCTTATCCACTTGCGTTGAGTAGTGACGAAGCGTTCTCTCTCTTTACCTGCAGATCGCTTGTATTTCCTGCGTAACGTTATCGGCAAACGCCAATAAAGAAAAAGCTGATGAATGGTTGTTTGAAACCGACCAGCAGTGTTATGCACGTATCCTGTGGGGTTCACAGATAGGGCAGCACGGTGGCGTAGTGGTTAGCGCTCTCGCCTTGCAGCGCTGGGTCCCCGGTTCGTATCCCAGCCAGGTCAACATCTGCAAGGAGTTTGTAGGTTCTCCCCGTACCTGCACAAAGAGGAAGTCCGGAACCAGAATTAAAGTGTGACACTGTACAAATTTAAAATTATTGTGCGGAGAGCAGAACTTTTTTTCTCTCCTTGCCTTTAGTTGTCAGTCTCTTAGGACGGGGGCCCCTGTGGATTCCTGCCCCCCTGCAGCTGCATCCCAACAACGCCTTGTTACGCCCCTTAATACCAGTTGCATGGCTGTACTGCTAATCCTCTGCCTCTAATACTTTTTGCCATAGCCCCTGAACAAGCATGCAACAGATCAGGTGTTTCTGACATTATTATCTGACAAGATTAGCTGCATGCTTGTTTCTGGAGTGTGATTCAGACACTACTACAGCCAACGTAGTCAGCAAGACTGCCAGGCAACTGGTAATGTTTAGAAGGAAATAAATATGACAGTCTCCATATTCTTCTCGCTTCACTTGTCCTTTAATACCATACAAAACCAGGGCTGTCACCTCGTCCCTTTAAAACTGAAAACGTGACCCACACAGAACATTGTGATTCATTAGACTCAGTCAGTGTCTTACAGGCCCACACATGTGACAATTGTTCATTAAATTCAATTTGTACCAATAACGCCATTTAAAGAGGAACTGTAGTAACAATAATGTAATAAATACAATTGCTTATTTTTTTTTTTTTTTTACAATATTCATTTCTAGATTATTTAGTCAGTGCTTGCCTATTGTAAAATCTTTCCTCTCCCTGATTTACATCCTGACATTTATCACAGGTGGTGATATCTGCAGAATGTTTGATTACTGAGATTTCTACGCACAGAGGGAGATATTGCTTGCCTGACAGTTGGAAACAGAAGTTATTTCACAGGTTCACAGACAGGAAACTGTCAGACCCCAATATCAGCCACACAGACCCAAGCCTCAAGCCCCCCCCCCCCCCCAAATGGTCTATTAGTGAAAAGGTAAAGTTTTCCTGTGGGAAAGTGGGTATCGGCTACTGATGATTGGATTGACGTTCAATCTTGGGTCTTATGCTTCATACACACTTGAGATAAAAGTCTTTGGAAAATGAAAGATCACAGACCAATCTTACCCCCATCCATGTAGTATGAGAGCCATACTCTACACAGTCTATTCTATGGAGCTGAACTCCACATCAGAAAAAAATCTTTGCAAGATGCTGCACACAAAGATGCTGTACACATTCAACAGATCAGTATCTGCAAAAGATCTGTTCCTGCAAAAGATCCGTTCCTGCAAAATGCATTTATAGTCTATGATATCTGCAGATCCTCATACACACCTTGTTTAACTGACATTCATCTGCAGATCAGATCCACCAGGATGGATTTTCAGATCTGCAGATGATTGCCAGATATGCAGTTGAAGTCTGTTAAACAAGGTGTGTATGAGGATCTGCAGATATCATAGACTATGAATGCAATTTGCAGGAACAGATCTTTTGCAGGAACAGATCTTTTGCAGATACTGATCTGTTGAATGTGTACAGCATCTGTGTGTGCAGCATCTTGCAAAGATTTCTGTCTGATGGGGAGTTCAGCTCCATAGAATAGACTGTGTAGAGTATGGCTCTCATACTACATGGAAGGGGGTAAGATTTCTGTCTGATGGGGAGTGCAGCTCCATAGAATAGACTGTGAAGGTATGGCTCTCATACTACATGGAAGGGGGTAAGATTTCTGTCTGATGGGGAGTGCAGCTCCATAGAATAGACTGTGTAGAGTATGGCTCTCATACTACATGGAAGGGGGTAAGATTTCTGTCTGATGGGAAGTGCAGCTCCATAGAATAGACTGTGTAGGTGTGGCTCTGATACTACATGGAAGGGGGTACAATTGGTCTGTGATCTTTCATTTTCCAAAGACTTTTATCTCAAGTGTGTATGAAGCATAAGTTCCTCAGAAAAGGGGTACTTTTTTATCATTATTGATGAGTCAGCCTGATTTTGCTAGTGATCTACTGTATTTTCCTCTGTTCCTTGCCAAATTCTGGACAATGTCGCCAAGAGCGACAATAAATTGTCATCGAACTGTGACATATAGTGCAGCATTAAAGGAACACTATCAAACCAAGGGGTTGATTCACAAAAGGGTGCCGATAGCACGGGCGTACTATACAGGTAGCACACGAAGTGCCGCGTGCGCACTTTTGCGAGCATAAAGTTTTGCGACTGCGCGGTAACTGACGTTTGCGTGCGGTTACGCTGACTTTTGTGAATCAACCCCCAAGTGTTCTAAAATGAAAATGTAAACAATGTCTAAGTAGCTGTGTAAACATCTTCCTACGTTTCATGTTAAATATCAGAGGCAAAAGCTGTAATTTACTGTGTGTAGATATTAGCTAGTTTGGAATGTCTCATTTGCAGAGGTATGAATCTGTAAGAATCTCTGCAGTCTGACATGCTAAGAACAGTGTAATATTGCAGCAGAGTTAAATGAAATGGCTCTGGTGTCAGGTTTCGCACACTATTACAAATGTTTATTTTGCACATAAGATACATTCCCTCTGCTTTCTGCAGAGAGCTCTCAGAGACAGGCAGCTGCCGCTGCTAAGAGCTTTCTCACACACAGGGTTAACAGGTGGAGTGTGAGGGAATCCCCCCCTCTTCTCAAGGTTCACTGGCCCCGTCAGAATCAGGCTAATCAGCATCAGGGAAGTGTGAAAGGGATTTGATAAAAATAAACAGATTATCAGTCAAATGTAGACACCACTACTTGGCAGCACTTCCCAAACAATTCCTATCTCAATTGAAAAAAACATGTTAATCGATCGTGTTCCTTTAAGATCGATGGCCATGTGAGTTTATTAACTACATCAGGTACCGCAAAGCTAGCTGGCCATAAGATCGGTTGCTTCTCAATCAGATTTGTGATATCAGAGCAAGACCGATTTCTGCAATCTGCTGCATAGATGTTGACTGCTGGCAGACATGAAAAAAAAAAAAAACAGCACCAACTGCCATTATCTATAACCACAAAAGTAGTACAGAGGCGCCAACAGGGTAAAAACAATATTTCTTTAAAATGGTTAAAATGAAGTAGGTAGCGGTGGACTTACCCCTCCGAAACAGAAACAAAAATTGCTGTTTTAAGCAAAAATCAGTTTATTTACATACTCCAAACTGATTTTTGCTTAAAACAGCAATTTTTGTGTCTGTTTTGGAGGGGTAAGTCCACCGCTACCTACTTCATTTTAACCATTTTAAAGAAATATTGTTTTTACCCTGTTGGCGCCTCTGTACTACTTTTGCAGTTGTTTCCACCCCTGGTGGAGGGGAATTCTTCTTTTTTCCCGATCTACAGAGAGCGACTTCTTAATCCTGAGTGGGGACAGGTCTAATCTCCTCACCTGCCTTCATAGTGGTTACCTGGACGGTAACCCTTGTTTGTGAGTATAACCTACCTATACTTACCGTCCATACCCAATTTACAGTACATACTACACTATACTGGGCTCTCGGCGTCTTCCCTTATATTATCTATTATCACATCGACTAACAATGCGATAGGCTAAAAGGGGTTTGTTTGTTCTTTTTGTTAGTTTTTTTTAGATGTACATATGCACAGAGGGAGATATTGCTTGCTTAGCAGCTGGGAACAGCCATTATTTCCCACAATGCAGTGAGGTTCACAGACAGGAAACTGTCAGAACCATGGTCATGACATCACGCTGTGGGGGGGGGGGGGGGAGGGGTTCACCACAATATCAGCCATACAGAGCCCCCTGATGATCTATTAGAGAAAATGAAAAAAGATTTCTCCTGGGAAAGGGGGTATCAGCTACTGATTGGGATGAAGTTCAATCATTGGTTACAGTTCCTTTTTAGCGCTGTTAGTTTTGGCCTTGGAGCATTGCAAGTAGTAAGATTACACCCCAGGTTAGGCTAAGGTTAAGAAGACGGCCAGGGCCGCCATCAGAAAGTTTGGGGCCCCTCACACGTCATCAGGCCTAGGCCCACCTCCCTGGGTCCACCCACTGGTTGCTATGCCCGCCCACTAGCCACTTCATCCCTGTGTCCGTGCATGAAGTGCTCTGCAGCAAAAAATGTGCATGGCTCCGACACAGGCCCGTCAGTGGGCCACAGGCCCTCAGCCAGCACATGCGGCCCTTCCAGCGCTTTGGGGGGGCAGGGCCCCCAAAAGCCCTGGGCCATACACTGCAGTGCCAGTTGTCCCCCCCTGATGGCTGCCCTGGAAGACGCTCTCTATACAGTAGATCGGTAAACATGGGATAACACCCCACCACCAAGGGTGGGCTCGAAGCTGGTAAGGTACACTTGTACAGAGGTGCCAATCATATAGTAGTAAAATGCACTAAAACAATTTAAACAGGGAGGCAGTGGTGGACTTATCTCCCCAAAAAAGACTCGATTTTGTCGAATTTCAGACAAAAATTGGCTTTTTTCCTTGACCACTTCACAGTGCGATGCATTTCGCAGGTATGACCCGCCTCTCAGAGGCGCTTGGTTTGAACTACACTCATTCCTGTTGCTCGCTATTATGCCTGATGAAGTGGGTCATACCTGCGAAATGTGTTGCACTGTGGAGGAGTTTTTGCTTATCTTTTAGAGCTCGTTCACACTAGGGACGTTTCTGCCCTTTTCTCAAGCGCAGGCGATTTTTAAAAAATCGCCCATAAAACACTTGTGCAATGAATCTCTATGAGAAGGTTCATATCAGCGCATTTGCCTCCGCTTTGCGGTCCGTAAAGCGGTGCCTGTACCATTTTTGGGGCGTTTTTGTTATATTGGAAGGTATAGGAAGAACGCAACACTTTTACAGAATCGCTTTGTGCGCCGATTGTGTGAGCGTTTTTAAGAATAAACACATTGTAGTTATTCTTTTCTGGGTCAAAGAGTGACTTGCGTCAGACAGTGAATCTCAAAACCTCTCTGGAAAAGCACTTAGAAAAGCACTTTTATCAGAATTGCAGCATGTAGGGGAGCGCCAGGAGGGGGGGGGGAGGGAAAAAAAAGCACACAAAAACTCAAAACACTTGCATTTGCATTTTTGATTTTAGGTGTGAATGAGGCCTTAGAGCAGAGAGGAAACTGCATGCAAGTTGCTTTAAGCCCCATCTACACGATAAATTCCACGTGCGATAGAGCAAATTTGATCCGATTGATTAAATCAGACATGTCCGATCGGGATTCGATCGATAGAGTGATCGATTTTGGTTAGTTATCAATGCAAAATCGACCACACTATTGATCGAATCCTGATCGGACATGTTGGATTTAATCGATCCGATGGAATTCGATCGCATGTGGAATTGTATGGTGTAAATGGGGCTTTACATTGACTTGCTAGATAAAATGATTTGCACCCTGTTTATCTGTAGTGAGGATGTAGCCAGGATTAGCCTGAGCTGTAGATAACCTGCATGTCACGATCTTTGTGTTCTCGAAGTTTATTCTGTCCCTTCTGTGCTTGCGCACCGGCCTGCTCTGCTGTGCTAATATTTATACTGCGTTATTCTCGCTTGACGAGGTTTCTGTTTTTAATTACATCATTCATTAATCCCAGGTTATTCTTCCTCCAAAATCTCACTATTTTGTCTTCTGCTTAAAGGAAACCAGAGACGCTATAACATAAAAGTGTTATACATACCTGGGGCTTCCTCCAGCCCCATGCGCACGGATAGCTCCCACGCCGCCATCCTCGGCCTTCTCCAGCGCCGGTACCGGATCCCATAACGTCAGCCAGTCGCAGCCAGTCTGTGCAAGAGGAAGTCCTACCTTATATGTCCCTCACCCTTTAGATTGTAAGCCTTTGGCAGATCCTCCCCCCTCCCTTAGGCCTGGTGCACACCAAAAAACGCTAGCAGATCCGCAAAATGCTAGCAGATTTTGAAACGCTTTTTCTTATTTTTCTGTAGCGTTTCAGCTAGCATTTTGCGGTTTTGATAAGCGTTTTTGGTGTAGTAGATTTCATGTATTGTTACAGTAAAGCTGTTACTGAACAGTAGAGTTGGGCCGAACCTCCGATTTTAGGTTCGCGAACCGGGTTCGCGAACTTCCGCGAAAGGTTCGGTTCGCGTTAAAGTTCGCGAACCGCAATAGACTTCAATGGGGATGCGAAC
This sequence comes from Hyperolius riggenbachi, assembly GCF_040937935.1. Taxonomy (NCBI): domain Eukaryota; kingdom Metazoa; phylum Chordata; class Amphibia; order Anura; family Hyperoliidae; genus Hyperolius; species Hyperolius riggenbachi. The sequence continues at coordinate 374,142,205 of NC_090651.1, forward strand.
TTTGAAAAAAAAAAAAAATTATGCTGGCCACAAAAGTGATGGAAAAGATGTTTCAAGGGGTCTAACACCTGGAGGGGGGCATGGCGGAGTGGGATACACGCCAAAAGTCCCCGGGAAAAATCTGGATTTGACGCAAAGCAGCGTTTTAAGGGCAGAAATCACATTGAATGCTAAATGACAGGCCTAAAGAGCTTTAAAACAGTGGCGGGTTCACTGAACAGAACAGGTATGCAGTGGCGGGTTCACTGAACACAACAGGTATGCAGTGGCGGGTTCACTGAACAGGTATACAGTGGCGGGTTCACTGAACAGAACAGGTATACAGTGACAGGTTCACTGAACAGAACAGGTATGCAGTGGCGGGTTAACTGAACAGGTATACAGTGGCGGGTTCACTGAACAGAACAGGTATGCAGTGGCGGGTTCACTGAACAGGAATACAGTGGCGGGTTCACTGAACAAGTATGCAGTGGTGGGTTCACTGAACAGGTATGCAGTGGTGGGTTCACTGAACAGGTATGCAGTGGTGGGTTCACAGAACAGGTATGCAGTGGCGGGTTCACAGAACAGGTATGCAGTGGCGGGTTCACTGAACAGGTATGCAGTGGTGGGTTCACTGAACAGGTATGCAGTGGTGGGTTCACTGAACAGGTATGCAGTGGCGGGTTCACTGAACAGGTATGCAGTGGTGGGTTCACTGAACAGGTATGCAGTGGTGGGTTCACAGAACAGGTATGCAGTGGTGGGTTCACAGAACAGGTATGCAGTGGCAGGTTCACTGAACAGGTATGCAGCGGTGGGTTCACAGTACAGGTATGCAGTGGCAGGTTCACAGAACAGGTATGCAGTGGCAGGTTCACTGAACAGGTATGCAGTGGTGGGTTCACAGTACAGGTATGCAGTGGTGGGTTCACAGAACAGGTATGCAGTGGCAGGTTCACTGAACAGGTATGCAGTGGTGGGTTCACAGTACAGGTATGCAGTGGCAGGTTCACTGAACAGAACAGGTATGCAGCCAGGAACAAGCTAAGCCTAACTAATCTTTCCCTATGAGAGACAGTCTGCAGCAGCTCGCCCTACTCTCACTAACGCAGGCACACGAGTGACCGTAATGGCCGACGCTGCCTGCCTTTTATAAGGGGGGGAGTGGCTCCAGGGGCTAGTGTAGCCTAATTGGCTACACTGGGCCTGCTGACTGTGATGTAGAGGGTCAAAGTTGACCCTCATGGTGCATTATGTGGCGAACCGAACTTCCGCAAAAGTTCGCCTGCGGGACGCGAACGCGAACCACTGAAGTTCGCATGGAACCGTTCGCAGGCGAACCGTTCGGCCCAACACTACTGAACAGCTACTGTAACAAACACCGCCTGGCAAACCGCTCTGAAGTGCCGTTTTTCAGAGCGGTTTGCATTTTTCCTATACTTTGCATTGGAGGCAGAAACGCCTCCGCAATCCAAAATCTGCAGCAGCCCGGGAGTATGCGTTTCTGCAAAACGCCTCCCGCTCTGGTGTGCACCAGTCCATTGAAATACATTACCCTAGCGGATCCGCACCCGCAAGCGGATCGCAAACTGCAGCAGAACCGCTCTGGTGTGCACTAGGCCTACGTGTGTCTTTCTTAATTTTACTACCCCGGCAATTACACTCTTCTCATGGACTAACTTGGACTTGCTTTGCTGGGTCTCTGTAAAACGCATTTTATACCCCGATTGCATGTATAACCTTGTGCTATGTTGTATAACAGTTTGCTACCTCTCTGTCTGTCACCCCTTGTTGCAATGTATGTATCCCTTTTTATTGTCCAGCACTGCGTAATATGTTGGCGCTTTATAAATACAATTAATAATAATAAGTTCGCTCCTTACTTATCTCTCCTCCAGCCGCCAGAGAGATACGTAAATAGCGCACTGCGCTTGCATCAGACTGGCCACAACTGGCTGAAGTTACTGGACCTGGTACCAGAGCTGCAGGCAGAGGAGGACGGCGGCGTGGGAGCAATCCGTGCGCATGAGGCTGGAGGAAGCCCCAGGTATGTATAAAACTTTTATGTTATAGCGTCTCTGGTACACTTTAATGGAGTGAAAAAAAAATTGACATCAACATTGGTAACTTTACGGGTGTGCTAGGCTGATTCGACTTTAGTTTTACTTTAGGCTCGGTTCGCGGTTGCCGTTGTGTTGCGGAACTGCCACTAGGGATGAGCAGAAATTTCGTGCAATCATAATTTCACATCAGAATTCACAAATACGATGTTAAATTGTTATGTGAAATTTCTGGGTACAATCGTAATTAAAGGGGCACTACAGCGAAAAACTGTAACATTTAAATATGTGCAAACATATACAAATAAGAAGTCAGTTTCTTCCAGAGTAAAATGAGCCATAAATTACTTTTCTCCTATGTTGCTGTCACTTACAGCAGGTAGTAGAAATTTGACAGAAGCGACAGGTTTTGGACTAGTCCATCTCTTCATAGGGGATTCTCAGCAAGGCTTTTATTCTTTATAAAGATATTCCCTAAAAAGGATTTAAACAATGATGCTGGCCAGCCTCCCTGCTCCCTACACAGTTTTTTTGGCGGTTGGACAGAGCAACTGCCAGTCACTAAGTGCTTTTGAAAATAAATAAATCCCTGAGAATCCCCCTATTCATTGTCAGGAGCGTTCTGTGCAGGCGCAGTAGGGATTTTCCCATCCTGCGCAAACACTACACTGCCATGTGCGGGGACGCGATAAGGACTGTGGCCGAACAGCTTTCAGGGGGTCACTGCTGCTCACTGGCGGGTCTCGGAAGGACGGCACTGGCACTGGATGACTGCAGGGGGGCTACAAGACGCCAAGGTAAGAAAACTGTTCTTTTTCTGACTTTAGATTTCCATTAAAATATTAGAGGCGGAGGATCAACTGGACAGCCAGACAACTGGCTTGTTTAAATGAAATAAATATGTCAGCCTCCTCCCCATCCCTCTCTTTAAATAATGAGCTGGGGCTATGCTGGTTGGTGTGGACAGGGGACAGGTCCTCTTCGGTTAGTAGGCTGCCCTGCAGAGTGTAATGGAGAGATGGGGTGACATCAGCTCACTGAGCACCAGGAACAAAGCGTAACATTAGAGGAAGTGAAGAAACAAGCGTATTGTTACATTTTCATAAGTGAATGACAAGGCTTCACCGGTCTGCGTACTTGTGTGACAGCCGACACCGGCCCCACCCCCTCCTCCGTGCGCCACAGGTGATGCCCGGAGCTCGCCTGCCAGGGTAAGTGTCTCTTATCAGGCGTGTTTGTGGTTTACGGTTTATTGCTTTGTTCTGCGCGCAGCTAAAATATATGAATATTACAGGACTGAGACTGAGAGGGATACGGAGGCTGTCTTGTTGTTTATTTCCTGTTAAACAATGCTAGTTGCCTGGCTGTGCTGCAAATCTTACATGTATCAGTAGTGGCTGAATCACACACACCTGGAACAGGCATGCAGCTAACCCAGTCACACTTCAGTCAGAGACATCTGATCTGCTGCATGCTTGTTCAGGGGCTATGGCTAAAAGTATTAAAGGCAGAGGATCAGCAGGACAGCCGGGCAACTAGCTGCATTGTGTGCTGATCTCTGCTACCCCCAGTGTGTACAGTATAAGCTGTTACTCTGTGCCTGTACTGATAGTATACTAGCTGCAGTGTGTGCTGATCCCTACTACCTCCAGTATGTACAGTATAAGCGGTTACTCTGTGCCTGTACTGATAGTAACCTAGCTACAGCGTGTGCTGATCTCTGCTACCTCCAGTATGTACAGTATAAGCGGTTACTCTGTACCTGTACTGATAGTAAACTAGCTGCAATGTATGCTGATCTCTGCTACCCCCAGTATGTACAGTATAAGATGTTATTCTGTACCTGTACTTATAGTAAACTAGCTACAGTGTGTGCTGATCCCTACTACCTCCAGTATGTACAGTATAAGCTGTTATTCTGTGCCTGTACTGATAGTAAACTAGCTGCAGCATGTGCTGATCTCTGCTACCCACAGTATGTACACTATAAGCTGTTACTCTGTGCCTGTACTGATAGTAAACTAGCTGCAGTGTGTACTGATCTCTGCTACCTCCAGTATGTACAATATAAGCTGTTACTCTGTGCCTGTACTGATAGTAAACTAGCTGCAGTGTGTACTGATCTCTGCTACCTCCAGTATGTACAGTATAAGCTGTTATTCTGTACCTGTACATATAGTAAACTAGCTGCAGTGTGTGCAATCTCTGCTACCTCCAGTATGTGCTGTATAAGCTATTATTCTGTGCCTGTACTGATAGTGAATTAGCTGCAGTGTGTGCTGATCTCTGCTACCTCCAGTATGTACAGTATAAGCTGTTACTCTGTGCCTGTACTGATAGTAAACTAGCTGCAGCGTGTGCTGATCTCTGCTACCTCCAGTATGTACAGTATAAGCTGTTACTCTGCACTTGTACTGATAGTAAACTAGCTGCAGTGTGTGCTGATCTCTGCTACCTCCAGTATGTACAATATAAGCTGTTACTCTTCACGTGTACTGATAGTAAACTAGCTGCAGCGTGTGCTGATCTCTGCAACCTCCAGTATGTACAGTATAAACTGTTGCTCTGTGCCTGTACTGATAGTAATCTAGCTGTAGTGTGCGCTGATCTCTGCTGTCTCCAGTATGTACAGTATAAGCTGTTACTCTGTGCCTGTACTGATAGTATACTAGCTGCAGTGTGTGCGATCTCTGTTACCTCCAGTATGTACAGTACAAGTTGTTATTCTGTGCCTGTACTGATAGTAAACTAGCTGCAGGGTGTTCTGATTTCCGCTACCTCCAGTATGTACAGTATAAGCTGTTACTCTGTGCCTGTACTGATAGTAAACTAGCTGCAGTGTGCTGATCTCTGCTGCCTCCAGTATGTACAGTATAAGCTGTTACTCTGTGCCTGTACTGATAGTTAACTAGCTGCAGTGTGTGCTGATCTCTGCTACCTCCAGTATGTAAAGTCTAAGCTGCTACTCTGTTCCTGTAGTGATAGTAAACTAGCTGCAGCGTGTGCTGATCTCTGCTACCTCCAGTATGCACAGTATAAACTGTTGCTCTGTGCCTGTACTGATAGTAATCTAGCTGTAGCGTGCGCTGATCTCTGCTGTCTCCAGTATGTACAGTATAAGCTGTTACTCTGTGCCTGTACTGATAGTATACTAGCTGCAGTGTGTGCGATCTCTGTTACCTCCAGTATGTACAGTACAAGTTGTTACTCTGTGCCTGTACTGATAGTACACTAGCTGCAGGGTGTGCTGATTTCTGCTACCTCCAGTATGTACAGTATAAGCTGTTACTCTGCGCCTGTACTGATAGTAAACTAGCTGCAGTGTGTGCTGATCTCTGCTACCTCCAGTATGTACAGTATAAGCTATTACCCTGTGCCTGTACTGATAGTAAACTAGCTGCAGTGTGTGCTGATCTCTGCTACCTCCAGTATGTACAGTATAAGCTGTTATTCTGTTCCTGTACTGATAGTAAACTAGCTGCTGGTTGTGCTGATCTCTGCTACCTCCAGTATGTACAGCATAAGCTGTTACTCTGTGCCTGTACTGATAGGAAACTAGCTGCTGGTTGTGCTGATCTCTGCTACCCCCAGTATGTACAGTATAAGCTGTTATTCTGTTCCTGTACTGATAGTAAACTAGCTGCAGTGTGTGCTGATCTCTGCTACCTCCAGTATGTAAAGTCTAACCTGCTACTCTGTTCCTGTACTGATAGTTAACTAGCTGCAGTGTGTGCTGATCTCTGCTACCTCCAGTATGTACAGTATAAGCTGTTACTCTGTGCCTGTACTGATAGTAAACTAGCTGCAGTGTGTGCTGATCTCTGCTACCTCCAGTATGTACAGTATAAGCTATTACCCTGTGCCTGTACTGATAGTAAACTAGCTGCAGTGTGTGCTGATCTCTGCTACCTCCAGTATGTACAGTATAAGCTGCTACTCTGTTCCTGTAGTGATAGTAAACTAGCTGCAGTGTGTGCGATCTCTGCTACCTCCAGTATGTGCAGTATAAGCTGCTACTCTGTTCCTGTAGTGATAGTAAACTAGCTGCAGTGTGTGCTGATCTCTGCTACCTCCAGTATGTACAGTATAAGCTGTTATTCTGTTCCTGTACTGATAGTAAACTAGCTGCTGGTTGTGCTGATCTCTGCTACCCCCAGTATGTACAGTATAAGCTGTTATTCTGTTCCTGTACTGATAGTAAACTAGCTGCAGTGTGTGCTGATCTCTGCTACCTCCAGTATGTAAAGTCTAACCTGCTACTCTGTTCCTGTAGTGATAGTAAACTAGCTGCAGTGTGTGCTGATCTCTGCTACCTCCAGTATGTAAAGTCTAACCTGCTACTCTGTTCCTGTAGTGATAGTACTGGCACTAAACAAACTGCCGTGTATGTTTGTTTACTGAGAGTTCCAAAACAAGTACAAAGTATACCTGACTCCCAGAATGCTGGGGGGGGGAGGGGGGGAAGATGGGGCGCATAGCTAATCAGCCTAAGCTAAAAATCACTGGGAGGGCGGGGCTAAATACCAATATACAGCAATATATAGATATAGGAAGTGTTTCTGATGCTGAAACCAGAAAAACTGCTGTAAAAGTGGGTACCCAGATTAATTCACTGCATTCTACTATATATCACTACAGGGCCCCTGCAAAGCCTACCTAAAGTGTAAAATAAAACTAGATACTTACTTCAGTAAGACCAGGTATTATTTGCACTGGCTTCAGAACGCTGAGTAGCAAACATTCTAAAGATATCACCTGGCAGGACTAAAGAGGTCGCCACCTGTGATGAATTACAGTATGTAAAATCAGGGAGAGGAAAGATTGTACGATGGGCAAATGTTGACTAAATAATCTAGAAATGAATATTGTAAAAAATAAGCAATTTTGTTCAATACATTATTTTCACTACAGTTTCTCTTTAACTCTTTAAATGGAATCTGTAATGAAAAACAATCCCCTGGGGGGTACTCACCTTGGATGGGGAAGCCTCCGGATCCTATTGAGGCTTTCCCCGTCCTCCTTGGTCCCAAGGCGGTCTTGCTGTGGCCCTCCGAACAGCGGGGATGTAAATATTTACCTCTCCACTTGGAGAGAGGCGGAAATAGCCGATCGCTATCGGGTCTGCTCTTCTGCGCAGGCGCAGGAGACTTGCACCTGTGCAATAGAGCGGACCCGACAGAGATCGACAATTTCTGTCTGTCTCCGTGCTGAGAGCCGCAACAGCGCCCCCCGCTGGAGCCAGGGAAGGTAAATATAGCAAGCCTTGTCAGGCTTGTTGAGCCAGGATTGCGGGACGCTTCGGGGGAGCCAGCGCTGGACTGGCTGCAGCTACGGGGGAGGGGGAATCCTCATTGGGATACCGAGGCTTTGCCCTCCCGAGGTAAGTACCACCCGGAGGAAACCCGCACAGACATGGGGAGAACATGCAAACTCCTTGCAGTTGTTGACTTGGCTGGGATGGGATATAAACCAGGGACCCAGCACTGCCAGGCGAGAGCGCCAACCACTATGCCACCATCCTTCACCCCTCCTCTGGAATGCCCTTTCACAACACATCCGACTCCAACCCTTGATAACTTTAACCTTTTGAGGACCGCAGTGCTAAACCCCCTGAAGACCAGGCCATTTTTCTTGAAATTGGCCACTGCAGCTTTAAGGCCAAGCAGCAGGGCCGCACAACTCAGGACACAAGTGATCCGTCCCCCCCCTTTTCCCGCCACCAACAGAGCTCTCTGTTGGTGGGGTCTGAATGACCCCCACTGTTTATTTATTTTTAAATAAATATTTGTTCCTTTATTTTTGTACTAGCTGGACGCCCGGCATTGCCCGGGTATGTATTTGGCTAGTGTTGGCTCTGCCCACTTTTCCTAACCCTAACACACAATTACTTAATGACCAAGTATGTGAGCTTTGCGGTCTTTGGCATCAGTAATTTGCAATGAAATAAAATTTATCTGATTGGATGTGGCTCCACCCCTTTTCTGAATTTGAACCCCAATCACCCAATGGCCAACTGTACCAGGTACAGGTGATTAACAGTGCAAGAATGGCAGCAATTAAATATTCCACTTAAAAATCAATAGGTGGATTTTGATTGGCTTTTATAGGCTCCACCCACTTTACTGAATATTAATCCCAGTCACCCAGTGACCAACTGTGCAAAGTTTGAGAACCCTGCCATTAACAGTGTAAGAATGGCTGCAGTTTACATTTGCGCAATGAAATTTGTATTTTTCTCCACCCATATATTTCCAAACATTGTTCAGGTATATATTTGGCTGGTGTTGGCTCCGCCTACTATTTCTAACCAAAACACACAATTACTCAATAACCAAGTTTGTGAGCTTTGCGGTCTTTGGCATCAATAATTTGCATTGAGATTAAACAAATCTGATTGGCTGTTTGTGGCTCCACCCCTTTGTCTGAATTTGAACCCCAGTCACCCAATGACCAACTGTACCAGGTTTAAGGCTTGTGCCATTAACAGTGCAAGAATGGTAGCAATTACATATTCCCCTTTAAAAATTAATAGGTGAATTTTAATTGGCTTTTGTAGGCTCCACCCACTTCTCTGAATATTAATCCCAGTCACCCAGTGACCAATTGTGCAAAGTTTGAGAACCCTACCATTAAAAGTGTAAGAATTGCTGCAGTTTACATTCTCTCAGTGAAATTTGCATTTGTCTCCGCCTACTGATGACCCGGCATTGCCCGATTATGTATTTTGCAGGTGCTGGCTGCGCCACTTTTCCTAACCCTTACACACAATTAATCAATTACTCAATGACCAAGTTTGTGAGCTTTGCGATGTTTGGCATCAATAATTTGCATTGGAATGAAACAAATCTAATTGGCTGTTTGTGGCTCCACCCCCTTTCTGATATTGAACCCTAGTCACCCAATGATCAACTGTACCAGGTTTGAGGCTTGTGCCATTAACAGTGCAAGAATGGCAGCAATGTAAATATTCCCCTTGAAAATCAATAGGTTAATTTTGATTGGCTTTTATAGACTCCACCCACCTTTCTGAATATTAATCCCAGTCACCCAGCGACCAAGTTTGAGAACCCTCCCATAAACAGTGTAAGAATGGCTGCAGTTTACATTTTCCAGTGAAATGTGTATTTGTCTCCGCCCCCTTTTTGGTTATGGGAATAAAAAGTATCCTATACTTTATTCCAGGTAATGTACTATGTGTGTGCCAAATTTCATTCAAATCCGTTCAGCCGTTTTTGCGTGATCGAGCAACAAACATCCAAACATCCGAACTTTCCCATTTATTATATTAGTAGGATTATTTTTTTACTATTTATTTTCTATTTTTTTTTTTTCAAACCCCTCCTTCCCTCCATCCAGTCAATCCTGGTGATCGGCTGCCATAGGCTTCTGCCTATGAGAGCCAATCGCTCTCTAGTGTCCCAGGGGGGCAGCCATGTACAGTGCTGCTGCAGATCGCAGCGCTGTACCATGTAAATAGACGGCGGTTACGCCGTCTAACAGTTTCCCAAGCGACGAAAGCCGCTCAGAGACTGAAGGCGAAGCGCGATCTCCTGCAGTAGCCGGCCCCAGGACTTGACGCCTATTGGCATTAGGCGGTCCTAGGGCTGCCGTCGTGGTCATGCCCATGGGCGTGACGCGGTCTTAACGTAGTTAAACACTCCCTCAAAACTCACTTTTTCCGACAAGAACGTCACCTCTTGTCCCCCAAGAGATTGTAAGCTCACAGGGGCAGGGCTCTCTTACCCTTTTGTGGCTTGGAATATTTTATACATTTTATTTATACATTTTATTCATCGTGTTACTTTTGTCACTGTCATTACCACTTCTGTATATTGGTGTATACCATTGTCTGTATTATGTGCCTCATGTTTGTTTCTTATTTTGTACTGTGCCATGGAATATGTTGGCGCTTTATGAATCAATCATTAACTATTATTCATCTGAGCAGATCATGGTCTGCTTTGGCTTGCGTAGATCTACACAAGACAAATCATTACCGGTTTATCTGGGTGAGTGCTCAGGAAAGAGACAGTATTGTGGATTCTGGCACATCCGTGGCGCAGGCGGTGACCTCAGTCTCATAGCAATATCCTGCTGTGCTGCCTTCTCTGCCAATGTCAGCAGCTGAGATATACTGACCTCATTATCTACAGCTCATCCAACCTCCCCTCCCGCTTCTCACACATATAACTCGCAGTGCAGTTCGTTGACACTTTTCTTATTTGAAATTCAGACTTCAGTCCCAGTTCTTCTTGTTATAAAATAATCCGGTACAAAACATTGTGTTGAAAAAAAGCTGCGAGTTTGACTCAATAAAAACAAAAATACCTGCTGCACCAGCTCATAGATTCTCATCCCCTCCTCAGTGACACCCGACTCCCGTCCCCGCCCACAAGGGAGGGTCAGTGAGATGCTAATGATTCTGAGACCCGATGCTGCGTTTTACTGGTCCATTTCAAACCTGTGCATATTTGCATAAAATTAGAATAGAATATTCATCAACTCTGAATTAATAACATCTTATTGACCATCCCTTTCGCTCACTTCCGGTCAGCCTGGACCACTCCCCTTTTAGTCACATGGGCATGCTGAAGGGAGGGACAGTGATTTCTCTGCTAGCTGAAGTCATGCCTCTGGTTGACAGTTTCTATCGGGAGGTGTGGCTTCAGAATGGCTGGGGGAGGAGTTAGTACGCACCTGGGGCTTGTTGGGGAAGAGTTGATGTTGTATGAATTGGTGGAGGAAGTATTTTCTACGCCCCACCCAATACCTTAGAAACATTTTTAGTGAATATTTCATTTAAAGCAAATCTGTATTGACCAGAGAACAAAAAGTTAGATACTTACCTACAGTGGGATGCGAAAGTTTGGGCAACCTTGTTAATTGTCATGATTTTCCTGTATAAATCATTGGTTGTTATGATAAAAAATGTCAGTTAAATATCTCATATAGGAGACACACACAGTGATATTTGAGAAGTGAAATGAAGTTTATTGGATTTACAGAAAGTGGGCAATAATTGTTGAAACAAAATTAGGCAGGTGCATAAATTTGGGCACCACCAAAAAGAAATGAAATCAATATTTAGTAGATCCAACATTTGCAGAAATTACAGCCTCTAAACGCTTCCTATGGGTTCCAATGAGAGTCTGGATTCTGGATTCTGTTTGAAGGTATTTTGGACCATTTCTCTTTACAAAACATCTCTAGTTCATTCAGGTTTGTTGGCTTCCGAGCATAGACAGCTCTCTTTAACTCACACCACACATTTTCAATTATATTCAGGTCTAGGGATAGAGATGGCAATTCCAGAACATTGTACTTGCTTCTCTGCATGAATGCCTTAGTGGATTTTGAGCATTGTTTAGGGTCGTTGCCTTGTTGAAAGATCCAGCCCCGGCGCAGCTTCAGCTTTGTCACTGATTCCTGGACATTGGTCTCCAGAATCTGCTGATACTAAGTGGAATCCATGCGTCTCTCAACTTTGACAAGATTCCCAGTCCCTGCACTGGCCACACAGCCCCACAGCATGATGTAATCCCCACCACCATATTTTACTGTAGGTAGCAGGTGTTTTTCTTGGAATGCTGTGTTGTTTTTCCTCCATGCATAACACCCCTTGTTATGCCCAAATAACTCAATTTATGTTTCATCAGTCCACAGCACCTTATTCCAAAATGAAGCTGGCTTGTCCAAATGTGCTTTAGCATACCTCAAGTGGCTCTGTTTGTGCTGGGGGTGGAGAAAAGGCTTCCTCTGCATCACTCTTGCATACAGCATCTCTTTCTGTAAAGTGCGCTGAATGGTTGAATGATGCACAGTGATTCCATCTGCAGCAAGATGATGTTGTAGGTCTTTGATGCTGGTCTGTGAGTTGACTCTGTTCTCACCATTTGTCGCCTCTGTCTATTCAATATTTTTTAAGATCTGCCACTTCGAGCCTTAACTAGAAACTGAGCCTGTGGTCTTCCATGTCCTCAATATGTTCCTAACTGTGGAAACAGACAGCTGAAATCTCTGAGACAGCTTTCTGTATCCTTCCCCTAAATCATGATGGTGAACAATCTTTGTCTTCAGGTCACGTGAGATTTGCTTTGAGACCCCCATGTTGCTACTCTTTAGAGAAAATTAAAAGAGGAGGGAAACTTACAATTGACCCCCTAAATACTCTTTCTCATAATTGGATTCACCTGTGTATGTAGGTCAGGGGTCACTGAGCTTACCAAGCCAATTTGAGTTTCAATAATTAGTTCTAAAGGTTTTGGAATCAATAAAATGACAACAGTGCCCAAATTTATGCACCTGCCTAATTTTGTTTAAAAAATTATTGCGCACTTTCTGTAAATCCGATAAACTTCATTCCACTTCTCAAATATCACTGTGTGTGTCTCCTATATGATATATTTAACTGACATTTTTTATCGTAACAACCAACGATTTATACAGAAAAATCATGACGATTAACAAGCTTGCCCAAACTTTCGCATCCCACTGTAGGTAGAAGAAAGCCTGTGGGTAGTCCAGAGGCTTCCTGCCTCCTTCTCATACCACCGCGGCCACCCTTCCTTCCCCTATTGTGGCTGCTGCAGGTATGGACGCGCATGTGCAGTAGAACTGGGCTGATCATGAATAAGTGGCTATGGCTTGCTGTACAGAAGCGGCATACTTGCTCAGGCGCTCATACATAGTGGGGAGCTCAGCCACAAGAACTGATCGGAGAAGCTCTTATTGGATATATTCAGAGGGTCTGTGCATGGCAACGGTGAGGTTGAGGAGGATGTTTTTCTGCAGAGTAGCACAGGGAGCAGTGAAATATTTACCTGTTCCTGAACAGCGTTGAGACTCCTCTTCCTCCTGGCAGCCGAACGCTCTTTGCTGTAATCCTGCATGTCGTAATCCGGAGCCATCAATGCAGTATAGAGCGTGCGACTGCAAGGAGTAAGAGGAAACCCGACATGGTGCTGGCACAGGTAAATACAGGTAACTACTACACCACTCCCGTTGCAACTGTACCAAGCAAGGACGCGGGGGGAGGGAGGAGGGAGAATGCAGGGTGGGCAGGGGGATGTTTCTATGCCCCTGACTGTTGCCATGAATTCCGTCAACATTTCCAAAAGTTATAGCAGCTAATATATAGATTTTTGTATTAAAGTTAAATAACCTTTTAAGGTGAATTTTTCACTGGTGTGTACACTGAAAAGTTAGCATGTGATCAATGACCTAAAAATTAGTAACCTTTGGTGAGAACAGCATGTCAAAACAATCAGTAGTTACTGCAAACGTAATATGCGAGTTTCAAACATTTCTGGGAAAGGTGACTTTGATCCTGAAAAAGAAAGATGACTTTGGTGGGACAAAAAGTATAAATCCAGTCCTGGCGGGAGTCACAGATAATCGTCCTGTGTGAGGACACAGACAGCGGTAAAATCTCACTAGTGATGGAGGTGGAGCAAGGAGCAGGGGAAGCAGGGAGCGGCTGCTACTCAGTAACCCTGCAGTGGCACTCCTAAAGCAAGTGGCGCTCCAGGCGACAGCCTTGAGTGTCTTTGCTCAGAAACAGCAGTGGCTCCAAACCGCCTTCCCTTTCCAGGCTACCCGAAGCCCAAATACATGTGTTCCTGTAGAGGCGCTTTAATGATCACCTTTAGAAAAAAGCGTGGAATGAAATTAGAGCGTCTCGTCTGGCAGAGGACGATGTGCCTGCCGAGACCGCATTATCTCCCGGTGACAAGGACAATGCGTAGAGTCACACCGCACTCACGGCGGCGCTTTATGGAAAGCCATTTCTCTGATTTATTCGCTGCTCCCGGGAAGGTCCACAGAAGGAATTAATTACAAGAGAGGAACTGCAGGTCAGGCTAATAATGAAAGTGAGCTTTGTTTTTTATTAACAACAGTAAATAGTCCCCGTGCAGCAGGAGAGGGGACACGCCGGCCTAGTGTGATGCATGCTGGGAAAAGAGAGTGCATGTAGTACAGGCCCCTGCTGGTTTGGGCATCTAGTGGTGCCAAGTGGGGGGCGGGGGAGTTAGGGGCCCCATGAAAATTTATCTTAGGGGCTCGGAGAATTATTTTCCATTACAGCGGATACCAAGGAAGGATCAACATGAAACAGGCCCCTCGGCGAGATGGCATATCTATCTCCCCCTGCTGGCCACTTGGCTCCTCTGGTAAGGTAAGATGAGGAATGGGGATCAGAAAAGGTGGCAAGACAGGCCCCTGGACATCTAACTAAATTGACTGTCTATCTCACCCTTCTGCTTCAAATTCCCACACTATCACATTCGATAGGGGTGGTCACAATAACGTTAATGACTTGTATCAATTTTAATAATTTGTGTCCACCCTGGGGATACTGATTTATAAATAAGTCTTTATTCAGCACAAATACAAAAGATATGCAATTCCACCCTAAAAACAATTAAAACGAGGGACCTGTGGAGCGCTCCTCACTCATACAACCTAGCACGCCACACTCATCCCATCCACACTGGTACCGGTACCAATCCGACGTAACTCAGAGCGGGGAGACAGAGGCAGCCAGGCTGTAGCAGAAGCCCATCCGTCCAGCTTTACAAAGGTTCTCAGGCACAGGTACAGTCACTTTCACCCTGCTGCATCAATCCGGCCAGTATCTCACCAGTCCTGAACGATTTCGGTCCCGTTTCCCGGATTACCGCACTAGCAGGGTATTCACCTGTCCACCTCTCTACCCAGCCGCGCGTCCGCAGCGGGGAGTGGTGGCGTGCTGGTCCACTAGAGAGAGTCCTTCCAGCTGGGAGCTTCAAACTTCGGAGCGCACAGATCACATCACGGGTTATGCCCCGCCCACTGACGCGTTGCGTCCGCCCACCGCGGACTTCATCAGAGTGTATGACGTATGGGCCAGGCGGTGCTGCGATACTTATGTATTTTATTGCTGGGTCAGAGCCCATCCCCTCACAGGCTACCATGGCAACATCCACAGCCTTCTAGGAATGGCACCTGTTCGTCAGCCGTTCATTAGCGCTGCATACATCTAGGTTGA
This sequence comes from Hyperolius riggenbachi, assembly GCF_040937935.1. Classification (NCBI taxonomy): domain Eukaryota; kingdom Metazoa; phylum Chordata; class Amphibia; order Anura; family Hyperoliidae; genus Hyperolius; species Hyperolius riggenbachi. The sequence goes on from NC_090651.1 coordinate 374,157,274, forward strand.
GTTCGCCTTCCAGGCCAGTAAAGTCTTTTTAGCCTTATGAGCTTTCAGAACACGTTTTCCTGGCATTTATTTGGCATTTGCTCAGCATCAACACTGCCGATCCTCTACATCCCATGCCAGCTAAGATTTCTTCGTGTATTTCTTATAGGAACACTTTATAGTCCAACTCCTGGTTGAGGCCATTTGGAAACAGCGTATTCAATAGGTAGATCCACCTGCATTCCTGCTGTAATAATACCTGCTCTCTGTCTCCGCCCCTCCTGTTATTATTTAACCTGTAGAACCCCTTAAATTTGAAGCCAGCAGTTGACCCATTGTGGTTAGTGCAGAAATGCTCTGCTAGGGAACTCCTGTATTCCCCATTCAGTTTCTTCCCACACTTTATATTACTTATGTGTTCAGAGATCCGAGTCTTTAATTTCCTTGTCGTCATTCCAATGTAAATTAGTGGGCACGGGCACTTAATCAGATACAGTACCCACTCTGAATTGCAGTTTATGAAACTACGAATTTTCCACACTTTCTGCAGTTGTGGTGACCCAAACGTCTCACTCACCTCTGCATGCTCACATACAGTGCAGTTCCCACACGTGAACATTCCATTCGGTACCCTTCTATTCAACCAATTTGATTTTGGCAGTAGGTCCGAATGTACCAACTGGTCCCTCAGATTCGGTGCTCTCCGAGCAACCACCTGTGGAAAAGCGCCCACTATCGGGCCTATCTGGGGATCTACTTTTAAGATCGGCCAATGTCGTGTCAGACTGTCCCTGATCCTCCCCCAATTCGAATTAAACTGGGAGATGAATCTTGGGCACTCAGCATTTTCTCTTTGCCGTCTTCTTTCATTACACAACAAATTGCTACGTGTGGTTTGTACTGCCCTTTCTGCTCCGGAGCATAACACCTCATGCTGGTATCCGCGAGCCCGGAACCTATCGTACATCCCGATCGCCTCTTTATGGAAATCGCGATCTTCCGAACAATTCCTGCGTATGCGCAGGAATTGACCGATCGGTATCCCGTTTTTTAATTGCCGAGGGTGATGGCTGGTGGCGTGGAGGAGGGTATTCCCTGCTGTGGGCTTTCGAAAAGTCGATGTACGCAGCTCACCGCCGGCATCACGCCTAATACGCAAGTCAAGGAAGGCAATTTCCGACATGCTATATGTATACGTGAGGCCGATGTTCCGCTGATTGTGATTCAACAATTCCATGAACCGCTCCAACTCCTTCTCGTTCCCCCTCCAGACCACCAGCACATCATCAATAAAACGAAGCCAGACCTTCACATGCCTGTCAAACATCGGCATTGGATAGACATCGCATCGCTCCCATTGGCCCAGGTGTAAGCAGGCATAGGCAGGTGCGCAAGCCGCGCCCATCGACGTGCCGCGCACCTGCCTATAATGGGTATCTCCAAACATAAAGCAGTTATGCTCCAGAACATATCTCATAGCTCTCACCACAAAGTCGTTGTGTATGGGTATTTCAGGGGACGTATCCTTCAGGAAGAACTTCATCTGCCAGGTCCTAGGCACCTGCCTTTGTTACCTTGTGGATGATCCGGCTCTGACTGATAGCAGCAGATGAATGAGAACAATGCGACAGGCACAGCGGTCCGTAGAGTGAAATCACCATCCACAACGTGACAGCAGCCTGCTGATTTAGTGGACACTAGAGAGTACATCCCAACAAAAAAGACCAGCTTCTGTTTCACAACATTTTTTTTGCAGAAAAAATTTACTTTTTCTATCCAGGAAGCAAAACAAAACCAAAAACATTTTGTTCAAGGGTAGCAACAGTGTTAGAACTGGGACCCAACAGGAATCCTAATGTGCTTGCGTTTCCTGGCGATAAGAAGCACTGTACAGTACACTGTACAGCGCTTCTGATTAGCGAGTCACTTTTTTTGTTTTCCCACAATCAACTTTATTATACTTATCAGGTGTCCAGCTTCCTTCTGTAGCCCTGCCCCCCTAATGGAAGAGGTCATCGGTGTTTCTCTAGGGCCAATCAGAGAAGTGCTTGTGACATCTTCTGCTAGGGGGTGAGGCTATGGATGGAAGGTGGAAATACAGACACCTGGTAAGTACAGATATCTTTATTTAAATTTTCAATCACGCGTCACCCCAAATTGCTGCAAAATTGCTATTTCAAAGTAATTTGGCAGCACTGCTATAAACTACATCAAAATGCTGCATGTCCTGCAATTGTGATTACCCTTAAAGGGGAACTGAAGAGAGAGGTATATGGAGGCTGCCATGTTTATTTCCTTTTAGACCATACCAGTTGCCTGGCAGCCCTGCTGATCCTCTGCCTCTAATACTATTAGTCATAGCCCCTGAACAAGCATGCAGCAGATCAGGTGTTTCAGGCTTTAAAGTCAAATCCGACAAGACTAGCTGCATGCTTGTTTCTGGTGTTATTCAGACACTACTGCAGCCAAATAGACCAGCAGGGCTGCCAGGCAACTGGTATTGATTAAAAGGAAATAAATATGGCAGCCTCCGTATACCTCTTACTTCAGTTCCCCTTTAAACACAATCTCACTAGTGTGTTCCCCACCATTCATGTTTTCATTTTGATTGTCGCGATCCCAAAACGCTGACAAAAACGCCCTAGTCAGTCCCAACCCTAAGGGTTTGTTCACACCTACAGTGTTTTCTGGTTTTTTTTAAACGCCAGCGATTTTGAAAATCGCCCTGAAAGCGCTTGTGCAATGATTCCCGATCAGAGTGTTTACATCTGAGCGGTTTGATTGCGATCCCAAAAGCGCTGTCTTTTCCATTTCCCCAGCGCTTTCATGAATAAAAATACATTGTATTTATTCATTTCCGGGTGAAAGAGTTCACTTCCTGACTGACGTCAGGAAGTAAAAAAAAATTGCTCTGCAAAAGCGCTTGGAAAAGTGCTTATTAAGGCGTAGGGAAAGGTGATTTTAAAAAAATCGCAAAAAAAAAATGCTCAGGGCTCGAAATAGCGATGGCGATTTATAATGTGAACATGGCCTCAGAGTCTTACATCACCTTTTTACACCCCCCCCCCCTTCCCCCCCAAGAAAAAAATCCTCCCTATTTCCGACCGCCACACACACACACCACGGCGAACTCTGTGAACTCAGGGCTGAATGATAGTATATTATTTGAATATATGCAAATTATGTTGCTGTTGTCCTGTCCATAACCGCTCAAAACTTTTAGGGTCGTTTCTGGTTTACGACATGCTGGTTGTTTCGAATTGCGGCAGAACTGGTCTGTAAATGAACATCCCCAGTTCAGACCCATCTTGTATTGTATGCATTTATTAGAGCGCTATCATGCAAATCCAACTTCGGTCAAACTTGTTTTGCAGCAGTGCCAGCCCGCTCCAAACCGACCTTCTCTGCCTCACCAAGTGTCTTACAACTAATTCTTCAAACCAAGTTAACCCCTGATAACGCCAAACTAGGCTCCATCAAACTCTAATTAGGGCCCATTCACATTGGGCATTTACCGTTAATCGCCGCCAAACCTGCTACATGCAGCGCTCTCTCACTTTTTTAATTGATTGTGATTACAGTGGTAAGGAAATGCTAATCTGGATAGCTTAAAAATCGAAAGAAACAGTGAAACGTATTCGTTTTTGCACAAAAATCGCTGCGCAAAACGCTAGTGCTTGTCGCTAGCATTTTGCGATTGTAAGTGTGAATGGACCCTAACCCGGCATCGGAACTAAGAAACTGTCTGCAATACAGTGGTGGAAATCAAATGAAGAGTTTACTTACCTTATATACTCGCGTATAAGCCTAATTTTTTAGCACAAAAAATGTGCTGAATAGTTTCCCCCTCAGCTTATACGCGAGTCAGTGGAACAGAATGGATGGTGGAGCAGGTTTTGTTACTGGAGCGTAAGGATCGTGCACTAGTGATCCTGCTCTTGCCAGCTGGCGCCCTGCTGTGTACGTGCCCCTCCCCCCATCATGGTGTGCCGAGTGCGCTGCTCAAGAAGACTACCTGTGTCCCCCGGCTTGTGGAGCAGAACCTGCAAACAATGTATCAGCGGTGCAATTTTCGGGGATTCTTCCTGTGTGGCAATTGCTATGTCTCATATCTATGATGCCATCTAGTGGCATCTTGAGACACAGCTGTATCATCCTGGGGCACATCTGGCTATGAGGAGGGGTGCTGACTTGTACTGGGAGGACATCAGGCAACTGTGGAGGAGGCTATACTGGGGAGAGGGCTTATACGCGAGTCAATCACTTTTTCCTGGTTTGTGAAAGAAAAGTGGGTATTGCTTATATGCGGGTAGGCTTATATGTGAGTATATACAGTAAATCCATTTTAAAAGAATTCAGTTAGAGACCTTACCAGATTGTGAAAAACTATTCCTAATGAGAAAAAAAGTTACCAAATATATTATCCAAAATGTATGACAGTTTAGAACCTAGAAACCCAACAAATATATACAAATCATTAAGCAGCTGGAAACCAGTCTGAAAATTAAACTTGAAGGAAGATATATTAGTTTTTTTTACAATTTTATTTAATTAATTTAAAGTGTAACTGAGATGGGGCAGGAGGTAAAAATGATACATACCCGGGGCTTCCTGCAGCCCCCTCCAGGCAGATCGCTCCCTCGCTGTCCTCCACCGCCACCTGGATCTTCCGCAATGGGCCCCGGTAAGTCGTCCAGTTGGTGCAGGCGCAGTCTGGCTGCGTACGCTCTACCGTTACGCTCCCATGGCCGTGAGCATTTTGCGCCTGCTTAGACTGCACAGGGGGATGGGGGAGCGCATGGGACTAGACTGCGCCTGCGCCAACTGGCCCCAACTGGACGACTTACTGGGGCGGATTGCGGAAGAAGCAGCGGAGGACGGCGAAGGAGCGATATTGGAGATTTTGAAAAGTAAAAAAAATAAATCTGCCCCCTGTATCTACTCATAGATCACCATCTTCTCTTCAGCAACCTCAGCAACCTACAGCTGCTTGTTCACTCCCCATCAGTATGACCCACTTTTACATGACTCTACAGCTGCGTACACACGTGAGACTGAGGTTGCCGATAACAACCGCCTCGGTCAATAATCCGATGTGTATACAGCAGCCCCCAACGAACGACCGTTGCTCGTCTAGCAATCCGCCTGACGGATCAACTTAGCGACGGCCGATTGCATTGTCTGCGCTGCTTGCCCTGCCCGGCACCTGTGCTCACTCTGTCGACCCTCTGCCTTCCCACGTAGCAGCAGAACACGTCATCAGCTGTACAGCTGACATGCGTCTGTATAGATGTTGCCCGAGGAATCAGGTCCCGATCCCCGATACGCAACATCAGTCAGCTTTTAGTTTCTAGTGGTGGGCGTGGCTTTAGCCTGGCTGGAAGTAGAAAGTGGGCAGGCACTTGATGGATACTGAAGAAGAGATGAGAGTCTATGATTTGGTAGAGCTGGTATTTTCCTTGTTTACTGAGAAAAGAAATATATACTGTATATTCCTTTTTCATTCACATGTAATTTAAAATAAATAATATAATAAAAAAAATCTGCATCTGAACTTGCACTTTAAGGTACTTGGAGGGATCATTTCCTCATACGTGTTTAACCCCCCTGGCGGTATAAAAAAATCTGCCAGGAGGGAGCGCAGCAGTTTTTAAAAAAAAAAAAATTCCCTATATCATGTATCAGCGGCATCCCCCCGCCCTCTTCGATCGCCTTCGGCGATCTCCGATCAGGAAATCCCGTTCAAAGAACGGGATTTCCTGGAGGGCTTCCCCCGTCGCCATGGCGACGGGGCGGGATGACGTCACCGACATCACTGACGTCGGGACGTCATTGGGAGTCCCGGGCCACCCCTCGGCGCTGCCTGGCACTGATTGGCCAGGCAGCGCACGGGGTCTAGGGGGGGGGGGGGGCATGCGGCGCGACGGATAGCGGCGATCGTGCGCGGGACGGCGGCGATCAGTGTGCTGGCGCAGCTAGCAAAGTGCTAGCTGCGTCCAGCAAAAAAAAAATTAAACAAATCGGCCCAGCAGGGCCTGAGCGGCACCCTCCGGCGGCTTACCCCGAACTACGTTCGGGGTTACCACCAAGGAGGTTAATTCTAGTACATAGAATAATTATGATTAAGTATTTGTACAATTAACTACTATTAACTACTATTCAAGTTTGAATTCTATCTCTAAAGCTAATTTTGTCTTCCTTCTAGAGTGGAACGATCCATACATGGCAATCACTGAGATGGTATGATCCACAGAAGAAAACCAAGGGATACCCAAGAAATCCTGAGATTAGGCTAATGTAAAATGAAGGAGACAGCGAGACAAGTCTAGAAGACAGCAGACAATTTTATTAAGGGAATAAGTGCTTTCATGGACAACAATAGAAAATGGGGAAAACTTAGGCGCCATCTAAAATCTTCTGTCCAGCCTCTGGAACTGACCCAATTTTGGCTTCATCCTCTGAGTCCTCGTGCCGTAAGGACATAAATCTACCATTAACCTTCGAATGCTCCTCTTCACATACCCAGGAAGTGCCTCAAACGAAGAGATATTTTGCACTTACACTAATTAAAACAGGTTAATGTAATTGGCTCGGAAAGAACGTGATTGATGGGCAGAACTGAAGCCTGTGTCTACATGGCGGTGGCTTTAGTGAGGTCGTACAGACACTAATCACTGAGGATTTTTTTATTTTCTTTTTTTGTGGGCATTCAACATTCAGGGAATGGACACGTTGAATCGGACGTGAAGCCATCTTTAATTGCTTTAACGGAGACTAAATGATCACAGAAGCTGGAAATACTGTAAAGCGTTGAATTGCATCATTTTATTCCACTGGATTATGACTGTCCTTACGTTCTTCTCTTGATACAAATGTAAAGCCATCTTTTTTTTTTTTTTCTTTTTTTTTTACGGTTTTGTTGATTTCTTTCTTTTCTTTTTTTTAAATTAGATGTGGCTTTTTTTTAAAGGGACCTCTTACCGAGAAGGTACAAATATTTAAGGAGGAAACAAGATCTTTATTACTGAGGCTTTTGCTGAAACCAACGATTGTCATTGGGCCCCAGAGAAGGCAACCTGATGGTTCTAAATCAATGCTACTGAGACATTTTTGTGGCATTGTCTTTGGGGTGACGATGGGTCTTTGACTGGCTTTTTTTTTGTCATGGAGACTTTCAGGCAGTTGAAGCCTCCGGAGTTGTGGTCATGTTCTTCAACACCAAGTGCCAGACGTCGCCGCTTCAAGCTCAAGAAGGGGCAGGGATCCCCGGACTCGGGTGGTAAGAGTGAGACTGAAGCTACGGTAGCGAAGGAGAAATCGCTGAAGCCTCCCGCCATTGAGATCACCCCGTCTAGCGAGGATGAAGCTTGGTCCAGCTGCTCCACTCCAAGTGCTTCTCCAAAGAGACAACGGAACCTCTTCAAGAAATGGCTGACGAGAGACGGCAAAGGGTGGTAAGTGGAATGGTTGCCTATAAACCTCACTGCTGTAAAGTCATTACATTCTTGGCTTCAAAGTCAAATGGCATTGAAGGAAGATTGTCAAAATGTTCGATCCATGTCTTTTTTCACTCGTATAATTCAAATCAAATCAAAGATAGCTTTATTGGCATGACCAAGATTCATTACAGGTATTGCCAAAGCAAGGGGGAAAAGGGGGACATGGGAGGGGGTGGGGTAGGGGGACAGTGGCTAAGCAGTCTGTGGACATTTTTTAGGTTTACAGTTACGTTATGCTCCTCTCAGTCTGTAGCATGCTGTGACATAGTGTGCAGCGATTGTCACTGTGGATTCCTCTTCTCCCAGTAGGATATATGTTTTTCTCTCGTCTTCTAGTGTGAGAAAGTCTGGGAATAGCTCCAACAATTTCTTAAAGTAAGTGTCTCTGGTTGCAGTACATTTGGGGCAGTGCAGCAGGAAGTGGCTTTCATCCTCAATGGTCTTCTGCTCACAGTGTTGGCATAGTCTCTCCTCCCTGGGTTTGTACGTCTGTCTGTGTCTCCCAGACTCTATTTCGAGGTTGTGAGCGCTCAGTCTGTAGACACTCAGGATTTTCCTCTCTTGAGAGTTTTGCAGCTTTTCCAGGTATGGGGCCATTTTATATTCTCTTTGTAGAGACTGGTATATGGCTAGCTTTTGTGACTGTTTTATTTCACTCCTCCATTTTTCCACATAGTCTTCTTTGCTCTTATCTGTGTTGTGTTTTATCTGGACTTTTGTTATGACCTGTGGGCCGGGGGTTGGAGGGAGTATAGAGCTGACCACGACTTTCAGTGCACACAGCTTTTCTTGGTCTTCATTGTACAGCATGGCTTTGTAGTGGGGTGAGTCGGGGCTGCTGCTCTGTAGGTGGGCCCAGAAGGACAACACTCTCTTCTGTATCTCAAGCAGTAATGGGAATCTCCCCAGCTCAGCTCGGCAGGCATTGTTTGAGGTACTCCGATGGACATGGAGAAGGTGTTTGCAGAACTCAAGGTGGAATATTTCTTTTGGGCTGGATTCCCATTTTGATTGGTCTGGGTAGGTGGTGGGGCCCCATACTTCACTTCCATGCAGTAGGATTGGGGTGATGACACTGTCAAATACTTTCAGCCAGACCTTTACTGGTGGTTTGATGTGGTACAGGTATTTCCTGATGGCATAGAACGTTTGGCATGCTTTGGCTTTTAGGGCCTCTATGGCTGACTTAAAGAGAATCCGAGGTGGGATTTAATTATGCTAGTGGGGCACAGAGGCTGGTTGTGCACACTAAGACCAGCCTCCGTTGCCCCATGGTGTGCCTCCAAGACCCCCCTGCGCGCCACTATACCCCCTGCAGTGCTGGCGACACGCAGCGTGTCACCAGCACAATATTTACCTCTGCCTCCGTATTGGTGCTACCCGCCCGCGTCCCTTCCCTCCCGCTGATTAGAGGGAAGTGACGCGGGCGGGTAGCGCCGATACGGAGGAGGCGGGGGAGCGCCGCTAACAGACAGGAAGAGGTAAACATTGTGCTGGCGCCAGCACTGCAGAGGGTATAGCGGCGCGCAGGGGGGTCTTGGAGGCACACCATGGGGCAACAGAGGCTGGTGTTAGTGTGCACAACCAGCCTCTGTGCCCCACTAGCATAATTAAATCCCACTTCGGTTTCTCTTTAAGGCTTCCTGATTGGTTGATTTCCAGACCAAGGTAGGTATATTTATCAGTTCTGCTGATTGCACAGTCATCGAGTATAAAGGATGGGCTCTGGGCTGACCTGTTTTTCCTCTGGAACGCCATGGTTTTGGTTTTCTTTAGATTAATGGGGAGTGCCCATGTTGTGCTAAATTTCTCCAGGATTTCTAGGCTGTCTTGTAGACCTTCTTTAGTTGGTGATAGCAGTAAGAGGTCATCTGCGTACAGTAGGAATTTCACTGTTGTGTCATGCAGGGTGAGTCCTGGGGCTGGTTAAGCCTCTAGGGCTGAGGCTAATTTGTTGATGTATATGTTGAAAAGTGTTGGACTCAGGCTGCAGCCCTGTCTTACCCCCCGACCCTGGAGGAAAAAAGGTGTTCTTTTCCCATTTACTTTCACACTACTTTCACCAGTAGGACAATATGTGTATCTGTTCAGCCAATGAAGTACTAGTAACTTCTACAGATCGGTAAAATGTTACTGTTAGAATCCCTATAAGCAGGGCCGGCCTTTATGCGGAGCGACCTGGGTGTCGCAATATTCTTCTAGAAGAAGCGGCTCCAGGACTGCGTCAGACTCACTTCCTACTCCTTCAATTCTCTCTCTCTGTGTGATGGGCGGTGACTCTGGTTACCTAATACCGGGGGCTCCTCTGGCTACCTATACTGGGGGGGCAGGAGGGGCTGCTTCTGGCTACCTATATTGGTATACATCTGGTTAAGTATTCTAGCAGGCAGAGCCGGGACATGATCCTCCAGCACCCAAGGCTGAGACACCAAAGTGCGCCCCTCCATCCCTCCCACCCCAGCCGTCACACACTGATTGCTATTAGACTGAGAGGCGCCCCAGGGCCCCCAACACCTTAATCTCTAGTTATCTGGCTTGCAGTCACTGCCATGTATCCCCTTTTCTTATTTATTTCTGCTTCACACACAATTAGGAATGATAGCTGAATGAATTGTGCGCCCTCTCCTACACTGCGCCCTGAGGCCGGAGCCTCTCCAGCCTATGCCTCGGCCCGGCCCTGCTAGCAGGCTACATAAGGAGATTGCGGAGGCCGGGCTTGAGAGGTAGGGCGAATGATAGTGTGGTTAACAGTGACATGCACATCTGGGAGGTTCAGGGATGGCCGGGGTGGGAAGATCATAAATTCCGTTTTGTCTAGATTTTGTTTCAGGAAGCTAGCGGACATCCAGGAGGAGATGGCAGATAGGCAGGAGGATACCTTGTCCATGGTAGTGGTGGATATGTCAGGGGTGTGGAGGTAGATCTGGGTGTCATCTGCATACAGATGATAGTTAACCCATGGAGGAGATAACCTTGCCAATAATCAATTTGACCTGCTTATCAGACGGGATGTTGCATGGTGTGTACCAGGCATAAGGGTTAACTCCCTGCACCCTTTGTAGTCACCCCTTCCTGTGCGTGGCCGCGTCAGGATCCGTTACGCTGAGTCTGCGATTGCCCACTCTCTGTAGTACATGTTAGTGATGCAGAGTGGTGAGATGTTGCCCCCTAGTGCAGAACAAGGCATACTGCACACTGCAGCACTAGAAGATTCAATATTCATCATAGGTCAAGACTGCTTCACTGGACTCAGCTGAGCTGAAATCTGCCTGAATTACTACCACTACCTCAAAAAACGTAAGTGCAAGATAGCAAAGGAGGAAGAAGCCGGCTTGTATGCCAGCCGCATGCAAACATTTGCAGAAAATTCACACTTCTTTAGTTCTTTTGGTGTGAGAATTTGCGTTCAATTCTCAGCTTTGCCTGTTCAGTAAACCAGCACCTATTCAATAGGAGACCTTAGGCAAGTATCCCTAACTGCCTATAGAGCGCGTCCTAGTGGCTGCAGCTCTGGCACTTTGTGTCCTCCAGGAGAAAAGTGCAATATAAATGTTCTGTGTCTTGTCTTGTCAAAGTTATAATCAGAATCAGCATAACCCTAGCTAATACATAACATAACCATAGCTAATACATGAAAATAAAATATTTCTTAGCAAAAAGTACCACCCATGGACAGCCTAATCTGTGGTGAATTTTTTTTTATAGATCATTTAGCTGTGATAATTGGCAATAAAGTTATTGGTGAATGAATAAGAGGAGCGTGAAATGTGAAAATTGCTCTTGGAGGTGAAATGGTTAAAGGACAACTGAAGTAAGAAAGATAGGGAGACTGCCATATTTATTTCCTTTTAAGCAATACCAGTTGCCTGGCTGTCCTTCTGATCCTCTGCTACTAATACTTTCCCCATAGACCCTGGACAAGCATGCAGCAGATCAGGCGTTACTGACATTATTGTCAGATCTGACAAGATTAGCTGGATGCTTGTTTCAGGTGTTATTCAGATACTACTGCAGCCACATAGATCAACAAGACAGCCAGGCAACTAGTATTGCTTAAAGGACTTACGAGGCCATAATGGCTAAAAAAAACCAAGTACCTTTAAGATGTTTAAATGCACGGAGGACGCGTCCGCGCCCTCCGTGCAGTTCCGCCGGGTCCCCTTCCTGTGATCGCCCCCCGTGCCGATCGCGACCCCACAGGCCGGGTCGGGCTCTCGTTCCGCTCCCAATATGGCCGCTTCCTCTGGCCGCGGCTGCGCAGTCCGCCTGGCCGCTAGTGCGGCTGCGCAGCTCTACGGCCAACCACTCCGATCCACGCTACAGTGCGAGGTGACGTGACATAATGAGATAGACATGTGTATGTACAGTGCCTAGCACACTAATAACTATGCTGTGTTCCTTTTTTTCTTTCTCTGCCTGAAAGAGTTACATATTATGTATGTAAGTGGCTGACACAGTCCTGACTCAGACAGGAAGTGACTACAGTGTGACCCTCACTGATAAGAAATTCCCCTTTTTACCTCTTTCTTGCTCTCAGAAGCCATTTTCTGTTAGGAAAGTGTTTTATAGTTGGAATTTCTTATCAGTGAGGGCCACACTGTAGTCACTTCCTGCCAGTCAGGACTGAGTCAGCCACTTACATACCTGATATTTAACGCTTTCAGGCAGAGAAAGAAAAAAAGGAATACAGCATATTTATTTGTGTGCTAGGCACTGCACATACACGTTTATCTCATGATGTCACATGTCACTTCGGGTATCCTTTAAAAGGAAATAAATATAGCGGCGTCCATATACATCTCACTTCAGTTTTCCTTTAAAGGGACACTTAAGTCAAACAAAAAAAATGAGTTTTACTCACCTGGGGCTTCCAATAGCCCCCTGCAGCTGTCCGGTGCCCTCGCCATCTCCCTCCGATCCTCCTGGCCCTGCCGGTAGCCACTTCCTGTTTCGGTGACAGGAGCTGACAGGCTGGGGACGCGACTGATTCTTCGAGTTCCTGGCCACAATAGCACCATCTATGCTGCTATAGCATATATCATATACCATATAGCAGCATAGAGGGTGCTAATGTGTCTGGGAACGCGAAGAATCACTCGCGTCCCCAGCCTGTCAGCTCCTGTCACCAAAACAGGAAGTGGCTGCAGGCGGGGCCAGGAGGATCGGAGGGAGACAGCGAGGGCACCGGACAGCTCATTTTTTTTTGTTTGACTTAAGTATCCCTTTAAATGGAGAAGAGCTTTGTAATCTGATGCTGATTCTAATTACTGAGTTTCACCACTAGGTGACACCATAATTCAGTAGTATTATTTTCCACCCGATGAGATTCCAGTCAGGAGAATTAATACTCAGTTTTTATTTATTTTTTATTGTAACCTCTCAGTACCAGCTAGCCTGATGCACCACCAACCTAAAGAGGAACTCCAGCCTAAACGAACATACTGTCATTAAGTTACGTTAGTTATGTTAATTAAAATAGATAGGTAATATAATCTCTTACCCACCCTGTTTTAAAAGAACAGGCAAATGTTTGATTTCATGATGGCAGCCATCTTTTTGGTTGAAAGGAGGTGACAGGGAGCATGAGACGCAGTTCCAACTGTCCTGTGTCCTGAGCACCTCTCCCAGTTGCTAGGCAACGTGAATAACAACATAGGAAATCCTTTTTTTCTTTGATGGGTGGAGCTTAGCTAAAAATGCAGCTAAAAATGATGCTTTGGTAAGAAAAACAAAGTTCTGATGCTGTGAAACTGTTAAAGAAACACCAAGCCTTTTCAGTTCTGCTGAGTAGATTTTTAGTCCGGAGGTTCACTTTAATATTCACCTCCAAGGGTCATGTGGTCTGTGGTCATGTGATCCCACTATATGGCCAGACAGTTGATGAAGGAGATGGCGTATATCGTATGGGTCAGGGGCTAGAGGAACAGCACTCCATAGGTAAGTAATGGCGCTCCACCCAACCCCCGCTCCCCTGGCCGCACACTCCATTATGCACCTCCACATTAATAGCACCTATCATATTATTGTCATGCTAACAAGCAGTGCCAATGAGTGTGTTAGAATTACCATTTATACCCTGCTTAATTGGACTAGCAGTTGTGTATAGGAATTCCATAAAGAACAGTGTGCTAAGAATAGCTCTGTGGAGCCCCCATCTGCAGGTGTCACTCTAGGCATCTGCCTGGTTTGTCTATGGCTAAAAAGACGACCCTGGTGTGGTTGCACCTGAATAGGAAGTAACAAAAAAGTTGGCCTAAGGGCGGGAAAAGTATATGAGCAGCACGAAAACTAGCAAGGCAGCACTACAGTCTGTGTTCAGTCAGATTTCAACAATTGGTCAGGTGTAGGCAGAATGCTACCATCCAGTGAAGGGTGTCCAATTCCAGTCCTCAGGGATCATCTAACTCCAGTCCTCAGGGGCCGTCTAACTCCAGTCCTCAGGGGCCGTCTAACTCCAGTCCTCAGGGGCCGTCTAACTCCAGTCCTCAGGGGCCGTCTAACTCCAGTCCTCAGGGGCCGTAAAACTCCAGTCCTTGGGGGTCGTAAAACTCCAGTCCTTGGGGGTCGTAAAACTCCAGTCCTCAGTGGATGTCCAACTCCAGTCCTCAGTGGATGTCCAACTCCAGTCCTCAGGGGCTGTCCAAATCCAGTCCTCAGGTGTCATCTAACTCCAGTCCTCAGGCGTCATCTAACTCCAGTCCTCAGGGGTCCTCTAGCTCCAGTCCTCAGGGGCTATCTAACTCCAGTCCTCAGGGGGGGTCTAATTCCAGTCCTCAGGGGCTGTCCAAATCCAGTCCTCAGGCGTCATCTAACTCCAGTCCTCAGGCGTCATCTAACTCCAGTCCTCAGGCGTCATCTAACTCCAGTCCTCAGGCGTCATCTAACTCCAGTCCTCAGGCGTCATCTAACTCCAGTCCTCAGGCGTCATCTAACTCCAGTCCTCAGGGACCATCTAACTTCAGTCCTCAGGGACCATCTAACTCCAGTCCTCAGGGACCATCTAACTTCAGTCCTCAGGGACTATCTAACTCCAGTCCTCAGGGACCATCTAACTCCAGTCCTTGGGGCCGTCTAACTCCAGTCTTCAGGGGTCATCTAACTCCAGTCCTCAGGGGCCGTCTGATGCCAGTCCTCAGGGGCCGTCCAACTCCAGTCCTCAGGGACCATCTAACTCCAGTCCTCAGGGGCCGTCTAATGCCAGTCCACAGGGGCCGTCCAACTCCAGTCCTCAGGGACCTTCTAACTCGAGTCCTCAGGGACCATCTAACTCCAGTCCTCAGGGGCCGAGGTCCCCAGGGGCCATCTAACTCCAGTCCTCAGGGGCCGAGGTCCTCAGGGGCCATCTAACTCCAGTCCTCAGGGGCTGAGGTTCTCACACATTTTTGGCACAGCACAAATTAAAGAGGATCTGTGGTAAAAATAACGTAATGAATGGAATTGCTTATTTTATTTTTTTACAACATTTACTTATAAATGATTTAGTCAGTGTTCGCCGATTGTAAAATGTTTCCTCTCCCTGATATACATTCTGACATTTATCACCGGTGGCGACCTCTTTACTGCTGGCAGGGGATCTCTGCAGAATGTTTGTCACGGCTATGTTCACATTATAAATCGCCAGCGCTATCGCAAGCGCTGAGCGATTTATTGAGCTTTTTTAAAAAGAGCGCTTTTCCCTGCGCTTTGCGCTTAGAAAGACATTTTTGTAAGCGCTTCTCTAAGCACTTTTGCTGAGCGATTTGTTTTTTCACTTTCTGACCTCAGTTCGGAAGTGAATTCTTTGACCCAGAAATGAATAAATACAATGGATTTATTCATAAAAGCGCTGGGGAAATCGCTATACAAAGCACTTTTTCAAGCAGTTTGCGATTTCGCTATACTTTCCATTGAGCCAAAGCGCTCAGTAAATGCTACATGTAGCGCGTTTGCGACTTCAAAGACATCAAATCACATGTGAGCACTCTCATAGAAAAACAATGCACAAGCACTTTTAGGTTTAGATTTCTAAAATCACCAGCGCTTTAAAAAAAACACGGAAAAGCTCATAGTGTGAATGAGCCCTTACTGAGAGTTCTAAAGCCAGTAGAAAATATACCTGGTCTCCCAGAATGCTCTGGGAGAATTCTGCATATCTAATCAGCCTCGGCTAAGCATCACTGGGAGAGCGGGGTTACATACAATATACAGCAATACATAGCTATAGGAAGTGTTTCTGATGCTGAAACCTGGACAATTATCGTAAAAGTGGTTATCCTGAATAATTTACTGCATTATACTCCGGGCCGGATTTAAGCCAAGGCCGCATAGGCCATGGCCTAGGGCACCTCAGGATCAAGGGCGGGTGGGCGGCAGGCTATACTAGGAAAGGGGTGCAGGGTCACCGGGCTACCTATTTTAAAGGGAGGGGGGTCATCAGGCTATCTATACAGATGGGGGGATCTGGCTTCCTATCCTAGAAGGAAGGGGGAGGGGTCATCAAAAGGGGGATCATAATCTAAACTGGAGGGGGGGAAGGGTTATCCGGCTACCCATTCTGCCTATACTAGAGGGAAGGGTCAATAGGCTACTACACTGGAGGGAGGGGTAAGGGTCATCTGGCTACATATACTGAGGTAGGGCTGCTGCTGTCAGTGGTCTTGGGCGGTACAGAGTACAGATCCTGATTATACTATGTGTCACGACAGGGCCTCTTTAATTGATGTGAGTGAATCAGGAGACGTTTCTCGCTTTCTCAGTTCATGGCTCTGGCCCTTGAGTTGGACGGCCCTGATGTTGTGAATCGATCACTCCTTGATTAAATCATTTCCGATCGGGTAAAATAAACGTAATCATTTGCTTGTAGGGTTGGATTGCTATTGACCTGTGTGTGGCTGGCTTATCTGGTGTCTGTCTGTGTCTTTAATAATCAGTGTGTGGTTATCGCCCTGTGTGAGATATCGCAGCAGAGCACACATTGGCGGCAGGTGCCCCAGCGCTGTGATTACACTGTTTACACATTAAACAGAAGGCCCAGCTAATCAATGCTCTCCATCTGAACAAGATTGAACTTTTGTCCGGAGTTTGGTGACTGTGAAACGGTCGGCCGCGGCGGTCTCCCGTGGCAGAGACGCTCCAGTTCCTGGTTTCAGCCCCTGTATAACTTGTTTATCTGGATCCTGGCGCCATGCCTGGACCCCGTGCCAACTGTGTGCCAGCTCCGGCTGCCCCTCCTCCACTCTGCCCCGGCTTTGCGTTCTGTACGGATAAGGATGTCGCTGTGAGCAGCTGTAGTGTGATGAGAAGCTGGGGAGGATCTGAGGCCAGAGGACACATATGGCCTCAATTCTGGTAGGGTTATCAAATAAATTACCTCATGTGAGCTAATTTACCTCATGAGGTAATGACATTTAGGGCTGGTTCAGATGGACGTTTGGAGGCGTCGCATTCATTGGCGTCACGGCGGCAATGCGTTCGGGCTTTCAGCAGCGTGCGCGTTGCGTTTGGATGCGGTCACGTTTTTTCTTCCCCTAGGGGGACATTACCCGTCGCGATTAACCGCCCCTGGAAGCTACATGTAGCTTCCAGGGGCTCCTTGAACGCCAGGGAAAATCGGGACCCAAACGCCACGTTCATGCAAACGCGCATGAAAGCTTGGAACAAACGCCGCGTTCATGCAAACGCGCATGAAAGCTTGGTACAAACGCTCCCATTCCCTTGAATGGGAGCGTTTAACGCCAAGCCCCGAACGCTGGCGGTAAACGCTCCGCAAGCGTCCGTCTGAACCAGCCCTTAGCAATTCTGGTAAGTTTTACCTCATGAGGTAAATTATGAGGTAATTCAGAAGGTAATTTGCATCAATTTTACCTAAAATAGCTATTCTCATGGAAATTAGGGGGCATGTTAGCACATAATTTACCGATCGGTTTAAGACCTGCCTGTACCTGAAGGTAAAGTCAATTTGTATGCATATTGCAGTTTTTAGTAATGTTCCTATTGCTGTTTTAGGGCTCATTTCCACTATAGCGAATTCGCATGCGTTTTTCGCATGAAAATTCGCATAGCAATACAAGTGAGTGGGACTGTTTCCACTTGTCAGGATTCCTTTTGCGTTTTTCTGTGCAGAAAAAATTCGCATGGCAGAGCCATCAGAATTCGCATACCGCATACCGCTATGCGAATCGCATACAATGTATTTAATAGGAAATTCGTATGAGGTTTGGGCATGCGAATTTTCATGCGAATTCGCATAGAAACAATGGAAAAGCACACCAGCACTGCCATGGTTAAATTCGTATACATCGTCATCCATGAAAATTCGTATAGACCCACATGCGAAATTCGCATCCGCATGCGAATTTTTACCGCGGCGATTCGCACCGCACAAGTGGAAATGCAGCCTCAGTGGAGTTTCTATTCAGGCCGTGTAATAGAAGGAATAGTAGAAATAAAACTCCAAATATTTACTGGATTTTTTATTAAATAAGGGATGCCTATAAATATACTTTTCATAGATTGCTACATAATCAAATACACCCTCCCGCCCTCCAGAAAAAAAAGCATCTTCCAAAGACTATTCTAACTTATGGAAGACAATGAACACAGACAAACAAACACAGAACACTTATATAGCGCTTTTCTCCTGGTGGACTCAAAGCACCAGAGCTGCAGCCACTAGGACGCGCTCTATAGGCAGTAGCAGTGTTAGGGAGACTTGCCTAAGGTCTCCTACTATATAGGTGCTGGCTTACTGAACAGGCAGAGCCGAGATTCGAACCCTGGTCTCCTGTGTCAGAGGCAGAGCCCTTAACCATTACTCCATTCAGCCACATGAGGCCCAGTGCACATCAAAACCGCTAGCAGATCGTCAAAACGCTAGCGGTTTTGGGAGCAGAGAGACGATATTTGCCGGGTGCACACCAAGCGGATTTTGTATGAGATCCGCCGGCCGCATCCGCAGCAAGAGGCACGTTTGTGGTTTGCTAAAAACCTCAAACCGCCGGTGTGCACCAGCCCATAGAGATACATTAGCCACGCGGATTTTCAAGCGGCACTGGGCCTTAACCATTTCCGCCGCCCGGACGTGAAGCTCACGTCCGGGCGGCAGCTCTGCAGCGCTCCCGCGCTTGGGCGTGCTCCCGCCCGCGATCGCGGGCGCGCCCCCGCGTCCCCGCTGTGTCCCCCGGTAGCCCAGGGATCAGTGAAAGGGAACATGGTTCCCGATCACCGATCCCTTTCCCCCGCAGAAAAACCGAAGCGCTCACCTGTGAGGCTCCGGCTCTTCTGCCCGGCCAGATTTCCGCATCCCCCTTGTACTTCCGCTTAGAGAGAAGTACAAGGAGGGAAACCAAAAACGAAGGTGGCCATCTTGTGGCCAAATAGTAAAACTACATCTAAACATTTTTTACATTACAAAATACACATTTTACAACATTAAAAATTAACTGTTTTTGTCCCACACCAAAATATTACCCAAATAAAATTTTTAATGGTAAAAAAAAAAAAATTACAATTAAAAAAAAAAAAAAAAAAAAAAGACATAAATAGTTACCTAAGGGTCTGAACTTTTAAAAAATGCATTTGAAGGGGGTATACTACAAACATTTTTAAAATTATAAGCTTGTAAATAGTGATGGACGCAAAACGGAAACAATGCACCTTTATTTCCAAATAAAATATTGGCGCCATACATTGTGATATGGACAAAATTTAAATGGTATAATAACCGAGACATACGGGCAAATAAAATACATAGGTTTTAATTATGGTAGCGTGGATTATTTTAAAGCTATAATGGCCGAAAACTGAGAAATAATGATTTTTTTCCATTTTTTTCTTATTAATCCTGTTAAAATGCATTTACGGTAAAGTGGCTCTTAGCAAAAGGTACCACCCACAGAAAGCTTAATTAGTGGCGGAAAAAACAAGATGTAGATCAATACATTGTGATAAGTAGTGATAAAGTTATTAGCGAATGAATGGGAGGTGAAAATTGCTCCGATGCATAAGGTGAAAAATCCCCGCGGGCTGAAATGGTTAAAGACTACTTATTTTTATTTAATGCGTGCTTACCGCTGAAATACCTCATGTTTTACCTCATGTTCGCAGGGCCGGTTTAAGCAACAATGGGGCCCCAGGGCAAAATAAACCTGGGGGGCCCCCCCAACAGATACCCCGGAGCAAAAATTGGCATTAAGGGACCTTTTTTGCAGCTGGTATAGTCAGGGTTTGAAGCCCCAATCGGTCGGAGCTCCACATTCTGGCTATCCCAGCCTGCATGGAGGACAAGGGGTTAAAAAGTTTCAGGAGGGCGGACTCCACATAATTAAAAAAAAAAAAAAATTCCCACACTCTAAACATAAAAAAAAAAATTGGGAAAATAGGAAAAAATGCCAGGGATCTTCATACAGCCATATTGCGGCTGTATAGCGATCCCTGGCCAAAGCGCTGCGGCTGCATATGGGCCCCCTGGAAACCCCGTCAGGAAATGTATTGCTCTTTCTTTTGATACATGTAAAATTACACTACCGTTAGGTTTGCTACTAAAAGTGACATTTACCGCATTTAAAAGTATACTTTTTTCCTTCGAAACGTTAAAATCGATTTTCTCAAAAACTATAAGGTCTTTTTTAAAAAGTGTTTTTTCCTCTTATTCCCCAATTATCTCCTTAACATATCCTGCAAATTTAGGGTTTCTAGCATTTAAGGCGGATTTGCTATTAACCATTAAAGTCGGCAGGTTTTTAAATGTGTATTTTTTTTCCTTTGAAACTTTAAAATCGATTTTCTCAGGAACTATAAGATCGATTTGAAATTTTTTTTTCCTCTTGTAGCCACTAGGGGCCCCTACAAGCTCTGGGGCCCTGGGGCAGCTGCCTCCTTTGCCTCTATGGTAGCGCCGGCCCTGCATGTTCGGAAATGGAGTACAATCTTTCAGAATTGTTAAAAAAAAAGGAGTAAAATACCTCATGAGGTATTCTACCTACAAAAACATATTTACCTCACATAGCTACCAGAATTGAGGTCAATAATGTCAGAAAAAGACAAAAGGAATGGATAAAAAAGCCTCTTTGGTCGCTGCTGGTCCCATCCTCAACCCCTGTGCAACATAATTTAAATATTACGTGGGTGGCTGGGTGCATTTGGGTTAATCACTTGAGATGGCCCGAACAGTTCGCCAGCGAGCAGTATTCTGCGAACATCGGCTTTTCGCATTCACGGCAAACAGCGAACATTTGGCGTGTTTGATTCGCCCCTATACATTATCATTGAGCTAAACCTTGACCCCTTACCTCACAGTCAGCAGACACATGGCAGCCAATCAGCTATCACCCACTCCAGGGCGCCCCTATCAAAAAGCAATTGTGGTGGCCATATTGGATTTATTCTTTGCTGGCTGCTGACTGTTAAGGGGCCCATACAGTGGTCGATTTCAGCCATCGATCGATTCTATAGAATTGATCGATCAATTGGAAATCGATTCTATCAAATCTATCATTTAATCGATTTGCGGCTGATTTCGATTGATTTGATCTATCTGACAGGATCTAGGTCGATCTGCTGCTTGCAGCACATCGATGGCCTATAGAGTTGGATTGGATCTAATGGTGTATGGCCACCTTTAGTGAGAGCAGGGTCAGACTTGCTGCAGATAGGTGGGGAAAGCATTAGCTAGGCCTGTGTTCTTGTTCCTTACTTGCTATGAAAGCACCCCCAACAGCCCTTTTGAGGGCAGCACATCGGTCTCCTGTGTTTGTTTGTGTGTGACATTCCACAGCCCACTGACACCCAGAGCTGTGCACACTGCTGCTGTTGCCTCATTAATTTGCAGGCACAGAACCATTCCAGTGCATTATTATTATTTTACTGTATTCTGTTTGGCCTGGTGCACACCAAAAACCGCTAGCAGATCCGCAAAATGCTAGCAGATTTTGAAACGCTTTTTCTTCTTTTTCTGCAGCGTTTCAGCTAGCATTTTGCGGTTTTGTGAAGCGTTTTTGGTGTAGTAGATTTCATGTATTGTTACAGTAAAGCTGTTACTGAACAGCTACTGTAACTAAAAACGCCTGGCAAACTGCTCTGAAGTGCCGTTTTTCAGAGCAGTTTGCGTTTTTCCTATACTTTACAATGAGGCAGAAACGTCTCCGCAATCCAAAATCTGCAGCAGCCCGGGAGTACGAGTTTCTGCAAAACGCCTCCCGCTCTGGTGTGCACCACCCCATTGAAATACATTACCCTAGCGGATCCGCACCCGCAAGCGGATCGCAAACCGCAGCCGAACCGCTCTGGTGTGCACTAGGCCTGTGAGGCCCAGTGCACACCAAAAACCTCTAGTAGATCCTCAAAACGCTAGAGGTGTATGCAGCAGATTTCAGAGCCATTCTAGGCATGTTTAGAGACGTTTTCTAAACATGCCTAGAGTTTTTGGGAGCGTTTTTGTGTAGCAGATTACAAATATTGTTACAGTAAAAGCTGTTACTGAACAGCTTCTGTAACAAAAACACCTGGAAAACTGCTCTGATCTGCCGTTTTCGTTTTTCCTATACTTTACATTGAGGCAGAAACGCTTCTGCAAACAGCAAACGCGCAGCAGGAGCCACGATTGCGGTTTGCTAAAAACCTCAAACCGCTGGTGTGCACCATCCCATTAAAATACATTAGCCAAGTGTTTTCACTGGCGGAAGCGGTTGGCGGATCGCTCCTAAAACCGCTCAGTGTGCACTGGGCCTGTGACACAGTCCACTGACACCCAGAGCTGAGCGTAATGTGATTTCTGCCCTTTAGGGATTAAAACCCGACTTTGCATTAAACCTCGTAATTTTTGGTGGGACTTTTGGCACCCCCCCTTCCCGGCATACCCCAGTCCAGCTGTTAGACCCCTTGAAAAAAAATTTCCATCACTTTTGTGGCCAGAAACAATCTTTGTAGGTTTTAAAATTCACCCGCCCATTGAAGTCTATGGCGGTTCGCCAGATTCGCCTGTCGCGAACATTTGTGGTAGTTCGCGCTCGCCGTTCGTGAAGGAAAATTCTATGTTTGCAACATCTCTATCACTAGGAACCCCATTAGCGCATCTAGTCCAGTACGATGTCACCTTATGTGGATCAATGCGCCAGACAAAGTCAGACACTTTGATTCCCCTCCAGTCCCATGCTGGCGTCGGGTAATTACAGTGGCACGTATGCAAGGGGTGGAGCCACAGGCACAAGCTGGCACCAGCCCCGCCCCCCACACCCTGATGCCGGATCCTTGCCGGTACACCACTCTCCCCCTCACTCTCATGATCACCCACATCACCTCAGCACACCGGAGAGAGGGGGGCGGGAGCTTAATCCAGAAATTGCAATTGGAAAGGGTTAAAAACTTTGAAAAAGTTTTGCAACTGATGACAAAGTACTTCAAAGTTCTATCTCAAGTCCCATGAGAGTGGGCGGGGCTCTCCTGCTGCTCCCGCGGCTCTTCAGATGGACGGTTCTCAGCGTTATTTGCACACGCCGCGGGCCAATCCTTTTATTTGAGTATAAATAAACACGGCCCGGCCTCCCCCTCCACTTGTGCCCTTTTCTTCAATACAGGAAGTTGGCAAAGCGCCCCCCCCCTCCTCCTCTGCCCTCTCCAACTGGCATTGTGTGCTGACAAGAGCGGGATTAGCCAAGCAAACACTGCAGAGACACAGCGCATGGTATATCCTTGAGAAATGGCCTGCGTAGAACGCTGTCGTGTCTTCCTGTCATCACTCACCGCGGAGGGCAGAAAACTGACACTACAAGTATATCCTCTGCATAGGTCATGCTGCAATGCTCCACTTACCTGAGTGACACATCTATACACAGCTTACATACGCTGCTCAGCTCCCTGCAGCCCATTCAGTAACCCCTGCGGTGATATTGTTTCCCAGGAATAGCGGTCACATGGCTGGAGCTGGGAGATAAACAGAGACCGGGCCAGAATTGGGAAACACCAATGCTAAATTTGGGTTGCGCAGGAGAAGGAATTCAGGGGGAGGGTGACTGGGAGCGTTGCTGAGGGCCCCTCAGATTTCAGAGACGATGATTAATTAACCAGAACTTTGATTACTTAATCTGATAAGCCCGCAGCAAATTTCACAATAGATCCCATTGAGGGTAGGAACACAGTAGGCAGAAACGCTAGCGTTGCGGAAAATGTACATAATGAAAGTCAATGGTGACGCAGAGGTATTGCATTTTGTATGCATTTTTTTATGGGTTTTATGGGTATTAAAGCATACCCGAGGTGACATGTAACATGATGAGATAGACATGTGTATGTACAGTGCCTAGCACATAAATAAGTAGGCTGTGTTCCTTTTTTTTCTTTCTCTGTCTGAAAGAGTTAAATATCAGGTATGTAAGTGGCTGACTCAGTCCTGACTCAGACAGGAAGTGACTGCAGTGTGACCCCCACTGATAAGAATATAAAACACTTTCCTAGCAGATTGGCTTCTGAGAGCAAGAAAGAGGTAAAAACGGGAATTCTTTAACACTCCTGGCGGTCTATTAAAAACCGCCATGGGGCAGCGCAGCAGTTTTTTTTTTTTAAATCATGTAGCGAGCCTAGGGCTCGCTACATGATAGCCGCTGTGCAGCGGCATCCCCCCACCCTCTTCGATCGCCTCCGGCGATCAAGCCTGTCCGGAAATCCCGTTCTGAACGGGATTTCCATTAGGGCTTCCCCGTCGCCATGGCGACGGGCGGGATGACGTCACCGACGTCGTGACGTCAAAGGGAGTCCCAATCCACCCCTCAGCGCGGCCTGGCACTGATTGGCCAGGCAGCGCATGGGGTCTTGGGGGGGGGGGGCGGCGCGGTGGGTAGCGGCGGCGATCGGTGTGCACACGCAGCTAGCAGGGCCTGAGAAATCCTCCTGCGCGGCTTACCCCGAACGTTACCGCCAGGAAGGTTAAAGGGGAACTGAAGTAAGAGGTATACGGAGGCTGCCATATTTATTTCCTTTTAATCAATCCCAGTTGCCTGGCAGCCCTGCTGGTCTATTTCTCTGCAGTAGTATCTGAATAACACCAGAAACAAGCATGCAGCTAGTCAGGTCAGATCTGACTTTAAAGGAGTCATCAGGGGATCTTTAAGAAAATGAGTGCTACTTACCGGGGGCTTCCTCCAGCCCCAAGCTCCCAGGACCTCCCTCGCCGCAGCTCTGCCTTCAGCCGTTCGCTGCAGCTCCTTCCCGGTCCCCGGCGATGACGTCAGAGCGACCTCCAGGTCGCTCTGTACTGCGCCTGCGCAAGCGGCGCTGTCAATCACCGCCATGTGGGCCGGAGCGGACTTCGCAGGCGCAGTACAGAGCGACCTGGAGGTCGCTCTGACGTCATCGCCGGGGACCGGGAAGGAGCTGCAGCGAACGGCTGAAGGCAGAGCTGCGGCGAGGGAGGTCCTGGGAGCTTGGGGCTGGAGGAAGCCCCCGGTAAGTAGCACTCATTTTCTTAAATATTCCCTGATGACTCCTTTAAAGTCTGAAACCCCTGATCTGCTGCATGCTTGTTCAGGGGCTATGGCTAATAGTATTAGAGGCAGAGGATCAGCAGGGCTGCCAGGCAACTGGTATTGCTTAAAAGAAACCTCTCTTCAGTTCCCCTTTAAAAAAAAAAATGATGATGCATTTCCGCTTCCTGTTGACTTCCTAGTGATTTGCATAACACGCATTAAAAAAAACCATGCAAAATGCATACAAAATGCATATGCGATTTATATATGCGAACTGCAAACACATTAAAACGTACGCAAAGCGCAAAAAAAAAAAATGCATGTGCGGAACGCACTTAGGGCCCTTTTGCACTAGCTGCGTTTTTACAGCATGCGTTTGCTGATTCTTCAGTACAGACTGTTTAAAATAAGAATCTTGAGTGGCCTTTTCAACTGCTGAGTTCCGACTTTTCAAAAAACGCAAACGCATGTCTGTGCGATTATGATGCGTTTTGCATATCAATGTAAAGTATAGCACCACATGAAAAACGCATAGAAATGCATTTGCGTTTTGCGCTTTCAGTTTTCACTTTATTTAACCACTAGTATCTATTTTCAAAATCAAGACAACACTTGCCGATCAGAAAAACGCAGACAGAAACGCAAACGCATAAAAAAAGAGCAAAAACCGCACATCAAAATAGGTCAAAATTTGCATTTTGCAGTGGAACGCAAAACGCATATGCAGCAAAGTGCTACCTGAGGCCGGGAACACACCTGGCAGTGCGTGAAAGGTCGAATTTCTTTCATGTGCGTTTTTAGTGCGTTTTCATTGCGTTTTGCGTTTTTTCCCTCGCACATGAGCTTTTCTTGCATTTTGCGTTTTTGATATGCGTTTTATGAAAATCATTAGGAAGGTGATAGGAAGCGGAAATACAACTTGTTTTTTTTTTTTTTTTTTTTAAACGCATATAAAAACGTATGCGAAACGCACTAAAACATAATACTTCTGCTTCACCATTGACTTTCATTCGTTTTTGATGCGTTTTTGGAAAATATGCAGCAAAACCAGCGTTTTTCAAAACGCACATTGCAAGACGCAAGTATTTGCGTTCTTCCATGCGGCCCATTGACTTGCACTATGTGCGTTTCCGCTGCTTTTTCCGCAACGCTAGCGTTTCTGCTTAGTGTGTTCCCAGCCAAAATGCTACTTTTCCCGCGCTGCCTAGTGTGTTCCTACCATCAATGATGAACCAACATTTAGGATAGTTTGAAGGTTATGCTCATCACTTACGATGAATACACCAGCCCAACAAGCGTTGTAAAGAGGCACCACCGTCACCTATAGTAGAATGCATTGTTGCATTATTCACGATACACAATTTTCGGGCTTGTTCACGCTGCAGGCGTTTTTGTTATTTTTTAAGAGCGGGCAATTTTTCAAAATCGCCCTGAAAGCGCTTACACAATGATTCTCTATGAGATACCGTAGTTCACATATGATCGGCTCGTTTGCGCTCCGCTTTGTAAAGCCGCGCTTGAGCCATTTTTGAAGTGATTCCATCTCAATGGAAGGTGTAAGAAAAATGCAAAATGCTCACAAAACCACTTTGTGCAGCGATTGATAAGGCATGCTATTTGTCTTAGTGAACCAAGCCCTAGACTGTATAGAAGTGATTATGACATGCATAGCTCCATTGAAGAGCTAATGCTGTGGTTGAAGGAGGTCACTTAGGGGGCCCCTCTGGTCCAAGGGCCCTTGTGCAGTCACTACCTCTGCATTCCCTATTGCTACGCCACTGATGCCAGACATTGCTATATGTCCCTGAAAGCCAGGCACACCTCCTGAACCTACCGTGTGCCTAGAGCCCATTCTTTCTGCAGAGCCAACTGGCAGCCAGCTGTGTCACACCTACTGGTCCTCATCAGTGTAACGATACAATCCCGTGGGGTTATCAATGGTTTCTGATCTTGCCCAATAATGGCTGAAAACCCGCTAGCCAATTTGATCATATTGATGGGGTCGCTTCAAAAAACGATTCCATTCGTCTGATTGAATTGGTTAGCAGGTTTTACGGCGTTACTCGGCACGACCGATCATTTCTGATTAAACAACATGATGATCGATTGTCTGCAGGATTGTACCTTAAAGATGCCCATACACTGGCAGATGGGCAGCAAATTTGCCCATCAGATAGATGTCTCTGATTGAATCTGATCATTTTTATTTTTCACTTAGGTATTCCTGTAAAAAGTAGATTTAAATATAAAATAAAACTGTGGGATATCTAAAAAAACAAAGTCATTTTTAGGAGAAGGAGGATAGATACAATTGATTATCTCATCCGTTTATTTATACCTGTTTATTCCTTTAATGACGAGAGACAGGATCTGGCAGCAATGTACTAACTGTTCAGCTGTAATCCCTATTTTTAAAATGATCAGCGTTTGCTGCGATCTTGGCCAGCAGCCAGCGCGTCGATTGGAAAGCCCAGATTAGGACAAAATCCCGGGAATGTGACTGGCTGGACCCCCTGGCCTCTGACCCGCGTCATATCAGCATTACGTATTAGGCAGAACAGTGCAGACCTGTGTGTGGCGTGATTGTTGCGGAGGGGATTGTGGGTAATCGCCACTTGTTGTTCCCATCATGGCCTGTGTGACCTAAATCCTGCATGCTGGTTCTCTGACACAGCGAACCGCACTGAACTCTCTGAGAAACTGCTTGTAGTGTCTAGCGCTGGGTGCTTTCACAGTTATGTGCCCCCCAAGGGCAGGGGCGTAACAATAGACCCTGCAAGGGATGCAGCCGCAGGGGGGCCCACAAGCCACAGGAGGCCCCATCCTGAGAGACTGACAACTAAGGGCAAGGAGAGAAAAAAACTTTCTACTCTCTGTACAATTGTTCTAATGACTGCATCTGCTCAGCCACTGATAAGGAATCATACAAAGTTTTGCAGACAAAGCTTTGTAGACATTCCCTATTCAGTGTTCAGCAGGGTCTTTTGTACATGCTGCTTTTTGGCGTGTTGGCTGAAGGGGCCCCCATCGAAAGTTTTGCAGGGGGGCCCAGTGATTTCTAGTTACACCCCTGCCCAAGGGGCTCAAAACAGACCGATGAACCTATGGAAAGTGATGCCAAACACTTTTTTTTGCTCTGTAGCAGGAATGCTTTTAGCATTGGCTAAACAAGCCGCAGCCAGTTGTCCGTCAGAACCGTCCCTATGTGTATGTACAGTGCCAAGAACACTAATAACTAGGCTGTGCTCCTTTTTTTCTTTCTCTGCCTGAAATAGTTAAAAATCAGGTATGCAAGTGACAGTTTCTGTCCGGGTCAGGACCAGGACGGATTATAGCATAACCCTCACTGATAAGGAAATACAGCCATTAAACACTTTCCTGGCAGAAAATGGCTTTCAAGAGACTCTGTAACCAAAAAAAAAGTGCCTCTGGTTAATTACCTTGGGAGGGAGAAGCCTCTGGATCCTATCGAAACTTCCCCATCCCCCTCCGTCCCATGGTGGTCTCGCTGGGCCCCTCCGAAGGCACAGCCGACAATTGGTCAGGTTGTTTCGCAGGCGCAGTAGCGCCTGCAATATTTACCTTCCCCGGCTCCAGTGCAGATGCAGTAGCGGCTCCCTGATGGGCTAAGGCAGACATAGTCCATCCCAGTCGGCAGGGGCGCCGCAAGGCACCAAGCAGACCATGCGGCCGCTTGGGGCCTCAAGGTCTTAGGGGCCTCGGCGGCTCCGTGACGTCGGCGTGGGCTGGCAGAGCAGAGCAGGGCTACAGGAAGATGGCCGCCGCCGTAGCCCTGCATTCAATCAGCGCGGGAGATTGGAGGAGGGAGGGAGCTCCGTGGGAACTGCGCGCCTGAGGAGCCGGCCGGGAGACGGGGAGAGAAGACTTCTGCCAGTGCCAGGTGAGTAAATTCTTTTCTTTTTGCAGCCCTAATTGCGTTTGATTTCTGCTGAACTGTGCCCTAATTGCGTTTGATATCTGCTGAAAATGTGCCGTAATTGCGTTTGATTTCTGCTAGGGAGATATTCTCTTCTTCCTGTGCAGACAGGTGAAGCCCTAAGGACAGCTCATATCATCGAGGGAAAAGCCAGCAGCAATGGTTTCTGGGAAGTGTGGGCTACATCTTATCAGATAAGGGATCTGTGAGTCTGCGGTTTCACTCGTTCTCGTATCTCATTCGTTTTCTCACACGATCTTATTGTTAGATTATCAATGCAATAACTTTTCTCACACATCAGCCAAAAAAGTGATGAAAATAAGCTGACAAAAGTTAAAAGCAACACCAAACTTAAAGAGGACCTCCAGAGTGAAATTGAAAATCCGGCAGCCTGCAAGTAAAGGAAAGTTATATTAACCCGAGCAGCCTTGTCTCACAATGCTGTCCCGAAGTCCCTGCATCGCCCGACTTCCGGCACCTGGCCCCGCCTCCTCTCTCTCCGCAGAGAAAGAGGCCAAGCTATTTACTAAAGTAGTAGCATATGTAATGCTGCGCGGGGCGCATGAGGGTAATTCTGGGCTCCGGCGACCCTGAATTACATCTCCCTCCAAGTTGCAGCATCTCGGAGGGGGAATGGTATTTAGCACCGGAGTTTTGTGGCAGCAGGGAGAGACGTCATTCGGCTCAACCTGCGCCCAGCTCACCGTCATTGCATATGCCTGCTGGGAGCATCATTTCCTCCCAGTAAGCACAGCAAGGCCCAGCAGCCAATGACAACAGATCCCACGCAGGCGGATATTAAGAGGGGTGGGCAGTGGGTCAGGTGTGTCCACTCTCCAGGCCAGCAGGCCGTTTCCTGATCATTTTCAGCATGAAATTTCTTGGGTATTGGCCTTATAACGCCGATTTCGCTGCCTCGCCGCGCCGCATCTGCTGCCTTGCTGCGCCCTGTATTTCCCCCTAATGCAAATGTATGACATCACACATGTACCCACGTATGCACCATTAACCACGTAGGGCGCATGTATGTACACGGTGGACAGAGTGCAGAGCTGGCGGCGGACACCGGCAGGTGAAGTATACTGCACAGGGCAGATTTTACACTGGGGGGGGGGGGGGGGCAGCTCTGAGGGTTCCGCTGCGTTTGTGGCTCCAATATCTCACACTCTTACTGCCGTACACCTGATCGAGCATATCAGCCCTACACCTTGCAGCATGTCCAATGGATACATACAACCAATTTCGGCCTGAAATTGGTTGTATCGTTGATCAGGCATGCTCTGCCTCTTAGCAACACCGATTTTCAACCTATTATAATAATCAAATCGGATGGCCGCTCGGCCACCAAGACACCTGAGGAGGAGGCAGCCAATCGGAACAGAGTGACCTGCCCCGGCACAATCCTTTTTGCCTAACGACGCTACTGGCCTAAGGACTTCTTCTTTCCACAGCTAGGAGGGATCTTTGGGGATGTTGGATCTGCGTACGCACAGTTCAGAGTAATCAATCCCATCTTGCTAACAGCTGAGAGTCTGCAGGTCAGTTTTCCCAGCGACTGACTGCAGATCACCAGAGTAGTCAGGGAAGGGGATGGGGAATTAGATGATGATAACTTCACGCTAATGCAAACTGCAGTTTAATTTCATACAGCTTTGTATTAGACGTGTGAAGAACGTCCAATGTTAGGTTGCAAATTCTGCGTCCTATTCGGCAGGAGACAGCACATTTGTTCGTTGTTTGCCAGACAATACACATACGCTACAATACCATGCAGGATAATCTTGGCCAATCAGGGCTGGATTTACCAGAAGGCAGTGTAGGCATGTGCCTACAGGCGCCTGATAATGGAGAGGCGGCTCACTCCCTCAGCGCCTCCCTCTCTCCTTCCCTATGCAGAGTCCTGAGCAGAGTGTAAATGAGAGGTTACTCACCTGGGTCTCGGCATTCCACTGATGAGCTCTCCCTTCAGTCAGGGACACCTCTAGCTACTTAATTCTGAGGTTCCTCTAGCTACCTAATACTTAGGGGCACCTCTAGCTAAGTATTAGGTAGCCAGACCTATCCTTAGTATAAAAGGGGCACCTGTAGCTACCTATGATCGGCAAGGGAAGTAAGGGGGAAGTGACAGCTGGTGCAGTTCAGTGGGGCTTTGTAGGTTCATGGAGGGCGGAGTCTAGGGTGCCAGGACATCTGTGCCTATAGGCTCCTGTGAGGTAAATCAGGGCCTGTGGCCAATACTGTGCAAAATAACCCCCTCAGGCCGAGTATTATCCAGCTTGTGCACGAGGCCTTGTAGTTAGAGGCAGATTATAATGTCTCACTGATTTATAGTTTGAAATAAAGTTTCAGTCCAGGCAGAAGTGTTACTAACATGCCTCCAGATAATAACTTTATCATGCAGAATGAGGGTACTGATATGAGAGTATAGGCTGTTACATCACTTCCTTTTTCCATGGCGATCAGCTATTGCTAAACAATTTCCACCTGCTTATCTCTAACCCCTTCCCTGTGCAAACCACTTCCTAAAAACTGCTTAACCTCACTTCCTGCTGATACCTAAATCTAGCCTGCTTACCATAATTATTACATATTCCATCTCCTTCCCGAAACTAATTACCCTTCTAAATTTACAACTTAAAGAGAAACTGTAACCAAGAATTGAACTTTATCCCAATCAGTAGCTGATACCCCCTTTTACATGAGAAATATTTTCCTTTTCTCAAACAGACCATCAGGGGGCGCTGTATGGCTGATATTGTGGTGAAATCCTCCCACAGTGTGATGTCAGGACCATGGTGCTGGCATCACACTGTGGGAGCCTTGTTGCATTGTGGGAAAAGACAGCTTTTTCCAGCTGCCAAAAAAAGCAAGCAGCTTCTCTTTCCACTGACATCACCTGCCAGCAATAAAAATGTCACCATGTGATAAATGTCAGAATGTAAATGGAGAGGAAAGATTTTACAATGGGCAAACACTGACATTCATTTATACATAATTATTGTAAAAATGAAGCACTTTTTTATTACATTTTTTTTCACTGGAGTTCCTCTTTAAAGCAAATTTTTAGGCCTTGTTCACATTGTGTTCGGCTCGTGTGTACGTCCGCGGTAGGCATTTTTTCTGGTGTTTATTTTAAGCGTTTTCCGGCGATTTTCTGCATGTTCTCTCATTTTTTTGTGCGCGTTTTTGTAAGCGCTTTTGCAGAGTGATTCCGTCTTTTTATCCGGAAAAAATAAATACAATGTAATAAAAAAAAACGCTCACGCAATCGTTTGCCAAAGCAATTTTGTGAGCGCTTTGCGTTTTTCCTATACCTTCCATTGAGGCAAATCGCCTCAAAAATAGCCGAAGCACCGCTTTTCAAAGCGGATCGCAAAACGAACCGCTCAGATGTGAACTCTCTCATAGAGAATCATTGCACAAGTGCTTTCAGGGCGATTTTAAAAATCACCCGCGATTACATTTTTCAAAAATGGATATAATGTGAACAAGGCCAAAGTGTTTAAATAAAATAAAAAAATAAAAGATACTTACCTGAGGAGGGAGAAGGCTGTGAGTCTTATAGAGCCTTCTCATTCCTCTCCTGGTCCCCTTATTCTAGCATTGGCTTCCCAGTTAGCAGTCTCCAGCCGATGGGTCAAGGCCGGGCCGAGGCATAGGCTGGAGAGGCTCCAGCCTCAGGGCGCAGTGTACGAGGGGGCGCAGAATTCATTCAGTTGTCATTCCTAATCGTGTTTGAAGCAGAAAGAAATAAGAAAAGGGGATACATGGCAGTGACTGCAAGCCAGATAACTAGATATTAAGGTGTTGGGGAGGTTGTGGGCCCTGTGGCCCTCTTAGTCTAATAGCAATCAGTGTGTAACGGCTGGGGTGGGAGGGATGGAGGGGCGCACTTTGGTGTCTCAGCCTTGGGTGCTGGAGGACCTTGTCCCTGCTCTGGGTTGGAGGCTGCTGTCTTCCACTGTGAGAGGCTTCTGAAGTCTTTGGGTGCCTGAATCCTCCTGATGACAGGCGGCTCTGTACTGCGCATGCGGGAGTGCGTGAGAGAGGGCTCTCACACGTGCGCACTACGGAGCCGCCCATCTTCAGGAGCACTCAGGCGTCTGAAGACGGGCGGCTCTGTACTGCGCATGCGGGAGTGCGTGAGAGAGGGCTATCGCACATGTGCACTATGGAGCCGTCCTTTTTCAGGAGCACTCCGGTGTCTGAAGACAGGCGGCTCTGTACTGCGCATGCGGGAGTGCGTGAGAGAGGGCTATCACACATGCGCACTACGGAGCCGCCCATCTTCAGGAGCACTCAGGCGTCTGAAGACGGGCGGCTCTGTACTGCGCATGCGGGAATGCGTGAGAGAGGGCTATCGCACATGTGCACTATGGAGCCGTCCTTTTTCAGGAGCACTCCGGTGTCTGAAGACAGGCGGCTCTGTACTGCGCATGCGGGAGTGCGTGAGAGAGGGCTATCGCACATGTGCACTACGGAGCCGCCCGTCTTCAGGAGCACTCAGGCGTCTGAAGACTTCAGAAGCCTCCCACAGTGGAAGAGAGCAGTCTCCGACCCCTCGGGCAGAGACTGCTAACAGGGGAGCCTGCAACGGAACGCAGGGACCATAGGAATCGATCAGTCAGAAATCGATTCTATCAAATCTATCGATCGATCAATTTGCGGCCGAATTCGATCAATTTCAATCGCTTTGATCTATCTGACAGAATGGAAAATCTAGGTCAATCTGCTGCTAGCAGCAGATTGATGCCCATACAGTTGCATTGGATCTAATGGTCCAATAATGCATTTAGATCGATTTCCAATAGATTTCCAATAGAATGAAATCTATTGGAAATCTGTTCCTAGTGTGTGGCACACATCAGATAGATTCCTGTCAGATTCAACCTGACAGGCATATGACAGAAATCTATCTGATGGTCGAATCTGCTGCAAATCTATAAGTGTATGGCCACCAAGCTCTCCATACAAACACCGATTGTAATCACCCAAATAGGCCCCATCAGCCACCCATTGTCCCCCCTTTGGGACCACCCAAAAATTTGACGCTGGAGCCATCACTGTTTAAACGGAATCTGAAGCCAGAGGCATATGGAGGCTGCCATATGTATTTCCTTTTAAGCTATACAAGTTGCCTGGCTGTCCTGCTGATCTCTTTGGCTGCAGTAGTGTCTGAATCACACACATGAAACAAGCATGCAGCTAATACAGTCAGATCTTAGTCAGAAACATCTGATCTGCTGCATGCTTGTTCAGGGTCTATGTCTAAACACATTAGAGGCACAGGATCAGCAGGAGAGCCAGGCAATGTGCATTATTTAAAAGGAAATAAATATGGCAGCCTCCATATCCCTCTCACTTTAAGTTCCCTTGAAATGCCTTGAAAAGTTTTCTCACTGTAAATAAAGCAACTTTTAGGCACATGGCAAGAAAGATAGCACCCACAATATGTTGTCTGTGATTCAACAAATGTATTTGCCTGATGGGTGCTAAAAGCTGCTTTACACACAGTAGATAAAGAGTAACGCGGATAAGAGGTGAGAACTCATGAGATAAGCTGGTATATCGTGGCCAGGCCGCTTAGAACCCAGACTGCTGGCCAGGAAAGATAGGAGACGTGGAGAGACTATGAGGTGTTTGTTCCATTATCCAGTTCATTAAAACTGCATCAAACCTGCGCCTGTGGCTGTGGCTGGCTCCCGGGGCCATGCGGCGCTGCGAGTTGTGCGCTGAGGAGCATATGGGGCCGAATGGTGAACGTGACAGGTAGAGCTCATCGTATTTACACAGCTAACACCCACAGGTGCTCTACCATCAATAATGCAAGGGATTTGCATTATTAATTGGCTGTACTTACAGATGTGGGGCAGGCGGGTTCCGGGGGGGTCATTCTGATCTGAGGCGTCAGACCTAAGCCTGCTGTGTTCCCCGGTATTTTGCATAGCTCCCATAGTCCCTCTTTCTTCCATGTTTTTCCCTCTTTCAGGACTGATGTACAGATCTGTGTAGATATATGTATTTTATCTACTGAAAAATGTGTTTAATTTGCTCCAAACTTTATTCCCATCCTTTCAATTAATTTATTACGTATGTTCACTAGTGATAAGCGTAATGACCCAATTACGATTACACAAAATTTCACGTAATTCGCGAAATTACGATTATGGCCGTAATCAAAATTACACAAATTTTCAAGAAATTACGTGAAATTTCATGTTTACTGTATGAGAAATATTCGTGATTACGATCGTTTGTGTAACACAAACAAATCAGAATTTTGTGTTTAACACGCAAATTTGACCTTTCTCAAAATTGTGTTCCAGTCAACAGGCTCCTGATACATCTAAAGCGACAGCACTTGCAGGGACCTTTGCATTATCAGATATTGCAAGGCCCAAAACCAAGTATGCATGACCACTAAGTGCACCTTGACAAAGAGCACCTGTCTTAACCTACACACACACATATGACAACGATTGTTAGTTGTGAACGACGAACGAAGTTTTAATTGATGAAAGAACGACCTACCGTAAGTAAAGTTAGTTTTTAAAGTTGTGTAACGATCTGATCGTTAGAAAGAACGTTACATCAGGTAAAGCAACTATTGCGCTTGCGCGTAAAAATGAAAAGTTCCATGGAGAAAAAGTGAAATGCGCATGTCAAGCCTAGTACGAACGACCGTTTCCAACGATGTACTACTGTTGCAAACGATCGTCGTTGGAAAAAATCCGCCAAGCTCGATCGTTCGTTTTTAACGATCTAGCTCGTCCGTCGTTAGACTTAATGATCGTTGGATGTTTTTTTTAAACGATTGTCGTTTTAAATGATCAGGGAACGATCGTTTCAAACGACTATAGTCGCATGTGTGTACGCACCTTTAGGAATGGCTGTAGGTCGAGCCTCCTGATACATTTAAAGCAACAGCAAGTGCAGGGACCTTTGCATTATCAGATATTGCAAGGCCCAAAACCAAGTGTCTCAGCATGACCGCTAAGTGCACCATGACAAAGAGCACCTGTCTAAAGGTGCGTACACACATGCGACTATAGTCGTTTGTAACGATCGTTCCCCGATCTTTACCAACGACGATCGTTACAAAAAAACGAACCACCGACTATTAATGCAAACGACGAACGAGCCAAATCGCTACAAAAGAAAGTTCTGTTTCGGCGGATTTTAACCAACGACGATCGTTTGCAAAAGTAGTACATCGTTGGAAACGGTCGTTCGTACTAGGCTTGACATGCGCATTTCACAATTTCTCCGTGAAACTTTTCATTTTTATGCGCAGGCGCAATAGTTGCTTTACGTGATGTAACGTTCGTTCTAACGATCAGATTGTTACACACCTTTTAAAACTATCTTAACTTAGGTCGTTCTTTCATCAATTAAAAGTTTGTTTGTCATTCTCAACGAACGATCGTTGTCGCATGTGTGTACGTAGCATTAGAAGTGGCTGCAGATAGAGCCTCCTGATACATTTAAAGTGACAGCATGTGTGGGGGCCTTTGCATTATCAGTAATTGCAATCAATGAGTGACTTTCCTGAGTTTAGTCATTACCTAAATGTGCATAATTACTATTAGAAACGAAATTACATCCATGTTCGTAACTTAAATAACTTTGTTTCTATAGAAAACATGAAATTATGAAATTTTGCGTTAAACACGAATTTGCAACGAAACGCGAAATTACAAAACCGAAATTTTGCTTGCAGAATTCCGAATTACGGTTTGTATGGCAATTACGAAATTACGAATTCGTGTCGTAGCTGCAAAATTCGCGTCCATAATTAACCTATTTTGGTTCCTGGACGTAGTTTCTACGTCCAGGAACCATGCGCGCTACCGCGCGCCCCCGCGGCCGATCGTGCGCATGCACGCGCACTCCCGGCCGCGGATTCGGTAGCCAAGGAATCAATGTATCGGGCTACGGAGCCCGATCATTGATTCCTCTCCCCCGCTGAAAAAGCGACAGCTTCTCTCGGAAGCTGAGCTTTTTCTGGCCGTCTTCTTCCTGATGCGTCACTCTAAGCGCGTGCTACGCTTAGAGTGACGTCATGTAAACAAACTCATGGCCGCCATCTTGTGGCCAAAAAGTAATACTACACCTGAAAAAAAAAAATCAGAATTAACACACATTTACATTATAAATCTATTGTTTACCTCCCACCCTCCCAAAAGTACCCAAATAAAATGTTTAGTATAAAAAAAAAACCATTACAATAAAAAAAAAAAAAAATGTAAATATTTACCTAAGGGTCTAAACTTTTTAAATATCAATGTAAAGATGAAATATCTCTATATTTTTTTTATTTTAAACTTGTAAATAGTGATAGATGCAAAATGGAAAAAATGCACCTTTATTTCCAAATAAAATATTGTCGCCATACATTGTGATAGGGACATAATTTTAACGGTGTAATAACCGGGACATATGGACAAATACAATACGCGAGTTTTAATTATGGAGGCATGTATTATTTTAAAACTATAATGGCTGAAAACTGAGAAATAATGAATTTTTCCATTTTTTTCTTATTCTTCCTGTTAAAATGCATTTACAGTAAAGTGGCTCTTAGCAAAATGTACTCCCCAAAGAAAGCCTAATTGGTGGCGGAAAAAACAAGATATAGATCAGTGCATTGTGATAAGTAGTGATAAAGTTATAGGCTAATGAATGGGAGGTGAACATTTCTCACGTGAAAACGACGGAACCTGAATGGGTTAAGGAATTTCAAACATTTCGGCTCAACACTGATGTTCGCATGTTAATATGAGGCTGGATTCACATAGAGTGACAAAGGCGCGTTTTATGGAGGTGCGTGTGCGATTTTGTAATGCGTTTTTACTGCGTTTTTGTTGCGTTTGCGTTTTTTTAATGTAGATGGATTTTTTTGCGTGCGTTTTAATGCGTTTGCGGTTCGTACATGTAAAACGCATATGTGTTTGTATGCGTTTTTATATTTAAATTTATGCAAATCACTAGCAAGACAACAGGAAGCGGAAAAACATCAGAGATCTTTATTTTTTTTCTTAAAACGCATTAAAACGCTATACATATGCGTCACCATAGACTTTCATTACGTTTTGGCGGTTTTGGCAGCAAGCGTTTTGGCAGCAAGCGTTTTGGCAGCAAGCCTGCATAATATGCAACAAAACCAGCGTTCGTGAAACGCATATTGTAAATCGCAGTACAACACATCTTTTTCTGCATCCCTTTGACTAACATTGCTGCAAAAAATGCACCGTTTTGCGCAACGCTAGCGCTTCTGCTATGTGTGTGCACCCGGCCTGAAGGAAAATGAACCAGCACACAAAGGACCAGTGTGGTTTGAATTGTAAAACAGCATATCTTTCTTATGACATCTGTATTGTATGCATGCCTGGGGGTGTGCTCGGAGCGTGACTATGGGGTGTGGCAGGGGCGTGGCTTAAGTGTCCCTCTTTCTGATCTGAAAAACAGACTAACCAGCAAGCTCATGGTGACCCAGAACTCATTGGGGTGTGTAAGGGACTACAATGGTCCTAAAAGCCCCCTTACTAAGATGTTAAGAAAAACAAAAGTTTGCTTTCCTAAAACAGAAAGAATTTGCGATAATTCAGGTTGGAGTGAGCTCGAGATGTCTCCCAGGGCAACACTGCTGAATATATGCAAATTAACCATTGTACCCTTCTGAAAAAGTTGGGAGGTATGATTGTGTAATGCCAGCAGTGAGGAGACACAGGATGGACCTGCCTGTTGCTAGTGTTGGGCGAACATCTAGATGTTCGGGTTCGGGCCGAACAGGCCGAACATGGCCGCGATGTTCGGGTGTTCGACCCGAACTCCGAACATAATGGAAGTCAATGGGGACCCGAACTTTTGTGGTTTGTAAAGCCTCCTTACATGCTACATACCCCAAATTTACAGGGTATGTGCACCTTGGGAGTGGGTACAAGAGGAAAAAAAAATTAGCAAAAAGAGCTTATAGTTTTTGAGAAAATCGATTTTAAAGTTTCAAAGGGAAAACTGTCTTTTAAATGCGGGAAATGTCTGTTTTCTTTGCACAGGTAACATGTTTTTTGTCGGCATGCAGTCATAAATGTAATACATATAAGAGGTTCCAGGAAAAGGGACCGGTAACGCTAACCCAGCAGCAGCACACGTGATGGAACAGGAGGAGGGTGGCGCAGGAGGAGAAGAAGGCCACGCTTTGTGAGACACAACAACCCCGGCCTTGCATGAGGGCAAGAAGCGTGCGGATAGCATGCTTTGTACCGCCATGCAGTCATAAATGTAATAAAGATAAGTGGTTCAATAAACAGGGACCACGCGGCAACGCTAACCCAGCAGCAGCAGACGTGATGGAACAGGAGCAGGCGCAGGAGGAGAAGGCCACGCTTTGTGAGACACAACAACCCAGGCCTTGCATGAGGGCAAGAAGCGTGCGGATAGCATGCTTTGTACCGCCATGCAGTCATAAATGTAATAAAGATAAGTGGTTCAATAAACAGGGACCACGCGGCAACGCTAACCCAGCAGCAGCAGACGTGATGGAACAGGAGCAGGCGCAGGAGGAGAAGGCCACGCTTTGTGAGACACAACAACCCAGGCCTTGCATGTGGACAAAAAGCGTGCGGATATAGCAGCAATGCTTTTTGCCGCCATGCAGTCATAAATGTAATACAGATGAGAGGTTCAATAAACAGGGCCCGGAAACGCAACACCATCCCAGATGTTCATTGGTCATGTTACTTGGTTGGGGTCCTGGAGTGTTGCGTAGTCATTTCCAATCCAGGATTGATTCATTTTAATTTGAGTCAGACGGTCTGCATTTTCTGTAGAGAGGCGGATACGCCGATCTGTGACGATGCCTCCGGCAGCACTGAAACAGCGTTCCGACATAACGCTGGCTGCCGGGCAAGCCAGCACCTC
Source organism: Hyperolius riggenbachi (assembly GCF_040937935.1). Classification (NCBI taxonomy): domain Eukaryota; kingdom Metazoa; phylum Chordata; class Amphibia; order Anura; family Hyperoliidae; genus Hyperolius; species Hyperolius riggenbachi. The sequence continues at coordinate 374,197,044 of NC_090651.1, forward strand.
TATTGCGTACATTGCCAGTTCGTGCCAGGTGTCTAGCTTCGATACCCAATAGTTGAAGGGTGCAGATGGATGGTTCGACACAGCTACGCCATCTGACATGTAGTCCTTGACCATCTTCTCCAGGCGATCGGTGTTGGAGGTGGATCTGCACGCTTGCTGTTCAGTGGGCTGCGGCTGCATGGGTGTCAGAAAATTTTCCCACTCCAAGGACACTGCCGATACCATTCCCTTTTGGGTACTAGCTGCGGCTTGCGTTGTTTGCTGCCCTCCTGGTCGTCCTGGGTTTGCGGAAGTCAGTCTGTCTGCGTACAACTGGCTAGAGGAGGGGGAGGATGTCAATCTCCTCTCTAAAGTCTCCACAAGGGCCTGCTGGTATTCTTCCATTTTGACCTGTCTGACTCTTTCTTCAAGCAGTTTTGGAACATTGTGTTTGTACCGTGGATCCAGAAGGGTATAAACCCAGTAATTGGTGTTGTCCAGAATGCGCACAATGCGTGGGTCACGTTCAATGCAGTCTAGCATGAATTGAGCCATGTGTGCCAGAGTCCTACCAGAATCCTCATCATCCTCTTGTGAGCGTTGTGATAGTTGTTGTGATGCATCATAGTCGTCACCTTCCTCCTGGTCTGCTTCTGCTGACCATTCGCGTTGAATTGTGGAAGTCCAACGTGCACCGCTCTGGCCCTCGTCAGTGGTGGCATGAAATTCCTGCTCCAACTCCAGCTGTTCCTCCTCCTCTTCTTCGTCATAGCTGCTGGGGCCAGCGTTCCCTGAGGCGGATGGCCTGATGTTGGTACCATCACGCTGATCGTTTTCTCCTTCAGATTCCCCCAGTTGCATCATGACAGCTGTTTCCTTGATTTTTAACATCGACCTCTTCAGTAAACACAGCAGTGGTATGGTAATGCTGACTGAAGAGTTGTCACTGCTCACAAGCAACGTGGATTGCTCAAAATTTTGGAGGACTTGGCAGAGGTCCAACATGTTGGCCCAATCGGATCCACAGAAGCTTGGCAGCTGGCCGGATGCGCCTCGGTACTGCGCCGTCATGTACTGGACCACTGCACTCTTCTGCTCGCAAAAGCGGGCTAGCATGTGCAGCGTAGAATTCCAGCGCGTAGGGACATCACACAGCAAGCGATGGTGGGGGAGATTGAAGCGCTCCTGCATCTTGGCGAGTGCCCCCGAAGCAGTACTGGAATTTCTACAATGTTTGGACACTCGACGCACCTTCAACAGCAGATCGGGCACGCCTGGGTATGTCCTCAGGAACCGCTGAACTACTAGGTTCATCACGTGCGCCAGGCAAGGGATGTGTGTCAGCTTAGCCAACCTTAAAGCGCGAATGAGATTACTCCCATTATCACACACAACCATGCCCGGTTTCAGGTCCAGCGGTGCCAGCCACAAATCCGTCTGTTCCTTTATTCCCCTCCAAATTTCCTCCCCTGTGTGCTGCTTATCCCCAAGGCAGATTAGCTTCAGCAACGTTTGCTGACGCATGCCAACAGCTGTGCTGCACTGCTTCCACGATCCTACTGCTGCTGGGTTAGCGTTTCCGGATGAGGTACAGCTTTGAGATGCGTTGGAGGAGAAGGAGTCAGAGAGGTAGGTGCTGCTGTTATCCAGTGGGAGGGACGGCGGTGCAGCTGTTTGTGGCGTGGGCAACACCCGTGCCGTAGCAGGTGAGGAATCGCTGCCAGGCTCCACAAGGTTCACCCAGTGCGCGGTAAGGGAGATGTATCGACCCTGGCCGAACGCACTCGTCCAGGTGTCAGTAGTGAGGTGAACCTTGCAGGCAACGGCATTCTTCAAGCTTCGGGTTATTTTGCTGACCACGTGCTCATGCAACTCAGGCACTGCAGAGCGTGCAAAGTGGTAGCGGCTGGGAACCACGTAACGTGGGATGGCCACTGACATCATGCCCTTGAAGCTGTTTGTCTCCACCAATCGATATGGCAGCATTTCGCAGGCCAGAAGCTTGGCTATGCTGGCTGTTACTGCCACGGCCCGGGGGTCATTTGCTGGCAATTTCCTCTTGCGCTCAAACATCTCCGACACAGACAACTGAACCGTAGCGCTGCACACGGAAGGGCTGTTGGTTGTTGTGTTTGATGAACACTGGGAGACCTCAAGAGCACTACTCCGGAAAGTGACAGTGTCAGCGTCGTCTGATGTTTGTGAATGTTGTGAACCACGCAATGGCTGGGCTACTGCTGCTGCTGAGGCGGGTCTGGTGAACCCAAGGGAGGCAGTGTTGTTTCTGGTACCCTGTCCTGACGCGTTTGCCCAAAGAGTGGGATGTTTGGATAGCATGTGACGGCTCATGCTGGTGGTGGAGAGGTTGTTAATATTTTTCCCCCTGCTCAGGCGGGTCTTGCACACCTTGCAAATCGCCATGGTAACATCCTCAGTGCAGTCTTCAAAGAAAGCCCAGACTTTGGAGCACCTGCCTCCTTGCTGGCGATTTCTGTTTGCTCCTCTTTTGCCTCTCACTTGAACTTCCACGCTTGTGGTGCCTGAAATTGCGCGCCGCCTACCTTGTGGCACAAGGCGAACTCGTGCAGCAGTGTGTTCTTCAACAGACTCATCTGTGCTGCTGCTACGACGGCGATGTTCTCGTTCACAAACAAAATCTGGGTCTCTGTCCACATTGTCCATACCCTCCTCTTCCATTTCCTCAAACTCGTCATATGTCATTGTGGGCCACCGCCGTGGAGTAGAGCTCCCCACAACAACCTCTGCGCAGCACACTCCAACGTCGTCTTCCAGATCTTGTCGGCCGACCTCCTGCAATTGCAACCCCTCCTGCCCAAATTGCTCTGGGATTTGGGTTTCCGAGTCCTCTTCGGACTCGCCTTGTATTTCAGTGCGCGGTGCATTTCCCACAGTTAACGGTTGTGAATCCAGGCACAACATTTCTGGCTGTTCCTCCATTGACCTTTGAAAGGTGGAAGTTTGTTGGGCTGGGAATAGCTCCTGCGAATACCCCATTGTGTCCTGAGGTAATTCATCGGACTGGTTATCTGGCAGTTGTGTGCGTGGTGTCGCTGCCGGTTGTGTCAGCTTTGTGCCCACTGGCTCCTTGTAACTGGCTGAGGACTCGGACCTCGTGCGTGATGTGCTGGTGCTGCTTAACCCACTGCTGGACGCTTGAGAGGTCATCCAAGTAATTATCTGGTCCTGTTCTTTTGGATTTGTGAGGGTTGTTGTCCTGGACAACATGGGCGGTATTGAGTGGGTTTTCTTGGGTGCTCCCCTGTGGCCTGTACGTGAACCGTCAGGGGAAACACCTCTTCCCTTGCCCCTCCCTCTTTCACCGGATTTCTTCCTCATTTCACTTATCCTTACAGTACACGCTGACTGGCAGCAGTACAGTGGCAGTACAGAAATGCTATACAGTACCACTATTCCCAGCAGCGACACAGAGCACAATGCTATACAGTGACGGGTGAGCGGTGTACCACTATTCCCAGCAGCGACACAGAGCACAATGCTATACAGTGACGGGTGAGCGGTGTACCACTATTCCCAGCAGTGACACAGAGCACAATGCTATACAGTGACGGGTGAGCGGTGTACCACTATTCCCAGCAGCGACACAGAGCACAATGCTATACAGTGGCGAACGAGCGGTGTACCACTATTCCCAGCAGACACAGAACAGTACACAGAATGCTATATAGTGTGGCTGAACGAGCGGTGTACCACTATTCCCAGCAGACACAGAACAGTACACAGAATGCTATATAGTGTGGCTGAACGAGCGGTGTACTACTGTTCCCAGCAGACACAGAACAGTACACAGAATGCTATATAGTGTGGCTGAACGAGCGGTGTACTACTGTTCCCAGCAGACACAGAACAGTACACAGAATGCTATATAGTGTGGCTGAACGAGCGGTGTACCACTGTTCCCAGCAGACACAGAACAGTACACAGAATGCTATATAGTGTGGCTGAACGAGCGGTGTACCACTATTCCCAGCAGACACAGAACAGTACACAGAATGCTATATAGTGTGGCTGAACGAGCGGTGTACTACTGTTCCCAGCAGACACAGAACAGTACACAGAATGCTATATAGTGTGGCTGAACGAGCGGTGTACCACTGTTCCCAGCAGACACAGAACAGTACACAGAATGCTATATAGTGTGGCTGAACGAGCGGTGTACCACTATTCCCAGCAGACACAGAACAGTACACAGAATGCTATATAGTGTGGCTGAACGAGCGGTGTACCACTATTCCCAGCAGACACAGAACAGTACACAGAATGCTATATAGTGTGGCTGAACGAGCGGTGTACTACTGTTCCCAGCAGACACAGAACAGTACACAGAATGCTATATAGTGTGGCTGAACGAGCGGTGTACTACTGTTCCCAGCAGACACAGAACAGTACACAGAATGCTATATAGTGTGGCTGAACGAGCGGTGTACCACTATTCCCAGCAGACACAGAACAGTACACAGAATGCTATATAGTGTGGCTGAACGAGCGGTGTACCACTGTTCCCAGCAGACACAGAACAGTACACAGAATGCTATATAGTGTGGCTGAACGAGCGGTGTACTACTGTTCCCAGCAGACACAGAACAGTACACAGAATGCTATATAGTGTGGCTGAACGAGCGGTGTACTACTGTTCCCAGCAGACACAGAACAGTACACAGAATGCTATATAGTGTGGCTGAACGAGCGGTGTACTACTGTTCCCAGCAGACACAGAACAGTACACAGAATGCTATATAGTGTGGCTGAACGAGCGGTGTACTACTGTTCCCAGCAGACACAGAACAGTACACAGAATGCTATATAGTGTGGCTGAACGAGCGGTGTACTACTGTTCCCAGCAGACACAGAACAGTACACAGAATGCTATATAGTGTGGCTGAACGAGCGGTGTACTACTGTTCCCAGCAGACACAGAACAGTACACAGAATGCTATATAGTGTGGCTGAACGAGCGGTGTACTACTGTTCCCAGCAGTGACACACAATGACTGGGGGGGACCCTGGCTAGCGTGGCTGGAGCGCGAACTACCCTGCCTGCCTACCCAAAGCTAAACCCACAGACAAATGGCGGAGATATGACGTGGTTCGGGTATTTATTTACCCGAACCACGTGACAGTTCGGCCAATCAGAGCGCGTTCGGGTCCGAACCACGTGACCCGTTCGGCCAATCACAGCGCTAGCTGAACGTTCGGGGAACGTTCGGCCATGCGCTCTTAGTTCGGCCATATGGCCGAACGGTTTGGCCGAGCACCGTCAGGTTTTCGGCCGAACTCGAACATCACCCGAACAGGGTGATGTTCTGCAGAACCCGAACAGTGGCGAACACTGTTCGCCCAACACTACCTGTTGCCCAATGCCTGGACCTGAAATAGCGGAGAGGCCGTTATTGCAGCATATCCCGATCCCTGCTGATCCCTCACTAGACGAGGCATTCTGCTGCGCTCGCTGCTTCCTGTCCCCTCAGGACGTGCCACCTTCCTGCCAGCACAATTGTGAAACCATCTCTATACTTATCCGTGGCTAAAATGTTGTAATATGAGGCTATGGCTATTACAGCAAAAACTTCCGCTCTTGCTTATAATGTGCTATAGACATAAAGTAGCCTGTCCTGTAATATGGACTGAGGAGGGGAAGAGAAGGAGCAGCCTGCACTGCACTATGGAAAGGGGGCGGGGGTGAGAGGAAGAGCAGGTACTATATTATGCAGAGTGGGGGGATGTATTGTACTATGGATTAGGAAGTGGGAGAAAAGGAGCAGCCTGAACTGCACCATGGAGAGGAGAGGTGGACAAGCAAAGCATGTACTGTGCTATGGAGAGGGGAGGGGTGAGGAGCAGCCTGTACTGTGCTATGGAGAGGGGTGAGGAGCAGCATGTACTGTGCAATGGAGATGGGAGGGGTGAGGAGCAGCATGTACTGTGCTATGGAGAGGGGAGGGGTGAGGAGCAGCATGTACTGTGCTATGGAGAGGGGAGGAGCAGCATGTACTGTACTATGGAGAGGGGAGGGGTGAGGAGCAGCATGTACAGTGCTATAGAGAGGGGTGAGGAGCAGCATGTACTGTGCTATGGAGAGGGGAGGGGTGAGGAGCAGCATGTACTGTGCTATGGAGAGGGGTGAGGAGCAGCCTGAACTGCACCATGGAGAGGAGAGGTGGACAAGCACAGCATGTACTGTGCTATGGAGATGGGAGGGGAGGGGAGCAGCATGTACAGTGCTATGGAGAGGGGTGAGAAGCAGCATGTACTGTGCTATGGAGAGGGGAGGGGTGAGGAGCAGCATGTACTGTGCTATGGAGATGGGAGGGGTGAGGAGCAGCATGTACTGTGCTATAGAGAGGGGAGGGGTGAGGAGCAGCATGTACTGTGCTATGGAGAGGGGAGGGGGGTGAGGAGTAGCATGTACTGTGCTATGGAGAGGGGTGAGGAGCAGCATGTACTGTGCTATGGAGAGGGGAGGGGTGAGGAGTAGCATGTACTGTGCTATGGAGAGGGGAGGGGTGAGGAGTAGCATGTACTGTGCTATGGAGAGGGGAGGGGTGAGGAGTAGCATGTACTGTGCTATGGAGAGGGGAGGGGTGAGGAGCAGCATGTACTGTGCTATGGAGAGGGGAGGGGTGAGGAGCAGCATGTACAGTGCTATGGAGAGGGGTGAGAAGCAGCATGTACTGTGCTATGGAGAGGGGAGGGGTGAGGAGTAGCATGTACTGTGCTATGGAGAGGGGAGGGGTGAGGAGCAGCATGTACTGTGCTATGGAGAGGGGAGGGGGGTGAGGAGTAGCATGTACTGTGCTATGGAGAGGGGAGGGGTGAGGAGCAGCATGTACTGTGCTATGGAGATGGGAGGGGTGAGGAGTAGCATGTACTGTGCTATGGAGAGGGGTGAGGAGCAGCATGTACTGTGCTATGGAGAGGGGAGGGGTGAGGAGCAGCATGTACTGTGCTATGGAGAGGGGAGGGGTGAGGAGCAGCATGTACTGTGCTATGGAGAGGGGTGAGGAGCAGCATGTACAGTGCTATAGAGAGGGGTGAGGAGCAGCCTGTACTGTGCTATGGAGAGGGGTGAGGAGCAGCATGTACTGTGCTATGGAGAGGGGAGGGGTGAGGAGTAGCATGTACTGTGCAATGGAGATGGGAGGGGAGAGGAGCAGCATGTACAGTGCTATGGAGAGGGGTGAGAAGCAGCATGTACTGTGCTATGGAGAGGGGAGGGGTGAGGAGCAGCATGTACTGTGCTATGGAGAGGGGTGAGGAGCAGCATGTACTGTGCTATGAAGAGGGGAGGGGTGAGGAGTAGCATGTACTGTGCTATGGAGAGGGGTGAGGAGCAGCATGTGCTGTGCTATGGAGAGGGGTGAGGAGCAGCATGTACAGTGCTATAGAGAGGGGAGGGGTGAAGAGCAGCATGTACTGTGCTATGGAGATGGGAGGGGTGAGGAGCAGCATATACTGTGCTATGGAGAGGGGAGGGGTGAGGAGCAGCATGTACTGTGCTATGGAGAGGGGAGGGGTGAGGAGTAGCATGTACTGTGCTATGGAGAGGGGAGGGGTGAGAAGTAGCATGTACTGTGCTATGGAGAGGGGAGGGGTGAGGAGCAGCATGTACTGTGCTATGGAGAGGGGAGGGGTGAGGAGCAGCATGTACTGTGCTATGGAGAGGGGTGAGGAGCAGCATGTACAGTGCTATAGAGAGGGGAGGGGTGAAGAGCAGCATGTACTGTGCTATGGAGATGGGAGGGGTGAGGAGCAGCATATACTGTGCTATGGAGAGGGGAGGGGTGAGGAGCAGCATGTACTGTGCTATGGAGAGGGGAGGGGTGAGGAGCAGCATGTACTGTGCTATGGAGAGGGGAGGGGTGAGGAGTAGCATGTACTGTGCTATGGAGAGGGGTGAGGAGCAGCATGTACTGTGCTATGGAGAGGAGAGGGGTGAGGAGCAGCATGTACTGTGCTATAGAGAGGGGAGGGGTGAGGAGCAGCATATACAGTGCTATGGAGAGGGGTGAGGAGCAGCATGTACTGTGCTATGGAGATGGGAGGGGTGAGGAGTAGCATGTACTGTGCTATGGAGAGGGGAGGGGTGAGGAGCAGCATGTACTGTGCTATGGAGAGGGGAGGGGGGTGAGGAGTAGCATGTACTGTGCTATGGAGAGGGGTGAGGAGCAGCATGTACTGTGCTATAGAGAGGGGAGGGGTGAGGAGCAGCATGTACTGTGCTATGGAGAGGGGAGGGGTGAGGAGCAGCATATACAGTGCTATGGAGAGGGGTGAGGAGCAGCATGTACTGTGCTATAGAGAGGGGTGAGGAGCAGCCTGTACTGTGCTATGGAGAGGGGAGGGGTGAGGAGCAGCATGTACTGTACTATGGAGAGGGGAGGGGTGAGGAGCAGCATGTACTGTGCTATTGAGAGGGGAGGGGTGAGGAGCAGCATGTACTGTGCTATGGAGAGGGGAGGGTGAGGAGCAGCATGTACTGTGCTATGGAGAGGGGAGAGGAGCAGCATCATGTACTGTGCTATGGAGAGGGGTGAGGAGCAGCATGTACTGTGCTATGGAGAGGGGTGAGGAGCAGCATGTACTGTGCTATGGAGAGGGGTGAGGAGCAGCATGTACTGTGCTATGGAGAGGGGAGGGGCGAGGAGTAGCATGTACTGTGCTATGGAGAGGGGTGAGGAGCAGCATGTACTGTGCTATGGAGAGGGGTGAGGAGCAGCATGTACTGTGCTATGGAGAGGGGTGAGGAGCAGCATGTACTGTGCTATAGAGAGGGGAGGGGTGAGGAGCAGCATATACAGTGCTATGGAGAGGGGTGAGGAGCAGCATGTACTGTGCTATGGAGATGGGAGGGGTGAGGAGTAGCATGTACTGTGCTATGGAGAGGGGAGGGGTGAGGAGCAGCATGTACTGTGCTATGGAGAGGGGAGGGGGGTGAGGAGTAGCATGTACTGTGCTATGGAGAGGGGTGAGGAGCTGCATGTACTGTGCTATAGAGAGGGGAGGGGTGAGGAGCAGCATGTACTGTGCTATGGAGAGGGGAGGGGTGAGGAGCAGCATATACAGTGCTATGGAGAGGGGTGAGGAGCAGCATGTACTGTGCTATAGAGAGGGGTGAGGAGCAGCCTGTACTGTGCTATGGAGAGGGGAGGGGTGAGGAGCAGCATGTACTGTACTATGGAGAGGGGAGGGGTGAGGAGCAGCATGTACTGTGCTATTGAGAGGGGAGGGGTGAGGAGCAGCATGTACTGTGCTATGGAGAGGGGAGGGTGAGGAGCAGCATGTACTGTGCTATGGAGAGGGGAGAGGAGCAGCATCATGTACTGTGCTATGGAGAGGGGTGAGGAGCAGCATGTACTGTGCTATGGAGAGGGGTGAGGAGCAGCATGTACTGTGCTATGGAGAGGGGTGAGGAGCAGCATGTACTGTGCTATGGAGAGGGGAGGGGTGAGGAGTAGCATGTACTGTGCTATGGAGAGGGGTGAGGAGCAGCATGTACTGTACTATGGAGAGGGGAGGAGCATCATGTACTGTGCTATGGAGAGGGGTGAGGAGCAGCATGTACTGTGCTATGGAGAGGGGTGAGGAGCAGCATGTACTGTGCTATGGAGAGGGGTGAGGAGCAGCATGTAAAGTGCTATGGAGAGAGGTGAGAAGCAGCATGTACTGTGCTATGGAGAGGGGAGAGAAGCTGCATGTACTGTGCTATGGAGAGGGGAGAGAAGCAGCATGTACTGTGCTATGGAGAGGGGAGGGGTGAGGAGCAGCATGTACTGTGCTATGGAGAGGGGTGAGGAGCAGCATGTACTGTGCTATGGAGAGGGGTGAGAAGCAGCATGTACTGTGCTATGGAGAGGGGTGAGGAGCAGCATGTACTGTGCTATGGAGAGGGGAGGGGTGAGGAGTAGCATGTACTGTGCTATGGAGAGGGGAGGGGGTGAGGAGTAGCATGTACTGTGCTATGGAGAGGGGTGAGGAGCAGCATGTACTGTGCTATGGAGAGGGGTGAGGAGCAGCATGTACTGTGCTATGGAGAGGGGTGAGGAGCAGCATGTACTGTGCTATGATGAGGGAAGGGGAGAGGAGCAGCATGTACTGTGCTATGGAGATGGGAGGGGTGAGGAGCAGCATGTACTGTGCTATGATGAGGGAAGGGGAGAGGAGCAGCATGTACTGTGCTATGGAGAGGAGAGGGGTGAGAAGCAGCATGTACTGTGCTATGGAGAGGGGTGAGGAGCAGCATGTACTGTGCTATGGAGAGGGGAGGGGTGAGGAGCAGCATGTACTGTGCTATGGAGAGGGGAGGGGGGTGAGGAGTAGCATGTACTGTGCTATGGAGAGGGGTGAGGAGCAGCATGTACTGTGCTATAGAGAGGGGAGGGGTGAGGAGCAGCATGTACTGTGCTATGGAGAGGGGAGGGGTGAGGAGCAGCATATACAGTGCTATGGAGAGGGGTGAGGAGCAGCATGTACTGTGCTATAGAGAGGGGTGAGGAGCAGCCTGTACTGTGCTATGGAGAGGGGAGGGGTGAGGAGCAGCATGTACTGTACTATGGAGAGGGGAGGGGTGAGGAGCAGCATGTACTGTGCTATTGAGAGGGGAGGGGTGAGGAGCAGCATGTACTGTGCTATGGAGAGGGGAGGGTGAGGAGCAGCATGTACTGTGCTATTGAGAGGGGAGAGGAGCAGCATCATGTACTGTGCTATGGAGAGGGGTGAGGAGCAGCATGTACTGTGCTATGGAGAGGGGTGAGGAGCAGCATGTACTGTGCTATGGAGAGGGGTGAGGAGCAGCATGTACTGTGCTATGGAGAGGGGTGAGGAGCAGCATGTACTGTGCTATGGAGAGGGGTGAGGAGCAGCATGTACTGTGCTATGGAGAGAGGTGAGAAGCAGCATGTACTGTGCTATGGAGAGGGGAGAGAAGCTGCATGTACTGTGCTATGGAGAGGGGAGAGAAGCAGCATGTACTGTGCTATGGAGAGGGGAGGGGTGAGGAGCAGCATGTACTGTGCTATGGAGAGGGGTGAGAAGCAGCATGTACTGTGCTATGGAGAGGGGTGAGGAGCAGCATGTACTGTGCTATGGAGAGGGGAGGGGTGAGGAGTAGCATGTACTGTGCTATGGAGAGGGGAGGGGGTGAGGAGTAGCATGTACTGTGCTATGGAGAGGGGTGAGGAGCAGCATGTACTGTGCTATGGAGAGGGGTGAGAAGCAGCATGTACTGTGCTATGGAGAGGGGTGAGGAGCAGCATGTACTGTGCTATGGAGAGGGGAGGGGTGAGGAGTAGCATGTACTGTGCTATGGAGAGGGGAGGGGGTGAGGAGTAGCATGTACTGTGCTATGGAGAGGGGTGAGGAGCAGCATGTACTGTGCTATGGAGAGGGGTGAGGAGCAGCATGTACTGTGCTATGGAGAGGGGTGAGGAGCAGCATGTACTGTGCTATGGAGAGGGGAGGGGTGAGGAGTAGCATGTACTGTGCTATGGAGAGGGGAGGGGGTGAGGAGTAGCATGTACTGTGCTATGGAGAGGGGTGAGGAGCAGCATGTACTGTGCTATGGAGAGGGGTGAGGAGCAGCATGTACTGTGCTATGGAGAGGGAAGGGGAGAGGAGCAGCATGTACTGTGCTATGGAGATGGGAGGGGTGAGGAGCAGCATGTACTGTGCTATGATGAGGGAAGGGGAGAGGAGCAGCATGTACTGTGCTATGGAGAGGAGAGGGGTGAGAAGCAGCATGTACTGTGCTATGGAGAGGGGTGAGGAGCAGCATGTACTGTGCTATGGAGAGGGGAGGGGTGAGGAGCAGCATGTACTGTGCTATGGAGAGGGGAGGGGGGTGAGGAGTAGCATGTACTGTGCTATGGAGAGGGGTGAGGAGCAGCATGTACTGTGCTATAGAGAGGGGAGGGGTGAGGAGCAGCATGTACTGTGCTATGGAGAGGGGAGGGGTGAGGAGCAGCATATACAGTGCTATGGAGAGGGGTGAGGAGCAGCATGTACTGTGCTATAGAGAGGGGTGAGGAGCAGCCTGTACTGTGCTATGGAGAGGGGAGGGGTGAGGAGCAGCATGTACTGTACTATGGAGAGGGGAGGGGTGAGGAGCAGCATGTACTGTGCTATTGAGAGGGGAGGGGTGAGGAGCAGCATGTACTGTGCTATGGAGAGGGGAGGGTGAGGAGCAGCATGTACTGTGCTATGGAGAGGGGAGAGGAGCAGCATCATGTACTGTGCTATGGAGAGGGGTGAGGAGCAGCATGTACTGTGCTATGGAGAGGGGTGAGGAGCAGCATGTACTGTGCTATGGAGAGTGGTGAGGAGCAGCATGTACTGTGCTATGGAGAGGGGTGAGGAGCAGCATGTACTGTGCTATGGAGAGGGGTGAGGAGCAGCATGTACTGTGCTATGGAGAGAGGTGAGAAGCAGCATGTACTGTGCTATGGAGAGGGGAGAGAAGCTGCATGTACTGTGCTATGGAGAGGGGAGAGAAGCAGCATGTACTGTGCTATGGAGAGGGGAGGGGTGAGGAGCAGCATGTACTGTGCTATGGAGAGGGGTGAGGAGCAGCATGTACTGTGCTATGGAGAGGGGTGAGAAGCAGCATGTACTGTGCTATGGAGAGGGGTGAGAAGCAGCATGTACTGTGCTATGGAGAGGGGTGAGGAGCAGCATGTACTGTGCTATGGAGAGGGGAGGGGTGAGGAGTAGCATGTACTGTGCTATGGAGAGGGGAGGGGGTGAGGAGTAGCATGTACTGTGCTATGGAGAGGGGTGAGGAGCAGCATGTACTGTGCTATGGAGAGGGGTGAGGAGCAGCATGTACTGTGCTATGGAGAGGGGTGAGGAGCAGCATGTACTGTGCTATGATGAGGGAAGGGGAGAGGAGCAGCATGTACTGTGCTATGGAGATGGGAGGGGTGAGGAGCAGCATGTACTGTGCTATGATGAGGGAAGGGGAGAGGAGCAGCATGTACTGTGCTATGGAGAGGAGAGGGGTGAGAAGCAGCATGTACTGTGCTATGGAGAGGGGTGAGGAGCAGCATGTACTGTGCTATGGAGAGGGGTGAGAAGCAGCATGTACTGTGCTATAGAGAGGGGTGAGAAGCAGCATGTACTGTGCTATGGAGAGGGGTGAGGAGCAGCATGTACTGTGCTATGGAGAGGAGAGGGTGAGGAGCAGCATGTACTGTGCTATAGAGAGGGGAGGGGGTGAGGAGTAGCATGTACTGTGCTATGGAGAGGGGTGAGGAGCAGCATGTACTGTGCTATAGAGAGGGGAGGGGTGAAGAGCAGCATGTACTGTGCTATGGAGAGGGGTGAGGAGCAGCATGTACTGTGCTATGGAGAGGGGTGAGAAGCTGCATGTACTGTGCTATGGAGAGGAGAGGGGTGAGAAGCTGCATGTACTGTGCTATGGAGAGGGGTGAGAAGCAGCATGTACTGTGCTATGGAGAGGGGTGAGGAGCAGCATGTACTGTGCTATGGAGAGGGGAGGGGTGAGGAGCAGCATGTACTGTGCTATGGAGAGGGGAGAGGAGCAGCATGTACTGTGCTATGGAGAGGGGAGAGGAGCAGCATCATGTACTGTGCTATGGAGAGGGGTGAGAAGCTGCATGTACTGTGCTATGGAGAGGAGAGGGGTGAGAAGCAGCATGTACTGTGCTATGGAGAGGGGTGAGGAGCAGCATGTACTGTGCTATAGAGAGGGGAGGGGTGAAGAGCAGCATGTACTGTGCTATGGAGAGGGGTGAGGAGCAGCATGTACTGTGCTATGGAGAGGGGTGAGGAGCAGCATGTACTGTGCTATGGAGAGGGGTGAGGAGCAGCATGTACTGTAGGAGGAGGATATACTGCCCTCTTAAGAATGGAGAGAAGGAGCTGGATGCGTCTCTCTTGGGGGAATACAATATAAATAAACTCAGCAGTGCTTACCGCAGAGGGGGCGGCGGCATAGCATGGTGGATGGACAGCTGTACAGACAAGGGCAATCATTCTGGGCACCAGGACAATCAGTAACTTGGCCGCCACCACCCGTAACGATTTATGCAATAAATAACTTTGATGACATAAGAAGCTAAGAAGTGATTTAACCGCCTGATGTTTCATTTCTGCCAAGAATTAGCCTCAGAGCCCTTTCTTCCTATTTTCCTCTGGGAACGAGAACACGGTGTGAGCGGAAATAGGTCAGAGCTGGACTCTGGCTCCATAACAACCAGCGGGGCCAGAATCTGGAGGGAGACAGCCCACCCCAGGGGGCTTATGGGATTATCCAGCAGAGACCAGCTCCATGCCAGGCCTAGAATGATCTGCTGCATTCATATCTATCAGCTAAACCAGCACAGCCCAAAATGCATCTGAGCAGAACATCAAGAGAGGTCAATGTGTGTCGCCATCAGGAATGTACCCACCAGTGCATGCCACGTACCCCCTGCCGGGTGCCTCTATGCCCACTGTGCTTATTGCCATGCCACGTACCCCCTGCCGGGTGCCTCCATGCCCACTGTGCTTATTGCCATGCCAAGTACCCCCTGCCAGGTGCCTCACTGCCCACTGTGCTTATCTCCATGCCAAGAACCCCCTACCAGGTGCCTCCATGCTCACTGTGCTTATCTCCATGCCACGTACCCCCTGCCGGGTGCCCCCATGCCCACTGTGCTTATTGCCATGCCATTGCCACGTACCCCCTGCCAAGTGCCCCCATTCCCACTGTGCTTATCTCCATGCCAAGTAATCCCTGCCAGGTGCCCCCATGCCCACTGTGCTTATCTCCATGCCAAGTACCCTCTGCCAGGTGCCTCCATGCCCACTGTGCTTATCTCCATGCCAAGTAATCCCTGCCAGGTGCCTCACTGCCCACTGTGCTTATCTCCATGCCAAGAACCCCCTACCAGGTGCCTCCATGCTCACTGTGCTTATCTCCATGCCAAGTAACCCCTGCCAGGTGCCTCCATGCCCACTGTGCTTATTTCCATGCCAAATACCCTCTGCCAGGTGCCTCCATGCCCACTGTGCTTATCTCCATGCCAAGTACCCCCTGCCAGGTGCCTCCATGCCCACTGTGTAGTGATGGTCAAGCAGATGCAAATAACTTCGAGTTCATGTAAATCTATGCACATTTTCATGCAATTTTATGCAGCTTAAAATGAACCAATCAAATTTTACCTCAGCAGGATTTGATTAGTTCATTTTCAAGCTGCATACATTTGCATAAAATTTGCATCAACTCAAAGTTATTTGCATCTCCTTGACCATCACTACCACTGTGTTTATTGCCAGGTGTCTCCATGCCCACTGCTTGTGCTTATTGCCAGGCCAAGTACCCCCTAAAAAGCCACTACACTCGGATCAAGTGCAAGACGTGTGTATGTACAGTGCCTAGCACACAAATAACTAGGCTGTGTTTCTATTTTTTCTTTCTCTGCCTGAAAGAGTTAAACATCAGGTATGTAAGTGGCTGACCCAGTCCTGACTCAGACAGGAAGTGACTACAGTGTAAAGGTGCGTACACACATGCGACTATAGTTGTTTGAAACGATCGTTCCCCGATTGTTTCAAACTACGATCGTTTTAAAAAAAAAGCAGCCAACAACCATTAAGTCTAACGACGGACGCGCTAGATCGTTAAAAACGAACGATCTAGCTTGGCGGATTATTTCCAACATTTGCAAAAGTAGTACATCGTTGTAAAACGGTCATTCGTACTAGGCTTGACATGCGCATTTCGCTATTTCTCCATGGAACTTTTCATTTTTATGCGTTGGCGCAATAGTTGCTTTACGTGAAGTAACGTTCGTTCTAACGATCAGATCGTTACACACTTTTAAAAACTAACTTTACTTAGGTCGCTCCTTCCTCAATTAAAAATGTGTTCGTCGTTCACAACGAACGATCGTTGTCGCATGTGTGTACGTAGCTTGACCCTCACTGATAAGAAATTCCAACTATAAAACACTTTCCTAGCAGAAAATGGCTTCTGAGAGCAGGAAAGAGATAAAAAAGTTCAATAGTTCATAGATTTTAGCTCTGGCATACTTCAATGAATGTGTCAATGAGTAAAAACAATAAAACAGTAAAAACCTAAAAAGTAGATTTAAACATAAAACTGTGGAATATCTTAAAAGTCATTTTTTAGGAGAAGGAAGGTAGATACAATTGTATATTTCATTAGTTTATTTTCGCCTCAGGTGTCCTTTAAAGTGAATATTACTCCCCCTGTATAAATAACTTGTGAGGCCACCTCTGGAGTAGGGGATACAGTTTTGGGCACTGCACTATAGGTAGGATATTGACCTTTTTAGAACTGTTACAAAGATGGGCAACTAGATTAATCAGAGGGATGGAAGAACTGGTCTTATTTAGCTTGAAAAAGAGACAATTTAAAGGTACCTGAACTAAATAAAAATTTACGAGGAGGCAGAGACGCAAGGAGGAACACATGTCCCCAGGCGCAGCACTGTAATGGGGCGCAGAGCATGGCCACCGCACCCCCAAGTGAGTAAGAGGCAGCTCGCTGGCTGCCCGAAGTGCCACTGCTTCTCTCCCTCCCACTGCAGAGGAGTGCAGAAGTGTTAACAGCAGCAGAACGAAGGGGTCGCATCTGGCTAACTATAGGGGGCAGATCTGGCTATCTAAAGGGGGGAAGGGAGGCACATCTGGCTCTCTAACCAGCATTTGTACATTTATCTCCACCCATGACCACACCCACTTGGGCTTGATTCACTAAACCGTGATAACTCATATCACGGCCGTTTTCGCAAATTGCGCGCAACAATTCGCAATTGCGTGCAAACTTGAAAACAGCCGTGATATGAGTTATCCCGGTTTAGTGAATCAATCCCAATGAGCGTTTTCAGAAATCGCCCTAAAACCGCTTGTGCAATGATTCCCTGTGAGAGTGATCACATCTGAGCGGTTCGTTTCCGATCCGCTCACCAAAGCGCTGCCTGGACCATTTTCTGAGCGATTTGCCTCAATGGAAGGTGTAGGGAATTTGCAAAGCGCTTGAAAAATCGCTTTGTATAACGATTTCCTGAGCACTTTCAGGAATAAATACATTGTATTTATTCATTTCTGGGTACAAGAGTTCACTTCCTGACAGGCGTCAGGAAGTGAAAAATAGAATCGCTCTGCAAAAGCACTTAGAAAAGCGCTTAAAGAGGAACTCCAACCTAGAATTGAACTTTATCCCAATCAGTAGCTGATACCCCCTTTTACATGAGAAATATATTGCTTTTCACAAACAGACCATCAGGGGGAGCTGTATGACTGATTTTGTGCTGAAACCCCTCCCACAAGAAGCTCTGAGTACCGCGGTACTCTGGGCAAACTGCCACAATGTAACAAGGTTCACAGACAGTAATTAGCTGTTTACAGCTGTCTCTAACAGCCAAAACAGCTAGGAGCAGCTACATAACCTGCCAACAGTAACAATGTCACCATGTAATAAATGTCAGAATGTAAATCGGGGAGAGGAAAGATTTTACAATGAGCAAACGCTGACTAAATCATTTATACATAATTATGGTAAAAATGAAGCACTTTTTTTACTACATTATTTTCACTGGAGTTCCTCTTTAAAGAGGAACTTCAGTGACCATTTTACTGTTGGTGATGTAGCTGCTGCATGGTTTTTGGCAGTTGGAAACAGCTGTAAACAGCTATTTCCCACAAAAGTTCCAACTTTTCTTGTGGGAGGGGTTACTTGTGGGAGGGGTTTCACCACAATATCAGTCATACAGCGCCCCCTGATGGTCTGTTTGTGAAACGGAATAGATTTCTCATGTAAAAGGGGGTATCAGCTACTGATTGGTATAAAGTTCAATTTTTGGTCGGAGTTTCTCTTTAAAAAAAGAATCTCAATAAATCGCTCATCGCTTGCTATAGCGCTGGCTATATATAATGTGAACAGAACCTAAGGGCCCTTTTACACTTAATCAGTTGCTCTCAGTTAAAACGGAAAGAAAACTGATTTTCAAAGTAAGTCCCATGGTTTCCTATGGCACCTTTCACACTTAACGCGTTTTAACTGAAATCTTCTTCCCAATACACTGCTATGGAAAAAACGCATACCAACGCGCACTGACGCGTACCAACGCATACTAACGCACACCAACTGATTAAGTGTAAAAGGGCCCTTACAGTACATCTGAGGGGAAATAGAAGTTGTCATTGCTCAAATGCGCCAAGGTCTGGGGTTCCTATCACATTTATTTTTATGCAACCTGCAGTTCATATTTATGCCTCTGGTTAAACTTGAAGGGCATGTGTGTTTCTTTAAAGGACAACTGAAGTGAGAGGTATATGGAGGCTGACACATTTATTTCCTTTTAAACAATACCAGTTCCCTGGCTGTCCTTCTGATCTATTTGGCTGCAGTAGTGTTTGAATCACACCAGAAACAAGCATGCATCTAATCTTGTCAGATCTGACAATAATGTCAGAAACACTTGATCTGCTGCAGGCTTGTTCAGGGTCTATGGCTAAAAGTCCTAGAGGCAGAGGATCAGCAGGGCTGCCAGGCAACTGGCATTATTTAAAAGGAAATAATTATGGCAGTCTCCATATACCTCTCTCTTCAGTTGTCCTTTAAACTGAAAAAATAGGCCCTTTGTCAACAATGTAATACACTTGTATTATTATTCTAGCCCAATTTTGGCGACTTACGATTGGTCCAGGTCTGACTTCACTGCTGTTTGTATGAGTTGGTGAAACTGGGCCCGCCCCTTCCTCCCTCACTAAGATTGCTGTGCTCCCATTGGCTGCCTCCAGCATCCTCACAAGTTTGCCCCAGGCAGCAAAAAGACCTGGCCCTGACAATCTATCTTTTACCATCATTGGGATATTTCTTTAAACGATTCATGTCCGCCATGGTTTTTACTGTTCGTTCCCAACAGCCATGGTCTAGTGTAGGGGTCCCCAAACGTTTTGGGACGAGGGCCGGGTCAACATACTTCAGACTGCTGGGGGGCGGAGTATACATAAAAGGATGTTGAAGTTTTTGTGGGACAGACAGTAAAGCATACCCAGGTGACAACCTGCAGCCCAATTGGACAGCATTGTCACCTGATGTGGAATTTGATTGGAAACCAGCGAATGACTGCTTTCTGGCTTCCATGTGGATGGGTGGGGCCAGCACTGCTATTCTAGATGCGTAACAACAATATTTAAAGATGTAACTGACCGCATCTATAAGTTAGGCCCAGTGCACACCAAAACCGCTAGCAGATCCTCAAAACGCTAGCGGTTTTTGGAGCAGATTTCAGAGCCATTTTAGGCATGTTTAGAGAGGTTTTCTACACATTCCTAGCGTTTTTGGGAGCGTTTTTGTATAGCAGATTTTATATATTGTTACAGTAAAGCTGTTACTAAACAGCTTCTGTAACAAAAACGCCTGGAAAACCGCTCTGATGTAGCGTTTTCCTGAGCAGTTTGCGTTTTTCCTATACTTTACATTGAGGCAGAAACGCTTCTGCAAACTGCAAACTTGCAGCAGGAGACACGTTTGTGGTTTGCTTAAAACCTCAAACCGCCGATGTGCACCATCTCTATGAAATACATTAGCCAAGTGGATTTACAGGCGGATGCGGCCGGCGGATCACACATACCTACCAACTACTTGAGAGAAGAAACAGGGACACTTAGGCCACACCCATAGCCATTTCCTGTCACACATACCATAAAGATTTCATAAGAACTATATGTTGTTTTATAATTCAAACCACATTATTCCTTTCTATCCTGATTAATTTCCCTTCATATCTGTTAGAGATTTAACAACATTATTACCTTAAACCGCAGTATAGTAAAACAACCACAAGATGTCATTGTGTGTAAAATGTGATCTTTATGGGACTGTTGTTTCCTGTATTCTCTCTCTATGTTTCTCTCCGTTCTAAGTAAGCTGCTTTTCCTGAAAACTTTGCTCCATCAATATTAACATTTGAAAATAACAAATGTATCAATTTATAGTATGGGAACAAAGTTTAGAGTCAATTGAACACATTTTTTTAGTAGATAAAATACATATATTTACACAGATCTGTACATGAGTCCTGAAAGAGGGACAAAGGAGAGGGGAAGAGGGACAGGCATATTGGGTTCCCAAAGAGGGACTGTCTCTCCAAAAGAGAGACACTTAGGAGCTAGGCCAGGCATGGGCAAACTTGGCCCTCCAGCTGTTACGGAACTACAAGTCCCACAATGCATTTGCCTTCATGAGTCATGACTGTGGCTGTCAGACTCCTGCAATGCATTGTGGGACTTAACAGCTGGAGGGCCAAGTTTGCCCATGCCTAAGCTAGGCACACAAAGATTGTGTGTTCTCCCTGTGTCTGCATGGGTTTCCTCCGGGGACTCCAGTTTCCTCCCATATCCCCAAAACATACAGATAAGATAAGTGAATAGGCTTCCCCCTAAATTGGCCCTAGACTATGATACATACACTGCACAATACATACAGAGACATATTACTGTGGTAGGGATTAGATTGTGAGCTCCTCTGAGGGACAGTGAGTGACAAGACAATATATATACTCTGTACAGCGCTGCGGAGGATATCGGTGCTATATAAATACCTAATACTCATAATACAGCACCGCTGTACCCGGGGATTCAAGCGTGGAAATAGTTTGTGCTCATTTTGTCTTTATCCACCAGTCATCTATTTTTCTGTTTAGTTTGCAAACAAGCGTGCCAGAATGACTGCAGGCTACAAAAAAACCAAACAGCCAGCAGGGAAGTCTTTATCATCACTTATAATAACCGTGTATGCCTTTAACCTATTACACACATTTATACAGGCACAGTAAAATCTCAGTGATTACGCTCATCATAAATTAACTGCCGCTTATAATTAGCTATTCTTGGAGAATGTGCTTGTAAAATTTTCCCGCTTCGTTCCGTTTGTTAAACGGCCGGCGAAATCACAAATACCCCCCAATTCTTTCATTATTGTGAATTGCTGCATTTATGGCCAGTAATAAAGATCGGTTAGCCTTCTGTAACCCGCCTTCTGTAACAGGTACGATCCTTTGTCCTAAAATCAGCCCGTTGCATTCTGTATAAAGCTGTGTACCCACATTGCGATTTTCCCGACGATTTTCCCGATAACCAACGATTTTTTGAGCCCCGAGCGTTTGTTTCTGCGATACCGCGACGTGGGTACAGGTGCACGGCCACGCAAACGTTGCTTAGCATCACGCCACAATAACGACCGTCACCGAATCGGATCGCGAAGATCATAATCAGTTTTATTTCGCCAAGTACTTCAACGACTCCCGCGCAAAGTACCACAATCGCTCTCTTTAACACAAGTCTAAAATCAATCGTATAGCAATGTTGCATTATTAATCAGTGCTCCATTATAAAATCTTTACAGTAACGAGCTGAATCTGAGCCCGGAGCTAAATATAAGTGGCAGCCTAGTAAGCAGAGTGTCCATTAGATGTGCCCTTTTTTAAACAAAAGGTTTGTATTGTGATAAAATAATTATAATAATCAGGTTTTTAAAAATCAGCTGATGGAGTCAACAGCAGGCTCTGCAGGCTTTTTTGGGCTGCCAGGCTAAGCATTTTTATGCCACTCTGAATGCAGGTGAATGGAGACACAGAGGTGTTCTTCCAATATATGAACAAAAATGTTCAAATCAAATGTTTCTCATTCCAACCAACCTAACTGTGAATCCCAATGCCGGGACACAGCTGTTAAAGAGAACCTGAACTGAAAGTAAAAAGTCAAAATAACCATACACAGGTCATACTTACCTCCAGTGTAGTCTGCTCATCAATCTCTTTCTCCTCTCCCGCGTCATGTTTGTCCACTGTGATCAGTGGAATTCTCCATCCTCCATTATAAAAATTGCTATCCCATAACACCTACCTGCTCAGCACACTGTTAAACTGTAATATCACCCACTTGAGCCATAGGGAAACATGGACATTACCTTGCACATTCAGTTATAACTGACAGCTGCTGATATATAACTGACAGCAACTGGTATTTTTCAGTTCTGACAAAATATTGTCAGAACTGGAAGGGATCACTGTAAGAAGAAAATGGTGAGCTGCTGAGAGGAACTGATGGTGAGGTAAGTATGTAATATTCATTTGCAGCTACGTCATGTGTTTACTTTAAACAATTTTACTCGCTTCAGGTTCCCTTTAATGGGGCTTCTGATCAAACCCATAAAAACAGATTTTATTTGGCCTCAGCTAATCAAAAAAAAAAAAAAAATTAAAACAAGTTCTGCAACTGAGTGCTGCACAGAACCCCCAAGTGGGGATTAATGTTATACAAAGCATTGCATGTGATTTTTCCCAGAATCCTCTGGTGCTGCAGGGGGCATGTGACCTGGTGGGGAGAGAGCAAGCTTGACGTCTGCACTCTGGGAGGCGTACGTACAAAAAGGGCGCCTGGACAAAAAGGGCGCGGGGTGTAAACTCTAAATAATAATTAATCATTAATAGGGTTTATAAATATAGTGTGCTATATTTCGTTTACAAATAATGTTTAACAAAATTATAAATCATTAAATAATGTTTATGAAATCGGAAATTGTGAAAACGTTAATCTTCCCTGTTTCAAAAGTTAAACTTATAATTACGTTTATAAAAAAACCAATAATATATGTTTAATTGTTATAATTGTATATTATTGTGAATAACCGTCATTTATGGTTTGTTGTTATAAT
This sequence comes from Hyperolius riggenbachi, assembly GCF_040937935.1. NCBI lineage: Eukaryota > Metazoa > Chordata > Amphibia > Anura > Hyperoliidae > Hyperolius > Hyperolius riggenbachi. The sequence goes on from NC_090651.1 coordinate 374,219,746, forward strand.
AAAATTTGAAAATATTGTTTATAAAGATGATATAAATATAACTACGTTCGTAATAAATGTTGTAATATATTAGTAATTATTACTAAAATTTTACTAAAACTATACCTAAGCCTACTCTTACACAGAACCCTACCTGTACCTATCCCTAACCCCTAGACTCCCCTGTTGGTGCCTAAACCTAAGACCCCCCTGTTGGTGCCTAAACCTAAGACCCCCCTGTTGGTGCCTAAACCTAAGACCCCCCTGTTGGTGCCTAAACCTAAGACCCCCCTGTTGGTGCCTAAACCTAAGACCCCCCTGTTGGTGCCTAAACCTAAGACCCCCCTGTTGGTGCCTAAACCTAAGACCCCCCTGTTGGTGCCTAAACCTAAGACCCCCCTGTTGGTGCCTAAGTAACCCTCCCTGTACCTACCCCTAACCCCTAGACCCCCCTCTTGGTGCCTAAACCTAAGACCCCCCTGTTAATGCCTAAACCTAAGACCCCCCCTGTTAATGCCTAAACCTAAGACCCCCCTGTTGGTGCCTAAACCTAAGACCCCCCTGTTAATGCCTAAACCTAAGACCCCCCTGTTGGTGCCTAAACCTAAGACCCCCCTGTTGGTGCCTAAACCTAAGACCCCCCTTTATTATGTGGATAATTATGTTTTACTAATTGTGGATTAAAAAAATATTTTGCAATTTACGTTACGTACTGATCGCTTTATTTTGTGAATAATAATGTTTTACAAACAGTAAGGGATAAAACTTTAAATAATGTTTTAATTATTTAAATAAGATAAATATGTTTAGTATTTTCATAAACGTTATTCGGCACGGGTGCATTTTATAAACGTAAATCACCACAAGTTCAGTTATAAATCATTAAACAGCTCCGGGCGCCGTTTGTAAACTTTATTTAGCTCCTGGCGCCGTTTATAAACTTTATTTAGCTCCGGCGCCCTTTTTTCCTACCCGGCGCCCATTAAACGCTATTTATTATGGGAGTGAATGGCGGCGCCCTTTTTGTCCACTAGCGGCATGCGCCCTTTTTTCCCAGCTCCCTCTGGGAGACCCTGACATTGAGCCCCAGGCCGGGTAACTGGAGAGGCCGTTCTCTGTCTGTGTATTGGAAAAACCTGGTTACTGGGATCACATGGACCTGGTACCGCTGCGACTCACAATAGTGTGAGCTCTCACTAAATATAGCTAATAAGACCTATCCAGCCCGCACTGTCAGGAGGCCACGGATACAGTGTCGCGGTCCGACTACGGTGAGCACTGCGGAATATGACCTAAAAAAATAAAGAAATGTCCAAGTTATCTGTGGCCTATAACTGTGCTTTATAAATACAAGTCCCCGCGTCTTGGGTTCGAGTCTCGGCTCTGCCTGTTCAGTAAGCCAGCACATATTCAGTAGGAGACCTTAGGCAAGTCTCCCTAACACTGCTACTGCCTATAGAGCGCGTCCTAGTGGCTGCAGCTCTGGCGCTTTGAGTCCGACTGGAGAAAAGCGCGATATAAATGTTGTTTGTCTTGTCTTCTGGATTCCCTTCCCTCTGGCTATGCGGTCTGGTTGCATTTTCAGGCTGTGTTTGTGAGCTGTTGGACTTCCTCCACCCTCTTCCCCCCAAAAAGTCCACACATACCAGTAAGGTCTGGTTCACACGTGCTCCTGCGCGGCGGTAAACCCAAAGTTCTCGGCCGGTGTCATTCTAAAAGTGATCAACCACTGTCCAATGAAATGAATGGAAGTTGTTTTTAAATGATGTCTACAGCTTTTTTGCTTCGTTCACTTAAATGGCGCAACTACCACCAGCCATCACACCGGCCGCCTGTGTGAACCAAGCATAAAGGCACGGCTGATTTGCGGTAATTGTTTGAAATACTGTACCTCACCTTTCAGAGACAGAGATATAAATACAGCAAGTTTGAGTCCTTTCTATTACAGAATCCCTACTTTTATTGAGCCATACTCCAGAATCCCTACCTTTTTTGAGTCCTACTCCAGAATCCCTACTTTTATTGAGTTACACTCCAGAATCCCTACTTTTATTGACTTATGCTCCAAAGTCCCTACTTTTATTGTGTCATACTCCAGAATCCCTACTTTTATTGTGTCATGCTCCAGAATCCCTACTTTTATTGAGCCATACTCCAGAATCCCTACTTTTATTGAGCCATACTCCAGAATCCCTACTTTTATTGACTTATGCTCCAAAGTCCCTACTTTTATTGAGCCATACTCCAGAATCCCTACTTTTATTGAGTCATACTCCAGAATATCTACTTTTATTGAGTCCTACTCCAGAATCCCTACTTTTATTGACTTATGCTCCAAAGTCCCTACTTTTATTGAGCCATACTCCAGAATCCCTACTTTTATTGAGTCATACTCCAGAATCCCTACTTTTATTGACTTATGCTCCAAAGTCCCTACTTTTAATGAGCCATACTCCAGAATCCCTAATTTTATTGAGTCATACTCCAGAATCTCTACTTTTATTGACTTATGCTCCAAAGTCCCTACTTTTAATGAGCCATACTCCAGAATCCCTACTTTTATTGAGTCATACTCCAGAATCCCTACTTTTATTGACTTATGCTCCAAAGTCCCTACTTTTATTGAGCCATACTCCAGAATCCCTACTTTTATTGAGTCATACTCCAGAATCCCTACTTTTATTGACTTATGCTCCAAAGTCCCTACTTTTAATGAGCCATACTCCAGAATCCCTAATTTTATTGAGTCATACTCCAGAATCTCTACTTTTATTGACTTATGCTCCAAAGTCCCTACTTTTAATGAGCCATACTCCAGAATCCCTACTTTTATTGAGTCATGCTCCAGAATCCCTACTTTTATTGAGTCATACTCCAGAATCCCTACTTTTGAGTCATACTCCAGAATCTACTTTTATTGACTTATGCTCCAAAGTCCCTACTTTTATTGAGTCCTACTCCAGAATCCCTACTTTTATTGACTTATGCTCCAAAGTCCCTACTTTTAATGAGCCATACTCCAGAATCCCTACTTTTATTGAGTCCTACTCCAGAATCCCTACTTTTATTGACTTATGCTCCAAAGTCCCTACTTTTAATGAGCCATACTCCAGAATCCCTACTTTTATTGTGTCATACTCCAGAATCCCTACTTTTACTGCGTCATACTCCAGAATCCCTACTTTTATTGACTTATGCTCCAAAGTCCCTACTTTTATTGAGCCATACTCCAGAATCCCTACTTTTATTAAGTCATACTCCAGAATATCTACTTTTATTGAGTCATACTCCAGAATCCCTACTTTTATTGACTTATGCTCCAAAGTCCCTACTTTTAATGAGCCATACTCCAGAATCCCTACTTTTATTGAGTCATACTCCAGAATCACTACTTTTATTGACTTATGCTCCAAAGTCCCTACTTTTAATGAGCCATACTCCAGAATCCCTACTTTTATTGAGTCATACTCCAGAATCCCTACTTTTATTGACTTATGCTCCAAAGTCCCTACTTTTATTGAGCCATACTCCAGAATCCCTACTTTTATTGAGTCATACTCCAGAATCCCTACTTTTATTGACTTATGCTCCAAAGTCCCTACTTTTAATGAGCCATACTCCAGAATCCCTAATTTTATTGAGTCATACTCCAGAATCTCTACTTTTATTGACTTATGCTCCAAAGTCCCTACTTTTAATGAGCCATACTCCAGAATCCCTACTTTTATTGAGTCATGCTCCAGAATCCCTACTTTTATTGAGTCATACTCCAGAATCCCTACTTTTGAGTCATACTCCAGAATCTACTTTTATTGACTTATGCTCCAAAGTCCCTACTTTTATTGAGTCCTACTCCAGAATCCCTACTTTTATTGACTTATGCTCCAAAGTCCCTACTTTTAATGAGCCATACTCCAGAATCCCTACTTTTATTGAGTCCTACTCCAGAATCCCTACTTTTATTGACTTATGCTCCAAAGTCCCTACTTTTAATGAGCCATACTCCAGAATCCCTACTTTTATTGTGTCATACTCCAGAATCCCTACTTTTACTGCGTCATACTCCAGAATCCCTACTTTTATTGACTTATGCTCCAAAGTCCCTACTTTTATTGAGCCATACTCCAGAATCCCTACTTTTATTAAGTCATACTCCAGAATATCTACTTTTATTGAGTCATACTCCAGAATCCCTACTTTTATTGACTTATGCTCCAAAGTCCCTACTTTTAATGAGCCATACTCCAGAATCCCTACTTTTATTGAGTCATACTCCAGAATCACTACTTTGAGGGCTCATTTCCACTATAGCGAATCCGCATGCGTTGTCCGCATGCGGATTCGCACAGCCAATACAAGTGGATGGGCCTGTTTCCACTTGTGCATTGTGCGGAGCGTTTTTGTGTGCGGGGAAAATCTGCACGGCAGAGCCGTCAGAATTTGCTCCCCGCACACCGCTAAGCGAATCGCATACAATGTATCTAATAGGGAAATCGCATGCGATTTTGGCATGCGTTTTTCCCCGCGATTTCGCATGCGATTTCGCATAGGAGATGATGTTAATTTACACAGGCAGTGACATGGGTGAAATCGCCCACCTACTACCCTATGCTAAATCGCATGCGAAATCGCGGGAAAAAATGCATGCAAAATCGCACCCGCATGCGATTTCGTCTGCGGTGATTTCCCGGCGATTCTGCACCGCACAAGTGGAAATGCAGCCTTACTGATTTATGCTCCAAAATCCCTACTTTTATCGAGCCATACTCCTGAATCCCTACTTTTGAGTCATACTTCAGAATCCCTACTTTTATTGAGTCATAATCCAGAATACCGACTTTTTAGGGTCATACTCCAGATTCCCTACTTTTATTAAGCCATACTCCACAATCCCTTTTTATTGAGTCGTGCCCCAGAATCCCTACTTTTTTTAGTCGTACACCAGAATCCCTACTTTTTTTAGTCGTACTCCAGAATCCCTGCTTTTATTGATTCATACTCCAGAATCCCTACTTTTGAGCCATACTCCAGAATCCCTACTTTTATTGAGTCATACTCCAGAATCCCTACTTTTATTGAGCCATACTCCAGAATCCCTACTTCTGAGTTACACTCCAGAATCCCTACTATTACTGAGCCATACTCCAGAATCCCTACTTTTATTGAGTTACACTCCAGAATCCCTACTTTTGAGTCATACTCCAGAATCCCTACTTTTATTGAGTTAGACTCCAGAATCCCTACTTTTATTGAGTCATACTCCAAAATCCGTACTTTTATTGAGTTACACTCCGGAATCCCTACTTTTATTGAGTTAGACTCCAGAATCCCTACTTTTATTGAGTCATACTCCAAAATCCGTACTTTTATTGAGTCATACTCCGGAATCCCTACTTTTATTGAGTCATACTCCGGAAACCCTACTTTTAGTGAGTCATAATTCCGAATCCCTATTTTTATTGTGTCATACTCCAGAATCCCTGCTTTTATTGAGTCATACTCCGGGATCCCTACTTTTATGGAGTCATACTCCGGAAACCCTACTTTCAGTGAGTCATAATTCTGAATCCCCTCCTATTATTGAGCTCTGCCTCTTTCCCTCAGTACTGTTCAGAAGGTAATTATGTAAACACACTCAGTGAAGATACACAACTCGCAGGAGATAAACCCATCAGAAGTAAAAGTTAAGGTGGCCATACACTGGCCCGATTCGCGGCCGTTTCGACAGCAGATTCGATCCTGGGATCGAATCTGCTGCCAATCGTTCGCGCTAAACGCACCCGCCGATCCGATTTCCTCCCGAAATCGGATCGGTCCGTCGATCGCGCCGTGCGGGAAATTACCCTCGATCGCCCGCGGGTAAAGTGCACGTCGCTAGCGGCGGCTGATCCGATCAGGTATACATTACCTGACGCTGGCTCCCGGGCGTCTTCTCCGCGCTGCACGGCTCTGTTCCGGCTCCATCCCGGCGCTTCCTGTGTCACTCCGATCAGATAGGGATCTGTCAGCTGGTCGATCTAATAGCAAATCGACCAGTGATGGCTACCTTTAGAGGGGCGTTCCGCTGAACTCCCCCATTCAGAAGGGACTGATGCAGGAATCGCTTTCCCATTTTGTTCCGATTTAGTACAGCGGCGTGTGACTGACCAACAAACACAGGCTGTCATGGGCTACCTTTGTGTGGAGTTTCAGAATTGTAAGCACAAGTTGCAGGGTACAGTTTTTTTCAAGGGGGTCCCCCAGGTACATATAAATGAATCCCTCTGCCTTTCCTGTAAATATCAGTGTACATGGCAAGGTCAAATGACATATAACAGTGCATAGAGATATGACATAAGGTACCCATACATGATACAATTTTTCATTTTTTTTAATTGGATCGTTTAGTTCGATTATTCTGTTAGATCGAATATAAAGATTTTTCCAACCTGTCTGATCGGAATTTTATAGAAAAAACTGTATAATCATTCGTTTTTCTTTATCTAAAAAAAGATTCTTTTCAACTTTCTTTTGATTCAATAGTTTTGGTAAAAAAAAAACAAAAAAAACGGGAAAATCAAACGTTTTTATTGTACCGTGTATGGGTACCATTAGACATATAACATTGCACTGTTAATGGGTGCTTTGTACGACTCGATATAAATCTTTTTTTTTTTTCCATATGAATGACCTTATCAAAGATATGATTTTTCGCAAAAAAAATGCGAATAGTCAAATCTATGAAAAGAAAAAAGAAAATTATTTTTCTGTTTGATTTTTTCTTTCTATGTCAGATGACCTAAAAAACAAACAAAAAGAAAAAAATTGGACCCCCCCCAAAAAAAAAATAAAAATAAAATACAAATTTAAAAAGCCACATTATAATGTAGTTTCAAACTGTGTCACCCTTGGTTGAGTAGCGAAGGCACACTGACCCCAGACGTGAACAGTAACGCTGAATACTCACCTAATGACGCAGGAGAATAGATCACAGCGACGTCCCCCAGCGGCCAGCGTTCCCCGATCCATCCTCCTGCCGGTGGGTACATGTGACATCATGCGGCGTCACTCGATGGGCGTGACCCAGAGTTCAAATGATCGCGGCACTTTGCATGGGAGTCGTCAGGGATCTTAAAGGATACCGTAACGCAAACGAAAATGTAAAAAACGGGGGGAGCAAGCATGTATAGTGGGTTCTCCTCATGCCCACTGGTACCCCCGTTCTCCTCTGTCCCCCTCCGTTATTGTGTACTGACCCTCCAAAGCTGCTGCCTGGTCGGGAGAGTCGGTGAAGGCGCTGCCCGGCGACGCGCATCCTTGTCCTTGATCGCACGCCCGCCGCCAGGAGCGCTCTGCGCATGCACACTACGTAGTCGTGACATTATTTGTCACCGTGTGTCGCAAAACATCCTTCACCTAATCGCGCCTGTCCCCATGTCACAAGATCCAGGAAACAATCGCTCAGCACTCAGAAAATCGCTGCTCGTCATAAGAATCACGCGGTGGAAACGAGCCTTAACGATGCCCAATATTTCTTTTGAACGCTAGATTATTTTGTCTCGATATAATTAAATCGATAAATCAACTATATTTTTTTAATGTGAACGAACGCAAAAAAAGGAAAACAAATGGACGTCTGCGACCAGCATTTCCATCGACACATTAAAGAAATAATAATCATAATAATCGTGCAGTGTTGCCAGGAAGAACCGGTTCAGCGGGTACAATCGCTCGTTTGTTGCGAGCTAATATCACGGTCTTTCCACTACGACCTTGAAAAAGTCGCTTCGCCTTGTTGCATCTCAGCCCCCCCCCCCCCCCCAAAAAAAATAAAATAAAAAATAAAATAATATATATATATTAAAAATAGTCTAGTGAAGATTGCAAAGCCTCATAGACTGGATCATTTTGCAAAGCAGTTTGCAAATTTCCGCTGCAGCATCCTGTGCAAAAAAAAATATAAAAAACGCCTCTTGTGTGCGCAGCGTAACAACATCCCATAGCCCCTCTGTGTTCTGCAGCATGGCCGCTGAGGGGGCTGTGACACCATCCCTGCCTGTTGCATGATGGCTCCTTCTGCTCTCTCCCTTCTCCTGCTATAGACATGAAAAGGGGGTCGGATGGGGAGGGAACTGATGAATGACACCAGCGGAGGTGGGGGAGCCTGGGTGTCATATTTCTGAATCCTTCCATGCTGGGAGTCACAGAGGAACCCATACAAGCCAGCCAGGAACTCACAAGCCTTGCTCCAAAGGCCCTGGAAGGCGAAAGAAGAAAGGGGACGATATGGGGACGCTGGATCGCTCTTAGCGTAGTCGTCTGCGGAGACCGGACGCGCTCACCAACACACACACACACAAGGGCGCACACACACAAAGGAAACAGATGTAATGGCACAAAAGAATTAACCAGACCGACAGAGGCGGCTTAGGCAGCAGGAGAAGGGAGCTCGCTCTCAGCTGCGGAAAAGAAAAGAAAAAAATCCAATTCTGTAAAAAAAGAAATCGCCAGATTCGCACACAGACGCCTACAGCGGCACGCCGAGAGCGAGGGCGACGTGAGACGCAAATCAATCAAAGATATGATCCGGGAGAAGTCAATGAATTACAGGCAGAGAAGAACGCTGCGTCCCAACGTCGCGGGGATGAAGCCGGCTACCGCCGGACGCAGATGCTAGCCTGGGGGAAAAAATCGTGGGCTGAAGACACGTGGAGGCTCCCATTATGATTGAGTGAGTATAAAAACCCCCCACCTTTTTTATTTTTCACCTGTGTCTGTTATTTGCGGCGGGTCGTGCTGCGCGTCCGCCACGCTGCGTTCTCTCATGCAGGAAGAAAATGCTCGCCAAACGGCTCCGTGCAGCCGGTTAGATGATTTAAAATAAATAAATATCTGCAGCAGATAGGCAATGGAGGGTTAACGCCAGGAAGCTGAGACTGCACGCCGTCCAGGGGGGGGGGCGGTGTATGGTGGGGGTCCCCGGCTGGGTACACGTGTTCTGTGTTTTGGGAAACAATATCGCAATTGTTGGAGGTTATAACGTGGCAACCCGTCAGCCACGGAAACCCGAAATCCATACGACTTGCTGCAGATCTTAAAAAGAAAAAAAGAGAAAGTATTTTCGCTGTGTTGCAACCAAACCACAATTGCTAAAATGCAAAAGCGCAATGATAGTGCGTCATTCCGTGCCTTGCAGCTGTCTGGCCAGTGGTGCGTTGCACGACCGCAAACCGTTTTATACACCATCATACTGTCTATTTAACCAAACTGCTGAATTCCTTGTTGCTAGGCAGGGGATGGGATTGTGCTGGAGGGGGGAGCGTCAGTATTCTATATAATAGGCATATAACCAGAGATTTCATGGCCCAAAAACCAGAAGCATTGGTCACGATTTTCCAGCGGGGTCAGAGAAGGAGAATGAGCCTGGAATGGAGAGATAGACGAGACCAGTTAGGTCATACACTGCCAGATCTTTTATATACAGTATATGCGAGTATAAAAAAGGTCATACACTGTACAATCTTGATTTTGCAATCCTGTCCAATCATACCACATCTGTATAGTATGAGAAAAGGGCCTGCACACTTGCAATTACTTGTGCAACAAATCGGCGTACACACATTAGAAATTTGAACAATCGCCAGCTAAAGCAGTTGTTATTGGCCGTTTCAGACAATCTATATTTAATGTGCGTACATACCTTAAAGGACAACTGAAGTGAGAGGTATATGGAGGCTGCCATATTTATCGCCTTTTAAACAACACTAGTTGCCTGGCAGCCGTGCTGGCCTATATGGTTGCAGTAGTGTCAGAATCACCCCAGAAACAAGCATGCAGCTAATCTTGTCAGATATGACAATAATGTCAGAAACACTTTATCTGCTGCATGCTTGTTCAGGGGCTATGGTTAGAAGGGTATCGGTTGAAAAGGGCGCCCGAGCTGCCTGTATGAAAAGGGCGCCGCCATAGACATCAATGTTATTTCTGGAAATATGGGCTACAAGGTGTAGAAAAGGGCGCCCGAGTTTTGATATAGGCTACAAGTGGGCTCCCCTTTGTAGCCCATATTTTTTTGGCTACAAGGTTTTCGGCTACAAGCGGGCTCCACTTTGTAGCCCATATTTTTTTGGCTACAAGGTTTTCGGCTACAAGCGGGCTCCCCTTTGTAGCCCATATTTTTTTCCGCTACAGTAAGGTGCCCCTCTGTAGCCCATATTATTGACTTTTTTTTGTAGCCTAAGTTTGTATATGGGCTACAAGCACTGTAAGCCGAATTATTTCATTCCCCCACTATCCATGGCGGCCTGGAGGGGGAATAGTAATTTACACATCCCGGAGTTTTTTTCTAGCCGAAGTTTTTATATGGGCTACACCAGGCGCCTTTTTTGTAGCCAAAGTTTTTATATGGGCTACACCAGGCGCCCTCTTTGTAGCCGAAGTTTATATGGGCTACACCGGGTGCCTTTTTTGTAGCAGAAGTTGGTATATATGGGCTACACCAGGCACCCTTTTTTTACAGGCGCCCTTTTCATATAGACCCGGTTAAAAGTATTAGAGGCAGAGGATCAGCAGGGCTGCCAGGCAACTGGTATTGTTGAAAAGGAAATAAATATGGCAGCCTCCATATACCTCTCTCTTCAGTTGTCCTTTAAAGAGAAACCAAAACCAAGAATTGTACTTCATCCCAATCAGTAGCTGATACCCCCTTTCCCATGAGAAATCTTTTCCTTTTTACAAACGGATCATCAGGGGGCGCTGTATGGCTGATATTGTAGTGAAAGCCCTCCCACAGTGTGATGTCAGGACCATGGTTCTGACATCACACTGTGGGAGCCTTGTTGCATTGTGGGAAATAACAGCTGTTTCCAACTGCCAAAAAAGCAAGCAGCATCTCCTTCCACTGACATCCCCTGCCAGCAGTAAAAATGCCACCATGTGATAAATGTCAGAATGTAAATCAGGGAGAGGAAAGCTTTTACAATGAGCAAACGCTGACTAAATCATTTATACATAATTATGGTAAAAATGAAGCACTTTTTTATTACATTATTTTCACTGGCGTTCCTCTTTTAGGCCTAGTGCACACCAGAGCGGTTCGGCTGCGGTTTGCGATCCGCTTGCGGGTGCGGATCCGCTTGGGTAATGTATTTCAATGGGCTGGTGCACACCAGAGCGGGAGGCATTCTGCAGAAACGCATACTCCCGGGCTGCTGCAGATTTTGGATTGCGGAGGCGTTTCTGCCTCAATGTTAAGTATAGGAAAACCGCAAACCGCTCTGAAAAACGGCACTTCAGAGCGGTTTGCCAGGCGTTTTTTGTTACAGTAGCTGTTCAGTAACAGCTTTACTGTAACAATACATGAAATCTACTATACCAAAACCGCTACACAAAACCGCAAAACGCTAGCTGAAACGCTGCAGAAAAATAAGAAAAAGCGTTTCAAAATCTGCTAGCATTTGCGGATCTGCTAGCGGTTTTTGGTGTGCACCAGGCCTAAGGGTGCATGCACACATCCAGTTTTGATTAGCCAGCTTACCTATACAATCTGTTCACATTCAGAATCTATTGGCCCGCATACTACATGGAGATTGCAAAATTTGCCTATCAAGATTGGATGTGTGTACACACCCTATGAGATTGCAAGATTTCTTATCCCCGATGTGAACAGCGCAAGCGTGAAAAAGAAGGAAGTAAATGGACTACAAAAGCATTTCTCAGGTCTCTTACATGAACTGATCTTTTGTATGTGTACAGCATCGATAGAACGATCGTTCAAACCTCCATGTCAAACCTATGCAGCAAACTGATTTCCCATTTTCCAAAGATTTATATCTGAAAGTGTGTGCGCACCTTTTGGGAGTGTACACACATCCAATTTTGGTTGGACAATTTTACATCCTCCATGCAGGCCAACAGATAGTGTGGTGGTTAAAGTGAACCTAAAGCCTGGGAAAAAAAATGAGATTAACTCACCTGGGGCTTCCCTCAGCCCCCTGCAGCCGATCGGTGCCCTCGCAGCTCCGCTCTGACGCTCCAGCACCCGCCGGCGAACACTTCCGGTTTGGCCGTCACCAGCCGACAGGCATGGGAACGTGAGTAATTGTTCGCGTTCCCAGCCTGTATATCGCCCCCTATGCCAGGAGGCCGCAATAGCAGCATAGGGGGCGATATACAGGCTGGGAACGCGAACAATCGCTCGCGTTCCCATGCCTGTCGGCCGGTGACGGCCAAACCGGAAGTGTTCGCCGGCGGGTCCTGGAGCGTCAGAGCGGGGCTGCGAGGGCACCGATCGGCTGCCGGGGGCTGAGGGAAGCCCCAGGTGAGTTAGTCTCATTTTTTTCCCCAGGCTTTAGGTTCACTTTAAGCTCTCATGGTACATTATTTCCCCGTAAATAAATAAATAATTGTACCAAAAGATGTGCTAGGACTTATTGTCAGGGGATGCCTTATATCTCTATGAACACACAAGTTCCTGTGCTGTGTGTCCTCCTGCCTTCCCCACCGTGCCACCTCTTCTTCTGCTGGAGCCACCTCTTGTGTGCCTGTGTCCCCTTATACCTTTAGTGTCCTATAGGTGTCCCCCTCTGTACCTGTGTCCTCCTATCCCCTGTCCTCCTATCTCCTCCATGTCCTCTGCTGTGTTTTCCACTCTCCCTCATGTCCTCCTGGTGTACCCCTGCATCCTCTACTTTGCTGATACTGCTTCAGCCTATGGGGAAGAAGTACGACAACTTGAGTTTCTACTGGAGCCGATTGTCTTGCAGGTGGGACCATGGCACTCTTATCGGGCCACTCACTGCACTTTCTGAGTAAGAGCGAGTGCAGTGATTGGCCCAATAACAGAGCCATGGTCCTACCCTCAAAACCATGGTCTCCGGTAATAACACAAGTTGCCATACTTTTTCCTCTTACTGCAGCTAGGCTTATTTTCGGGATAGGGCTTATAATACATGCTCGAAATTCCTGCCAGGGCTTACTTTCGGGGGATGTCTTAATTTCTGGGAAAGAGGATAAAAGTGGTAAAACTGGCCAATCAAAATTGGATGATGCATGCACCCATACACCGCTTTTGAAAAGGACGATTGTCATCAGAAAAACATCTGCCGGGAAGAATTTGACAGATTAAGAGACAAACATCTTTCGACGTCATCTTTTCAGGTCCTTAGGTAAAGTTTTTACGAAGATTATCTGCCAATTGGTTGTTGATCGTTCGTTGATCTCACGTGTGTCTGCAGCTTTAGGTATCAGTTTAAAAGGCTGTATAAAGAGTAACAGCTGTTCTTGATTCATCAATTAAGAAAATATTTTATTTTAGACACATGGTACCTTCCAAATTATTTCCCCACATGATCACCATATTTATAATATCTTTTAACAAGGTTTTCAATCCCTTTGTTGTAGTAGCACCACACCCCTCACATATGAGTTAGAGGGATGGGAGGGGCTCATGTTAATACTGCTGAACAAACAGTTACTGGAATTCTGCAGTCATGTGACAAGCAGTGCAGGGAGAGGAGAGGTTACCCTGACAGTTATATGACCCAGAAAGAATACCTTGGGGATGATTCAATAAAGTTAGCGCTGTGTAACAGCAAGAGTTATCAGCTGTTAAGCGCGCTATAAAACTTAAAGAGAAACTCCGACCAAGAATTGAAAATGTAACTTTATCCCAATCAGTAGCTGATACCCCCTTTTACATGAGAAATCTATTCCTTTTCACAAACAGACCATCAGGGGGCGCTGTATGGCTGATATTGTGGTGAAACCCCTCCCACAAGAAACTGAGGACCGTGGTGCTCCTGACAGTTTCCTGTCTGTGAACCTTGTTGCATTGTGGGAAATAGCTGTTTACAGCTGTTTCCAACTGCCAAAAAAGCATGCAACAGCTACATCACCTGCCAGCAGTAAAAATGTCACCATGTAATAAATGTCAGAATGTAAATCAGGGATTTAAAAGATTTTACAATGGGCAAACACTGACTAAATCATTTATACATAATTATTGTAACAATGAAGCACTTTTTTTATTACATTCTTTTCACTGGAGTTCCTCTTTAAGTGCCTTAATTAGTGTCCTTGCACGCTATCGGCAGCATTGCGTGCCTAATCTGAGAGCGGGCACTCTGCGTACGCTATGCTGCTAAACTAACGTGGCTCCTCTCCTCCCGCCCTCACCACCAGCAGGTCCAGTCACCCGGACCTGATCCCCGCACTCTGATTGGCCCATTAGGCTGTCTGTCAAGTAATCAACCCCTCGTGTGGTAGATAAAAGCAAGCGGTTGTTACTTCCTGGACAACCCTCGTATGGTCAATTGTTTTAGGACTAAGGTCTTATTCACACTATGAGCGTTTTTGATTTTTTTTTAAAGCGCTGGCGATTTTAGAAATCGTTCACACCTAAAATCGCAAAAACACTAGCGATGTGCGTTAGCGTTTTCTGCGAGTGATTTTATTTTTCACGATTTAACGCGGAAAAATCACTGGACAAATTTGCGTTTTTGGAGCGATTGCGATTAGTGGTTCTATATAAGCTAATGGCAATCGCTCCAGAATCGCTGAAAAAAATGCTGTAGGTGACGCATTTACGATTAGCAAATAATCGAGGAAACACCCGCGATTGTCATCAATCGAGGCAACACTGTCCTAGGCTACAATAGCACTAGCGTTTTTAAAAAACGCTAGCACTTTAGCGATATTGCGTTTCCCGCTCAAGTGTGAATGGGCCCTGAAAGCACTTGTGCAATGATGTCCTACGAGAGTGTTCACATGTGAGCGTTTCGGTTATATTAAAATCAACAACGCACTACATGTACCGTTTTCTTAGCGTTTTTGCTCAATGGAAGGTATAGGGAAATCGCGTATTGCAATTGCAATTTCCTGAGCGATTTTAAGAATAAATACATTGTATTTATTCATTTCCAGGTCAAAGAGATCACTTCCTGACTGATGTCAGGAAGTGAAAAAACACAATCACTCAGCAAAAGCTCTTGGAAAAGCGCTCTATAAATCGCTCAGCGTTTGCGATAGCACTGGCGATATGTAATGTGAACAAGGCCTTAAACAGGCTTTCAGCGGCTTTTTGTTTAGCCAATGCTTAAAGGACAACTGTAGTGAGAAGAATATAGAGGCTGCCATATTTATTTCCTTTTAAACAATACAAGTTGCCTGGCAGCCCTGCTGATCTATTTGGCTGCTGTAGTGTTTGAATATGCAATGCATGTTCAGGGTCAATGGCTAAAAGTAAGAGGCAGAGAATCAGAAGGATAGCCAGGCAACTGGTATTGTTTAAAAGGAAGTAAATATGGCAGCCTCCATATCTTGTTACAGTTGTCTCTTAACCACCTGAGCGGTCTGGACGAGCTCAGCTCGTCCAACACCGCCGGAGGCTGCCGCTCAGGCCCTGCTGGGCCGATTTTAATGAAATAAAAAGCAGCACACGCAGCCGGCACTTTGCCAGCCGTGTGTGCTGCCTGATCGCCGCTGCAGCGCGGCGATCCGCCGCGTGCAGCGGCGAAAGAGGGTCACCCCAGCCGCCCGAGCCCAGCGTAGCCGGAACAAACAGTTCCGGCCAGCGCTAAGGGCTGGATCGGAGGCGGCTGACGTCAGGACGTCGGCTGACGTCCATGACGTCACTCCGCTCGTCGCCATGGCGACGAGGTAAGCGAAACACGGAAGGCCGCTCATTGCGGCCTTCCGTGTTACTTCTGGCCGCCGGAGGCGATCGGAAGAACGCCTCCGGAGCGCCCTCTAGTGGGCTTTCATGCAGCCAACTTTCAGTTGGCTGTATGGAATAGTTTTTTTTTTTTATTTAAAAAAAACCCTCCCGCAGCCGCCCTGGCGATCTTATCAGAACGCCAGGGTGGTTAAAGGAATTATCAGGCATTTCAAAGTAAAATAAAAGTGTGATGATTTGCTCAGCTGCCTGTGCAGGCAGGCAGCCTTTTGACCATTGTGTAGATTTGCATGCTGCAGGACTCTGGAAAGAAGAGCTTCTGTCAGTTTTGCAGCTTGTGCTTGCAGAGGAATTTGCATACGTTGTCATGCAAATTGCCTGGCCACATTCATTGGAGGCGTGTACTATAAGTACTATGTCTTTCCCACAATGCTTCGCTGTTCATAATGATTTCGTCCTATGTAACACTCCTGGTGGGGTGTCAGCCTTGCTCTCTGTTTGAACATCAGCTTAGAGTAATTCCTGAATTTGCGCTAGGCAGATTCCCTAGTGCAGTTAGGATTGTATTATCTGTATTGCCTGTTCTGTCTTGTCTTGCCTGTTTGCCATTGTCCTGTCCCTATGGTGGTTGACAGGAAATGGTTCTGATCTCTGTTCTTGGAGTATAGCTGGTGCAGCGGTTGCTACCAGCTATCTCTTCTGTTCTGTCTCCTGGGATCGCACTAGCTACTTTTCGCTAGCGCTGGGGATCCTTCTGTTCTGTCTCCTGGGATCGCACTAGCTACTTTTCGCTAGCGCTGGGGATCCTTCTGTTCTGTCTTCTGGGATCGCGCTAGCCACTTTTCGCCAGCGCTGGGGATCCTTCTGTTCTGCTACTCTGTACTTGGATCGCGCTAGCCACTTTTCGCTAGTGCTGTGGATCCTATCTCCCGCCTGTTCCTGTTTTCGTGTGTCTGTCTGCTACGCTTGCTGGAGGCTCGGTGAGGTAACCGTTAAGCAAGCGCTCGCGTCCTCTGTTTCATGTTTGTCTGTTAATGGTTAGTTAGGTGTGCTTGTCTCTATTGTGCTTATCACGTGGAGACCGCGCATAACCGCGTGCACTGTTGCGAATGAGTGCGGTGTTCGCGGTTAGCTAGCGTTTATTATTTTCCGTATCTCCTTATTGTATTTGCTGTGCCTTTGTTACCCTCGTATTCTATTCTGATCTGCCTTGTGTCTCGTCTGGCGATCGCACCTCTCGCGATCGCGTTCCTATTTCATATCTGCTGTTGTGTGTGTGCGGTTGCGGGGTGGCGACTGGATTGGCACACACACATACAACCTGTCCCTTTGCTCATTCTCATTCGCAATCGCCTCGATTGCGTTCTGCGTTTTGTACAATTCCTGTCTGGCATTTGTGGAGGTACAGAGGATTGGTTCCTCTGCACTCCCCAGCGCCATCTGCCGACAGGAATTTTCCCTCTAGGGGTGCGTAGCACCTTTTGCTGGGTTCCTGCAAATTATACGCTTGTGGAGGATTTCCGCCGTGTCAGCGCACGCGTTGTGCGCTGATCACAGGGAAAGTTCCACAATCGCTACAAAAAGTTAGCACTTGTCTTGGATGCAGGGCATGCATTTTTCAGTCTGGCAGAGGCGGTGTATGCCTGTGCAATTAACCATTCAATTGCAACATGTGTTTAGGGATGCACAGCCTTTCCCCCCCACCTCTCCTTAACTTTGTAACTATGTAACTGTCAGGTTAGCTGCTCCCAGCCCCTCCTCCTGAGTTTCCTGTTTGCATGATAAGTAGTAGCAGATTTGCATATGATTTGCATCTGAATTGAATGTGAAGTGTGCAGAAAATCTATTTAGGTGCTGCACACTGAGCTGGTGGTCATTTCAGAGGCAACCTTAGTGGTATGCGCTGGCGTTCTCCTCGCTAAAATAAGCGCTACTTACCCGGGGCTTCGTCCAGCCCCAAGCTCCCAGCATGTCCCTCGCCGCACCTCCGCCATCAGCCGTTCGCCGCTGTCGCTGCCTTTCGGACGGCCTGACGCCATTCCCGGGGACCGGGAGGCAGCGACGGCGAACAGCTGAGGGCGGAAGTGCGGCGAGGGACATGCTGGGAGCTTGGGGCTGGACGAAGCCCGGGGTAAGTAGCGCTTATTTTACTTAGAAATGCCTGATAACTCCTTTAACGCTTCTCTGCAAACGAGTCAAGATTTGCGTCATTTGGTTGTTGCGTTGCGTTTGTAGCACACTAGGGGGACACGGGTGTAGCTGATCCTACACGCTATATGTAGCCAGGGCGAGACGATGGGAGGGGCGTATGACCGAGCTGTATATTCCAGTACTATGGCGGGGAGAAGGGGGGTGCCCCTGGTAGTGAGTTGCCAGCACTTGTGGTGGTGCATAACCATAGCGATCAGCATGTCCAATCACTAACCAGCTGCTGGGGAACACTTGCTGAAGGTGCCCCAAAACAAACAACGTCAATCGCAATTATGTATTGACCTTTGGAAACGCCCTCAATTTCATCAGTTAGAGGGCCACTGTCACGAAAATCTTAAAATTTAAAATACACTTATGTACTGTAACACTTACAAATAAGAAGCCCGTTTCTTCCAGAGTAAAATGTGCTATGAATTACTTTTTCTCCTATGTTGCTGTCGCTTACAGTAAGTAGTAGAAATCTGACAAAAGTGACAGGTTCTGGACTAGTCCACCTCCTCATGGGGGATTCTCAGGATTTTGTTTATTTTCAAAAGCATTTAGTGGATGGCAGTTGCTCCGTCCAACTACAAAAGCAGTGTGCAGCGAGCCGGGAGGCTGGCCAGCATCTTTGTATTAATCTTTTTCAAGGAGTGTCTTTATAAAGAGTAAAAGCCATGCTGAGAATCCCCCAAGAAGAGATGGACTAGCCCAAAACCTGTCTGAAACCTGATTTCTACTACCCGCTGTGACAGCAACAGAGGAGAAAAGTATTTTATGGCTCATTTTACTCTGGAAGAAACATGCATCTTATGTGTATGTGTTCACATGCATTTTACATTTTAAGATTTTTGTGACGGTGGTCGTGAGAGACATATGGAGGCTGTCATATTCATTTCCTTTTAAACAATACCAGTTGCCTGGCAGACCTGTTGATCTCTTTGGCTGCAGTAGTGTCTGAATCACACCCCTGAAACAAGCATGCAGCTAATCCAGTCTGACTTCAGTCAGAGCACCTGTTCTGCTGCATGCTTGTTCAGGGTCTATGGCTAAAAGTATTAGAGGGAGAAGATCAGCAGGACAGCCAGGCAATGAGCATTGTTTAAAAGGAAATAAATATGGGGCAGCCTCCATATGCAGCTCAGCATGCACAGCCAGCGGTGGGAACTTTTTCTTCTTTTTTATTTTATGCATAATTGTACTTATACATAAAACAACAGTTATCTCTTCATTTGAATGCACAGGTCAGACCTGATTAGCAGCCTGTACCTTGGTGCTGATTCAGGACGGTTATTGAGATACAAATCATTGCGCATATAAACAGGTTGATGCAAATTCTGCATGCTTGAAATTGAGCCAAACATATCTCGCCAAGGTGGAATTCAATCAGTCCATTTTCAAGCCGTATAAATTTATGTGCAGAATTGGCATCAACTCGGAACTATTTTCATCTCCAGCGCTGACGTTTCATGACTACACTTAAGGTGCGTACACACATGCGACTATAGTCGTTTGAAACGATCGTTCCCCGATCCTTTCAAACGACGATCGTTTAAAAAAAAAAGCAGGCAACGACCATGAAGTCTAACGACGGACGAGCTAGATCGTTAAAAACGAACGATCTAGCTTGGCGGATATTTTCCAACAACGATCGTTTGCAAAAGTAGTACATCGTTAGAAAACGGTGGTTCGTACTAGGCTTGACATGCGCATTTCACTATTTCTCCATGGAACTTTTCATTTTTATGCGCAAGCGCAATAGTTGCTTTACGTGATGTAACGTTCGTTCTAACGATCAGATCGTTACACACCTTTAAAAGCTAACTTTACTTAGGTCGTTCTTTCCTCAATCAAAAGATCGTTCGTCGTTCACAACCAACGATCGTTGTCGCATGTGTGTACGTAGCTTAAGGCCTCTTTTCCACTGACTGTTGATAGGCAGTGAAATGCCTCTCAAACTCTAACTGCTCACTGCTGCCTGGTAACTGCTTGCTGCTGCCTGGTAACTGCTTGTTTCTGCCTGGTAACTGCTCACTGCTGCCTAGTAACCGCTTGCTGCCTGAGCACACAGCTCAACAGTCCGTAGAAAAGAGGCTTAAATGAGGCCTCCTTCTACAGGGCCTGACTACATCTCCTGCAGGTTTGTTCTGCTTGGGACTACGCAGAGGCGGGGCTTGTGATATAATTCCCATTGCTCCTCAGGGGCCGGCTGTTGCAAGCTCCACCCCTTGTAATGGAAAGTACAGTGACTTCCCCATCCTCCTTGATCCTGCTATTTCAGTGCCGGGATTCTCTGAACATATCGGACAAGTCTTGTCGCAGTTCTCCCATTTTTGTTTTCATCACCGATTTGCTTGAAGAATTTCCATTGTGGGTTTGTTTGAGTTTGAAGCATAAGCTTGTTTTTTTTTTGGTATTAGGAAAAATGGGGTGATGTGGAAGTTTTGAACATATAACCGCTGGTCTATAACTTGTTCATGACCAGAGATACGGAATTTGCGACATACGTTTGTCTTTATTCAGGGATGGAGTACGAGGTGAAGGACAAGGAGGAACTAGCTGACTCTGGTATTCAGTTTATGACACTGTGGATGTTAGGTTGTGTATTCAAAGACCCATTTTTATGACACGTCTTTTGGCCGATCATGCAGGTCTGTGGTTTTCGGACTTCTGCTGTCAGCTCTCTGAAAGAGGCTCTTGTTTCTGCAGGAACAGGATTACTTCTGCAGAGAACTTAGCTGAATAAAGGAGAAAGTTGTAAAGAGGAGCCAGTTTAAAGCAGCACTCTAATTTTCAAGTGTGTGTGTGTGTGTGTACCAGTTGCTTGTTAGTCCTGCTGATCTCTTTGGCTGCAGTAGTGGCTGAATCACACCAGAAACAAGCATGCAGCTAATCCAATCTGACTTCAGTCAGAGGGCTGGTGCACACCGAGCGGCTTTTTGGGCGTTTTCAGATCCGCTTGCGGCTGCGTATCCGCTTGGTCAATGTACCTCAATGGGGTGGTGCACACCAGAGCGGCAGGCGTTTTGCAGAAACGAAAAATGCCTGGGTGAGGCATTTTTTGGATTGCGGATGCGTTTCTGCCTCAATGTTAAGTATAGGAAAAACGCAAACCGCTCTGAAAAACGCCTGTTCAGAGCGGTTTTGCAGGCGTTTTTGTTACAGAAGCTGTTCAGTAACAGCTTTACTGTAACAATATATGAAATCTACTATACTGAAAACCGCAGCAGCAATCCGCAAAACGCTAGCAAAACGCCTCATAAAAATAAAAAAAAGCGTTTAAAAATCTGCTAGCATTTTGCGGATCTGCTAGCGGGTTTTGGTGTGCACCAGCCCAGAGCACCTGATCTGCATGCTTGTTGAGGGGCTGCAGCTAAAAGTATTAGAGACACAGGATCAGCAGGAAAGTCAGGCAACTGGTATTTTAAAAGCATAAATCCATATCCTTCTCAGTTTAGGTTCCCTTTAAGGCTGATATTGTGATGAAACCCCTCCCACAGTGTGATGCCATGGTCCTGACAGTTTGACACTCTGTCTGGTCCTTAAAGGATATATGAGCCAAATTAAATTATTGCAGAACTACTTATCATGGGCTTCCTCCAGCCTCTAGAAGCCTTGGTGTCCCTCGCTGCAGTTCCACTGTCAGCCACTACTCTGGGGCGCCCTCCGTAGGGCCTGCCGGTGGCTTCTGCACATGTGGAAGTGCGCATACGCACACCAGAAACGTTCTGTGCCAGCTGTATCCTTTAAAGGACAACTGAAGTAAGAGGGATATGGAGACTGCCATATTTATTTCCTGTATCAGGTGCCAGGCTTTATTTCCTGGGTATATGGTGCTGGCAGGAGGCGTGTTTCATGTCTGTGTGAGGAAAGTGCAGCTCTCTTTCTCAGCTAAGCCTCAGCTTTGAGGCGGATTTAATTAACAAAGCGAAAACGTGTTCTGTCACTTTCTTCCCTTGGCGTTCATCACCTATCTATACTCGGGCCGGTGACACCAGCCAGCCAAGACGTGAGACGATTGTCGGCTCAGCTCGGCCAGGGGAGAGGGGGGACCGCATGTCTGTGAGGGCCAGAGGTGCCGGCGCTTCCATGGAGGCAAAGGGGGCCATGGCCTCAGGGCCACAGAGCCTCTAGGGCCCCCCTCCATGGTGTGTCCCCCCCCCTCCCATCCAGCTATGGTGACCCCTTACATGCCTGCAGGGAACGAGGAAGAGAGGTGACATGGGGAGAAGTCCGAAGCATCGAGCATGGCGCTGCTTCATGTGTACTGCCGCCTCGATTAGGTAAGACCTCACTGTACACTCTGCATAGGGGGAGGGGGAAAATGGGGTCCCCAACAACATAGCTAACAATTGTCCCTCTTTGGGAGCCCAGTCCCTCTTTCCTCCTCATTTGTCCCTCTTTCAGGACTCATGTATAAATCTGTGTAAATACATCGCTCCCAACTGTCCCTCTTTTGGAGGGACAGTCCCTCTTCGGGAACCCTGTCCCTCTGTCCCTCTTTCCTTCTCATTTGTCCTCCTTTCAGGACTTATGTGCAGAAATATGTAAATATATGTATTTTTCTACTCTAATATACTCTAAATGTTATTTATAGCCTTTAAATTGGTACATTTCTTATTTTCAAATGTTAATATGAAGGAAAATGAACCAGGATAGAGAGGACCAGTGTGGTTTGAATTATAAAACAACATATTTTTCCAATGAAATCTTTATGGAATGCGTGACTAGGGGGTGTGATCAGGGGTGTGGCCTAAGTGTCCCTATTTCTTATCTCAAAATGTTGGGAGGTATGTAAATATAAGTATTTCTCTACTGAAAAATGTGTGTAATGTACTCAAAACTTTATTCCCATCCTTTATATTGACATATTTGGCTGGATAGTGTACTGGGTAAGGGCTCTGCCTCTGACACAGGAGACCAGGGTTCAACTCTCAGCTCTGCCTGTTCAGACAGTCAGAACCTACTCTGTAGGAGACCTTGGGCAAGACTCCCTAACACTGCTACTGCCTATAGAGCACGTCCTAGTGGCTGCAGCTCTGGTGCTTTGAGTCCGCCAGGAGAAAATCGCAATATAAATGTTCTGTGTCTGACATATTACTTATTTTAAAATGTTATTATGTAGGAAAATGAACCAGGATAAAAAGGACGGTGTGGTTTGAATTATAAAACATATTTATCTTATGAAATCTATGTGGTATGTGTGACTAGGGGGTGTGACAGGGGTGTGGCTTAGTTGTCATTCTTTCTAATCTCAAAAAGTTGGGAGGTATGCCCAACAGTGTTTTTGTGGACATATGATGGACGCCTAATGATGCTGTGTGGCTGGGAGTGTAGTGGGAGGGGTCCTGGGAGTTGGGGAAGGGGGGGGGGCATTGCTAGGGGGGGCCCCCCAAGTTACGTTTGCCCCTGGGCCCCATTGTAACTAAAACCGGCCCTGCCTGCAGCTGATGTGAGGTGACGATAGTGACCCGGCTAGGCCAGGGGAGAGGTGACCGCATGTCTGTGAAGGCTGCAGGTGCCGTGTAGGTGACATGAGGTGACGATAGTGACCCGGCTAGGCCAGGAGAGAGGTGACAGCATGTCTGTGAAGGCCGCAGGTGCCGTGTAGCTGATGTGAGGTGACGATAGTGACCCGGCTAGGCCAGGAGAGAGGTAACCACATGTCTGTGAAGGCCGCAGGGGCCGTGTAGCTGATGTGAGGTGACGATAGTGACCCGGCTAGGCCAGGGGAGAGGTGACCGCATGTCTGTGAAGGCTGCAGGTGCCGTGTAGGTGACATGAGGTGACGATAGTGACCCGGCTAGGCCAGAAGAGAGGTGACCGCATGCCTGTGTAGGCCGCAGGTGCCGTGTAGCTGACGTGAGGTGACGATAGTGACCTGGCTAGGCCAGGGGAGAGGTGACCGCATGTCTGTGAAGGCCGCAGGTGCCGTGTAGCTGACGTCAGGTGACGATAGTGACCCAGCTAGGCCAGGAGAGAGGTGACCGCATGTCTGTGAAGGCCGCAGGTGCCCTGTAGCTGACGTGAGGTGATGATAGTGACCCGGCTAGGCCAGGAGAGAGGTGACCGCATGTCTGTGAAGGCCGCAGGTGCCGTGTAGCTGACGTGAGGTGACGATAGTGACCTGGCTAGGCCAGGAGAGAGGTGACCGCATGTCTGTGAAGGCCGCAGGTGCCGTGTAGCTGACGTGAGGTGACGATAGTGACCTGGCTAGGCCAGGACAGAGGTGACCGCATGTCTGTGAAGGCCGCAGGTGCCGTGTAGCTGACGTGAGGTGACGATAGTGACCCGGCTAGGCCAGGAGAGTGTTGACCCCATGTCTGTGAAGGCCGCAGGTGCCGTGTAGCTGACGTGAGGTGATGGTGACCCGGCTAGGCCAGGAGAGAAGTGACCGCATGTCTGTGAAGGCCGCAGGTGCCGTGTAGCTGACGTCAGGTGACGATAGTGACCTGGCTAGGCCAGGAGAGAGGTGACCGCATGTCTGTGAAGGCCGCAGGTGCCGTGAAGCTGACATGAGGTGACGATAGTGACCCGGGCTAGGCCAGGAGAGAGGTGACCGCATGTCTGTGAAGGCTGCAGGTGCCGTGTAGCTGACGTGAGGTGATGATAGTGACCCGGCTAGGCCAGGAGAGTGTTGACCCCATGTCTGTGAAGGCTGCAGGTGCCGTGTAGCTGACGTGAGGTGACGATAGTGACCTGGCTAGGCCAGGACAGAGGTGACCGCATGTCTGTGAAGGCCGCAGGTGCCGTGTAGCTGACGTGAGGTGACGATAGTGACCTGGCTAGGCCAGGGGAGAGGTGACCGCATGTCTGTGAAGGCCGCAGGTGCCGTGTAGCTGACGTGAGGTGACGATAGTGACCCGGCTAGGCCAGGAGAGAGGTGATTGCATGTCTGTGAAGGCCGCAGGTGCCGTGTAGCTGACGTGAGGTGACGATAGTGACCCGGCTGGACTGGATTAGCTGCATGCTTGTTTCAGGTGTGTGATTCAGCCACTACTGCAGCCACAGAGATCAGCAGGGCTGCCAGGCAACTGGTATTGTTTAAAAGAAAAAACAGTAAGGGCTCGTTCACTCTAAGGGCATTTTTGCACCTTTTTTCAAGCGCAGGCAATTTTCAAAATCGCCCATAAAACAGTTGTGAAATGAATCTCTATGAGAAGGTTCATATCAGTGCGTTGCGCCCCTCTGCGGTCGGTAAAGCGGTGCCTGTTCCATTTTTGGGGCGTTTTTTGCTATAATGGAAGGTGTAGGAAAAACACAAAATGCTCACAAAATCGCTTTGTGCAGTGATTGCGTTCGCATTTTTAAGAATAAATACAATGGTATTTAGTCTTTTCCGGGTCAAAGAGTCCACTTCCTGACTTGCATCAGGGAGTGAAATACAAAACCGCTCTGGAAAAGCACTTTTACCAGAAACGCAGCACGCACCAGGGCGCCGGGAGGGGGAAAAAACGCGCACAAAAACGCAAAACGCTTGTTGCGTTTTCAATTTTAGGTGTGAATGAGGCCTAAATATGGCAGCCTCCAAATCCCTCTCACTTCAGTTGTCCTTTAAGGCCTAGTGCACACCAGAGCGGTTCTGCTGCGGTTTGCGATCCGCTTGCGGGTGCAGATCCGCTAGGGTAATGTATCTCAATGGGCTGGTGCACACCAGAGCGGGAGGCGTTTTGCAGAAACGCATACTCCCGGGCTGCTGCAGATTTTGGATTGCGGATGCATTTCTGCCTCAAGTAAAAAGTATAGGAAAACCGCAAACCACTCTGAAAAACGGCACTTCAGAGCGGCTTTCCAGGCGTTTTTTGTTACAGAAGCTGTTCAGTAACAGCTTTACTGTAACAATACATGAAATCTACTACACCAAAAACGCTTCACAAAACCGTAAAATGCTAGCTGAAATGCTACAGAAAAAGAAGAAAAAGCGTTTCAAAATCTGCTAGCATTTTGCGGATCTGCTAGCGGTTTTTGGTGTGCACCAGGCCTAAGAGTGCCTCAATGCAAGTCACCATTTTTTTGGGCCAATGGTTGTTTCACACAAGAATGGATCCGCAGAACTCCCCGCTAGGGTAATTATAAACACTGAATGCCACTGTGAAGAAATGACCAGATTGCCCCCTTTATAAGTAGTGATCTGATTTCTGATATTGGAGAGGGAAGAAGTATGGCAGAGCATCTGCCACTTCCTTATGTATAAAGCGCCTTATTATATGGAGAGGTTCCAAGGTTTATTCAGTCCCGTCTTCCTTAAACTAAGCAGAGACTTTAATTAACTGCTGCACAGAAAGATCATTGAGGGAATGTTCCCAGAACATTCTGAGAACAATCTCTGTACAGACACACACTGGCAGCCTGTTCTGTTGTGTGGAGAGAGGGAGGGGGGGACAAGGGAGAGAAGCACAATAGAGATTAGTCGCGAGTGATCGATCATGACTGATTCTTCTTCTTCTCATTGTATAGTGCCAGCAGCTTCTGTAGAACGCTTTACAGACTGTCCCCCGATCACAGAGCACTTTACAGACTGTCCCCCGATCACAGAGCACTTTACAGACTGTCCCCCGATCACAAACAACTCAAGGAACAACACTTCAGAGATACAAATAAAGTTTTCTTCATGTACAAAATATACAGGGCAGTAGTTTTGTTGTCGTTTTCGGTTTTGGTTTTGTACATAATTTTGTTGTGAAATGTTATAGTATTGAATAACTCGTTGTAAATAGTGTAACCTTTTGGGGACCGCCTTTATTAGATACAAAGCCACACTTGTTGCTGTTTTAGCCTGATGCGGCGTAGAATCTACGCCGCCCGACATTACCGCTCCTGACGCGATCGTGCGCACCCGAGAGGAGAGATTAAGCTGTCATATGACAGCTGACATCTCCCCTCAGTGATCAGCAGCCATCGCGTATGGCTACTGATCACGTGATCACTACGATTGCCGGCGGATCATAGTGATCACTATTAGAGCTGCGGCGGTGGGGGGGGGGGGGGGAGAAGAGGATCCACTCACCTCCCTGCCATTCCCCCGGCGATATGCACTCCCCACCGCTCTGGCTGGCATACCCGTTCTCTCTGACGACATTGCTGGGTCCCGGATTGATGACGGCATCAAGCCGCGATCTGGAACTGAGCGGCAGTACGAGCGGAGATGCCGGCTGGAGCGGAGGTGTCCACAGCGGCTCATCGCTGGAGCCTGGGAGGCGAGTAAATGCTGCTGGCTACAGGGGGGACACCTAACTACTAAAGGGGCACCATGCCAAGCTAGCCTTAAGAGGGATCCGGCTGCCTGACCCTCCCCCCTTCAGACCTCCTGTGCCCACGCCGTCACTCACCATCATCCGGTCCCGCGCCGTGGCTCAGTTTCTTTTTCGACGACTAGCCAGACGCTGGACCAGTCTCCACGCATGTACTCAATTGCGTTCCTGCCACCATGGGCGTCCTGCATAGGCGCACTGGCCCAGCTAGTCGCCAAAAATGGAACCGAGCCGCGGCGAGTTACGGCAAGGGCACAGGGCATCTGCAGGGGGCTAGGGGAAGCCCCAGGTAAGTTTCCCCCCCCCCCCCATGTCAGTTAAAGAAAAGAATTGAACGCCATCCCAATCAGTAGCTCATACTCCCTTTCCCACAAGAAATCTATTCCTTTTCTCAAGCGGATCATCAGGGGGCGCTGTATGGCTGATATTGTGGTGAAACCCCTCCCACAGTGTGATGTCAGGACCATTGTCTTGACAACAGATTGTGGGGGCCTTGTTGCATTGTGGGAAATAACAGCTGTTTCCAGCTATTTCCAACTGCCAAAAAAGCAAGCAGCATCTCCTTCCAGACAGTGACATCACCTGCCAGCAGTTAAAATGTCACCATGTGATGCTGGTAAATGTCAGAATGTAAATCAGGGAGAGGAAAGATTTTATAATGGGCAAAAACAGGGCCCATTTCCACTAGTGCGGTGCGATTCCGTTGCAGAAAATATGAAAAACGAGTTCGCATGCGTTTGTATGCGAATTTTAATGCATTACAATTCACATCTGTTTGTAAGTATGCGAATTTAACCATGTCAGTGCCCGTGTGCTTTTACATTGATTTTAAGCGAAAACGTACGCAAATTCGCATGAAACATTTGCTTAACGAAAACACATGCGTTTCACATTACAGGCGAATCGCACACTAGCCTTGTGGTGTGCAAATTCTGATGGCTCTTTTTCTACACAGTCTACCGCACAGAATTTCTGACAAGTGGAAACAGGTCCATTGATTTATATTGGTTATGCGAGTCTACATGCAGAAAACGCATACAGATTCGCTCTAGTGGAAACGGGCCCTTCATCATTTCTACGTAATTATTGTAAAAATGAAGCACTTTTTTATTACATTATTTTCACTGGAGTTCCTCTTTAACCACTTCAGCCTTCAGTCGTTTTCACTTTATGCATCCGAGCAATTTTCACCTCCCATTCATTAGCCTATAACTTTATCGCTACTTATCACAATGAACTGATCTATATCTTGCTTTTTC
The DNA here is from genome assembly GCF_040937935.1 of Hyperolius riggenbachi. Taxonomy (NCBI): domain Eukaryota; kingdom Metazoa; phylum Chordata; class Amphibia; order Anura; family Hyperoliidae; genus Hyperolius; species Hyperolius riggenbachi. The sequence continues at coordinate 374,248,077 of NC_090651.1, forward strand.
CGCCACCAATTAGGCTTTCTTTGGGGGGTACATTTTGCTAAGAGCCACTTTACTGTAAATGCATTTTAACAGGAAGAATAAGAAAAAAACGGAAAAAAAATCATTATTTCTCAGTTTTGAGCCATTATAGTTTTGAAATAATACATGCCTCCATAATTAAAACTCACGTATTGTATTTGCCCATATGTCCCGGTTATTACACCGTTAAAATGATGTCCCTATCACAATGTATGGCGACAATATTTGATTTTGAAATAAAGGTGCATTTTTTCCGTTTTGCATCTATCACTATTTACAAGTTTAAAATAAAAAAAAATATAGAAATATTTCATCTTCACATTGATATTTAAAAAGTTTAGGTCCTTAGGTAAATATTTACATGTTTTTTTTTATTGTAATGTTTTTTTTTAATTTTAAACATTTTATTTTGGTAGTTTTGGGAGGGTGGGATGTAAACTATAGGTTTATAATGTAAATGTGTGTTGATTTTAATTTTTTTTTTAGTTTTAGTTGTAGTATTACCTTTTGGCCACAAGATGGCGGCCATAAGTTTGTTTACATGACGTCACTCTAAGCGTAACATACCCTTAGAGAGACGCATGGGGGACGCAACAGCCAGAAAAAGCGGAGCTTCCGAGAGAAGCTGTCGCTTTTTCTGCGGGGGAGAGGAATCGGTGATCGGCACCATAGACCGATTCACTGATTGCCAGGCTAATGAACCGCGGCCGGGAAAGCGCGTGCACGCGTGCGATCAGCCGCGGGAGCGCACATGGCCTACTGGGCGTAGCTAGTACGTCCAGGAGGCCAAAGTAGTTAAAGAGGAACCATCATGAAAATCTTAAAATGTAAAACACATACAAATAAGAAGTACATTTCTTCCAGAGTAAAATGAGCCATAAATTACTTCTCTTCCATGTTGCTGTCACTTACAGTAAGAAGTAGAAATCTGACATTACCGACAGGTTTTGGGTTAGTCTATCTCTTCATGGGGGATTTTCAGCATGGCCTTTATTATTTATAAAGACATTCCCTGAAAATGATTAATACAAAGATGCTGGCCAGCCTCCATGCTCACTGCACACTATTTTGGCAGTTGGATGTGTGCAACTGCCATTCACTAAGTGCTTTTAAAAATAAAGGAAACCCTGAGAACCCCCCTATGAGAAGATGGACTAGCCCAAAACCTGTCAGTAATGTCAGATTTCTACTACTTACTGTAAGTGACAGCAACATAGGAGAAAAGTAATTTATGGCTCATTTTACTCAGGGAGAAATGTACTTCTTATTTGTATGTGTTTTACATTTTAAGATTTTTGCTACCGTTCCTATTTAAGGTTTACTTTAAATACTTTAATTAGTTTCCCCCTTTTCTCTGCTCTGTTTCCTCTTTTCTATAACCTTTCAGAGTGGCTGATTGTTACTGACAGCTCCAGGCGGGAGATACAGAGCATCTCACTTGTGTGACTGCATGCGATAATCTTTGCGAGTTGACATTTATGAAGTATTTACCTCACAAGTCGGTCATTTACCTCACGTGTCGGTTATTCGAGTTTTCCATGTGGTAACAACCTTAGTAAATTGACATTTCACAAAATGCTCAGGAAAATCGTCTGTTTGCCGAATGCATTGAGGCTCTGTGAATTGAAGCCATTGTGCAGATTTGCTGACGATATACTTGTCAAGTGTCTTTATTATTCATATGATTGTTTTATACGCTCAGCGAGAGCTCGTCAGGTGATTTGGCGGCCCTGGCCTCCTGCCTTGCCTGCAGACACAGAAGCTCTGATCACAGTGGGCTGGGGATAGAGAGAGAAGCAGGAGGATAGCATTGGAGGTTGGAGTGTGCTGATGGTTTAGTACAGCCCACAGAGGTGGAGGCCAGAGGCAGACAGAGAGGCAGTGACAGCCAGCTGTGTGGGGAGAGGGATGGGAGGAAGGTTCTGACTCAGTCGTCTACTGTCACCCCAGCAAGATGCCACATGTTGTGATCAGGCCGGTCTTCACATCTGTGCGCTGATCATGTAAGTACTTGTGTGTCTGTGCAAACGCTCTGAAAGGGGAATTAAGATATCACAGAGGAAGGTGTGTGCCGCTGAATCATTTCCTTTCGAGTGTTAGCTTTTCGGTTTCGTTTATATGCACGGGGGCGGCACAAAGGGGGGTCTCAGACAGAGGTCGGGGGCTCAGACAGAGGTGGGGGGGTTCAGACAGAGGTGGGGGGGTTCAGGCCTCTTGCACACTGCAAGCGATTCCGATTCCGTTTTTTAATCAGTTTTAACATCCGATTCAGATTCCGATTTGCAGTGTGCAGGGAACAAACTGCAAATCGGAATCGGAAGTAAAAACAGATTAAAAAGCGGAATCTGAATCTGAATCGCTTGCAGTGTGCAAGAGGCCTCAGACCGAGGTCAGGGGGCTCAGACCGAGGTCGGGGGGCTCAGACGGAGGTCGGGGGGCTCAGACGGAGGTTATGGGGCTCAGACAGAAGTTGGGGGGCTCAGACAGAGATCGGGGGGCTCAGACAGAGGTTGGTGAAGCTCAGACGGAGGTTGTGGGATCAGACAGAGGTTGGGGGGCTCAGAAAGAGGTTGGGGGATCAGACAGAGGTCAGGGGGCTCAGACAGAGGTCAGGGGGCTCAGACAGAGGTCGGGGGGCTCAGACAGAGGTCGGAGGGCTCAGACAGAGGTCAGTGGGCTCAGACGGAGATCGGGGGGGCTCAGACGGAGGTCGGGGGGGGGGCTCAGACGGAGGTCGGGGGCCTCAGACAGAGATCAGGGGGGCTCAGACAGAGGTCGGGGAAGCTCAGACATTCCACATTTAGTTGCAGTATTGCCTCCTATCCGTGTAAGATGCTGGATATAGTTTCTTATTCTGTTTCTAATTTCCTCTTTTTCGTTTTTTCATTTTTATCTTTTTTCTGTATAGCTTTGACCGGAATGTGGAGCAACTTTTGGAATACTTACTTATTAATAATTTTTGTTCTGACTTTTTCTTTTCTGACTTTTTATCTTTTTCTTTTCTTTAGTATCATTATGATAGCCCCATATTTTATCTGGGGGGGGGGGGGGGGGGAGTTTCCTAATTATTGTTATTTTTTCTTTATAAAGCACCAACATATTCCATGGACCTGTACAATTACTGGGTAATTGTCTGGTTGAATCATGATTTGCCCTGTGATAACTTTCGATAAATTTCCTGCTGTTCCTAAAATATCGTTCACCGCCGTTACTTGTAGATTAATTCTCTCTTTGGAAAAACAGGAAAACACCGGCCAAATAATTGTTGACTAGTCCAGAAAAAGTTTAGAAATAGGGATGGAGAAATGATGGGATTCCGGTAGAGGATTTTCATGAGATAATTACAGCTTTTGAGTTCTTGACTATGGAGTCTGTGGATTTTAGCACTTTATTATTATTATTTAGTATTTATATAGCGCTGACATCTTCTGCAGCGCTGTACATATTGTCCCTCGGATGAGCTCACAGTCTAATCCATACATAGTCCTATGTCTATGTATGTATTGTGAAGTGTATGTATCGTAGACTAGGGTCAATTTTGGAGGAAGCCAATTGACTTATCTGTATGTTTTTTTGGATGTGAGAGGAAACTGGAGTGCCCAGAGGAAGCCCACTCAGACACAGGGAGAACATACAAACACTGTGTATATAGTGCCCAGGCTGGGATTTAAATTGGGAACCCACTCCGGCAAAGCCAGACTGCTAACCACTCCACCACCAGCGTGCTGCCCACTGTCACAAATACTACTGGTTGTAGGACAGAGCAGCTTGCGAACGGATTGTTTGCCGGTCCACATTGACTGTAGGTTTGTGGACTGGATACACATTCCTAGTCTGACCCACGACAGCTGTAGATGTGGACTTGGCTGGTGGGAGAGGACATGATTATTAGTATTTTTTTCTTATATATAGCGCCAACATCTTCTGTAGCGCTGTACATAGTACAAAGCAAATATTGGGGAACATATATACATGAGAAGTTCAGGACACTGTACAGTCATGACATAATAGCACAAATTCATACATTGTTAATGTGTGGATTGAGATATCACTCAAATTGGCACACGTTCTTATGGTAATCTACAGCAAAATAAGAAACACTAGGTGGTGGTCCCTGCCCTTGCCAGTTTATAATCTAGAGCAGGGGTGTCAAACTCAAATACAAAGTGGGCCAAAATGTACACTGGGACCAAGTCACGGGCCAACCTCAATGGCCAGTGGCCACCTTTCTGCCTAAAAAAGTTCCCTGATGTCTAATGCCCCCCCACCCCCTTCAGCACCTGTACAGTTCCCTGGTGTCTGGAAGTCCTCCCTCCCCTATACAGGTGGTGTCTAGTGGTCCCCACCCTCCCTTATACAGTTCCCTGGTGTCTAGTGGCTCCCTCCCATATACAGTTCCCTGGTGTCTACTGGCCCCCACCCTATACTATACCGCTCCCTGGTGTTTAGTGCTTTCCCCCTACCTCCCCCATTGGCTTCCCTGGTGATCTAGGGCTTCACCTCCAATACAGCTTCCCTGGTGGTCTAGAGTGGGCCAAACATAATGCAAAGTGGGGAAACCACTCAAGGGCTAAATTTAGGCTGCTTCCACACAGGGACGTTACAGGCGCACGTTAGTGCAGCCTGTACCGCTCCCCCAACGCACAGCAATGTAACACAAGTGGGCTGTTCACACTGCCCACGTTGCGTTACATGTAACACTGCACGTTCTTCTGAAAGTGCAGCATACCATAGCGTTACATCGGCTTAAGCCGCGTTAGACTGTTTGCACATGCTCAGTAGTGTTGGGGAGGAGCTGAGAGCGGCCAGCCACATGGCTAATTAATATTCACTGCACATTGTGACGTGCAGTGTTTACTTCCTGGTGCGGCGATTAGCCGGCGGGACCACGTGATGCCGCATGCGTCCAAGAGTACGCATCACGGCATCACAGACGCCAGAGTGAGCTGCACAACGCGGCTCACTCTGACGTCCACATCGAAGAGCACCAGGCCCTGCGTTAGGTGCACGTTATGCGACCTTAACGTGCCACCTAACGCAACGTCTTAGTGTGCAAGTAGCCTAAATGTCTCTGAGGGCCAGATTTGGCTTGTGGGCCGGAGTTTGACATGTATGATCTAGAGCCTAGGTTCTCAACGTGCGGTACGCGAACCCCAGGGGGTACTTCTGATGGTTCCAGGGGGTACTCAGACTTGCTATACTTAACCAAGAATAACAAATTTAGAGTTTTAGAAAATGATACATCCCATTTAAACAACACCAAATTAGTAATTTAGCTAAATAAAAGCAATAGTAAATGCTTGGAAATTGTTTAGAACCAATTATCATGTAATATGATCCATACATACATTTGTCAAGGGGTACTTGCGATAATGTTTACTATGCTAGGGGGTACTTGGCGAGTACAGGGTTTTAAAAGGGGTACATACCAATAAAATGTTGAGAAACACTGATCTAGAGGGTAGTGAGGTGGAGACATTAGGACACATCTGAAAGGAATTGCATAACTTCCAGGGATAGAGACAATAAAGGGGGAGCTCGATATGAGGTAGTAGATAAAGATAATAAATAAATAACAATCTAGGTGTGAGTCTGTTGTCCTCTCAGCCTGGTAAAGGTCTTTGAGTTGGAGGGTTCAAAAAAGAGATCCTATTTGATTGGACAGGAAAATGCCAAATACTTTCCCAATACTATCTCATAGTAATATGGTTGTCTTGTTTGCGGTCTATTGCAAATTATTAAAGAGAACCCGAGGTGTGTTTAGAGAATGTTATCTGCATACAGAGGCTGGATCTGCCTATACAGCCCAGCCTTTGTTGCTATCCCAAACCCCACTAAGGTCCCCCTGCACTCTGCAATCCCTCATAAATCACAGCCGTGCTGTGAGGCAGGAGTTTACATCTGTAGTGTCAGTCTCAGCTGCTCCCCCGCCTCCTGCATAGCTCCGGTCCCTGCCCCTGTCCCTTCCCTCCAATCAGCAGGGAGGGAAGGGATGCAGGCGGGGACAGGAGTTCTGCAGGAGGCGGGGAGAGCAGCAGACTGACACTATAGAGATAAACACAGCCAGCTCTGACAAGCTGTTTGTCAGCAGCATGGCTGTGATTTATGAGGGATTGCAGAGTGCAGGGGGGACCTTAGGGGGGTTTGGGATAGCAACAGAAGCTGGGCTGTATAGGCAGATTCAGCCTCTGTATGCAGATAATATTCTTCAAACCCACCTTGGGTTCTCTTTAAAGCTATACCTATAAATCTTGGGTCCCTATGGCAAATGATTGACACCTAAAGTAACAGGGATATGGAAGCTGCCATTTTTATTTCCTTTTAAACAATACCAGTTACTGCTGTTGCTTAAAAGGAAATAAATATGGCAGCCTCCATATCTCTCTCTCGCTACAGTTGTCCTTTATGCACCAAAGATGTACGTACTGGAGTTCCAACCCCCTTCAGTTATTGGGTGGAGGATGTTGGACACCAACTTCCTATAATACAGGCCCTTTCTAGAGTAGGCGTTGTTGCGGTGGGGACGTTGTGGTGGTTGCACAGTTAAAGAGAAACTCCGACCAAGAATTGAACTTTATCCCAATTAGTAGCTGATACCCCCCTTTTACATGAGAAATCTATTCCTTTTCACAAACAGACCATCAGGGGGCGCTGTATGGCTGATATTGTGGTGCAACCCCTCCCACAAGAAGCTCTGAGTACCGAGGTACTTCTGGCAGTTTCCTGTCTGTGAACCTTGCTGCATTGTGAGAAATAGCTGTTTACAGCTGTTTCCAACTGCCAAAAAAGCATGTAGCAGCTACATCATCTGCCAGCAGTAAAAGATCACCATGCAATAAATGTCAGAATGTAAATCAGGGATTTAAAAGATTTTACAATGGGCAAACACTGACCAAATCATTTATACATAATTATTGTAAAAATGAAGCACTTTTTTTATTACAATATTTTCACTGGAGTTCCTCTTTAAGGATGAAGGGGGTCAGGCCTCTTTTTCATGGGAGGCTAAGTGCCATTCTGCAGTGATGACATGCAGCCGGATAGCAGTGTACGGTAACACCGCGTGTGTCATGTTTGACTAGCAGTGATGTTACCCTGCAGCAGGGACGGATCTAGGGGGGGGGGGGGGCAGACGGGTCTCTTGCCCCAGGCGCAGTTTGTTGAATTCTTAAAAAGGCGGCAAAATTTGGATGGGGAATGGCAGTTTAGGCGCCAAAACCTGATCTTTAGGCGCCAAAACCTGACCTTTAGGTGCCAAAACTGGATAGGGAATGGCAGTTTAGGCGCCAAAACCTGACCTTTAGGCGCCAAAACCTGACCTTGCCCCAGGCGCAACTTGGTCTAGATCCGTCCCTGCCCTGCAGCAAAAAAACCACTGAGCTTGAGGCCAGCAACTACCATGTTCAGAGGCAACTTCCTGGGGGGAAGGGGGGGTGTAAATTCCCTGCGAACTACGGTGGCTGCACTTGTTTTTTAACCCTTGACTGACAGGCCCCTGGCAGACCCCTGTGAGGTCACTATGGGGTGGGGGATGGAATTGGGAGTGAACATAAGGCAGAAATAAAAGGGCACCATTAAGAATTTTTGCTGGCAGGCCTGATGATTTGTGGTTGTACTCCTGCTAAGTACAATTTAGAAAAGATGTCCTACTTTTTCCCGCTAATTATTATTATTTATATAGTGCCAACATCTTCTGCAGCACTGTACAGAGTATATTGTCTTGTCACTAACTGCCCCCCCGTCTAGAGACAATTTTAGGGTTTTGTGGGAGTAAATTAACTTACCTGTATGTTTTTGGAGTGTGTGAGGAAACCAGAGTGGCCGGATGAAACTTATGCAGACACGGGGAAAACATACAAACCTCGTGGATTAGAACCGGGGACCCAACGCTGCAAGGCGACAGTGCTATCCACTACGCCACCGTGCTGCCCAATGGAAATGGATGGAAATGAATGGAAGTGGATGGAGATGGATTAAAATGGATAGACATGATAACCTACCCGAGCCTTCCCTACATATCCGGCCCTTGCGAGTATGCTTAGAGCAATAAGTGATATCTGCGAAATGGGGGCAATACTGGCTACCTATAAAGGGTGCAGCTTGAATCTTGGTGGTGGGCTGCTTCACTTCACTGCTGGGAATTGTGAGCACTAATTATATTACACTAGCTGATTGCCCGGCGTTGCCCGGGTATGTATTTGGCTAGTGTTGGCTCCGCCCACTTTTTCTAACCCTAACACACAATTACTCAATGACCAAGTTTGTGAGCTTTGCGGTCTTTGGAAACAATAATTTGCATTGAAATGAAAAAAATCTGATTGGCTGTTTGTGGCTCCACCCCTTTTCTGAATTTGAACCCCAGTCACCCAATGACCAACTGTAGCAGGTTTGAGGCCTGTGCCATTAACAGTGCAAGAATGGCAGCAATTAAATATTCCCCTTGAGAAGCAATAGGTGAAGTTTGATTCACTTTTGTAGGCTCCACCCACTTTTCTGAATATTTAACCCAGTCACCCAGTGACCAACTGTGCAAAGTTTGAGAACCCTACCATTAACAGTGTAAGTATGGCTGCAGTTTACATTTTCCCAGTGAAATTTGCATTTGTCTCCACCCACTAATGACGTGGAACTGCCTGTGTATGTATTTGACCGGTTTTGGCTCCGCCCACTTTTTCTAACCCTAATGCACGAACACTCAATGACCAAGTTTGTGAACTTCGGGGTCTTTGGCATCAATAATTTGTATATTCCCATAGAAATTAAACAAATCAGATTGGCTGTCTGTGGCTGCACTCCTCTCCAACATTTGAACCCCAGTCACCCAATGACCAACTATAGCAGGTTTGAGGCATCTGCTACAGCCCCGTTTCTATGGGTGTGTGATACGTGCAATCGCCCGGGGTGCTTTATTGTGCGGCAGGAGGGGGGGCGCCGGAGCGGGGGAACGGACATAATAGTTATAACTCACCTTCTTCATCCGTTCCCCGCAGTTTCAATATCTTTCCTCTCCCGGCGTCCGTCGCCTGGTAACAGCGCCCCCTGTGATGACATACCGCATGTCATCACAGGAAGCACTGTGACTAATGAGATAGATGCCGGGAAAGGAAGGACATTGAAGCAGCGCGGGTTCGGCGGAAGCAGGTGAGTTATTACTATTATGTTCGCTCCCCCCGCTCCTGCGCCCAACTCATACCGCCCATACCAACTAACCTAAACTGTGGGAACCTACCTAACTAACCTAAACTGCAGGAACCTACCTATTTATCCTACACTGCAGGAACCTACCTACCTAACTAACCTATACTGCGGGAACCTACCTAACTAACCTATACTGCGGGAACCTACCTAACTAACCTATACTGCGGGAACCTACCTAACTAACCTATACTGCGGGAACCTACCTAACTAACCTATACTGCGGGAACCTACCTAGCCAAGCTATACTGTAGGAACCTACCTAACTATCCTATACTGCGGGAACCTACCTAACTAACCTATACTGCGGGAACCTACCTAACTAACCTATACTGCGGGAACCTACCTAACTAACCTATACTGCGAGAACCTACCTAGCCAAGCTATACTGTGGGAACCTACCTAACTATCCTATACTGCGGGAACTTACCTAACTAACCTATACTGCGGGAACCTACCTAGCCAAGCTATACTGCGGGAACCTACCTAACTATCCTAAACTGCAGGAACCTACCTATCTAACCCATACTGGGGGGACCTACCTATCTAACCTATACTGGGGGAACCTACCTATTGAACCTATACTGGGGGAACCTACCGATCTAACCCATACTGGGGGAACCTACCTATCGAACCTATACTGCGGGAACCTACCTATCTAACCTATACTGCGGGCACCTACCTATCTAAACTATACTGGGGGCACCTACCTATCTAACCCACACTGGTGGCAACTATACGGGCTACCCTATACTGGAGGCACCAACGTAGATAACCTATAAAGCAGGCACCTACCTATCTAACCTACACTGGGGGCAACTATGCAGGCTACCCTATACTGGAGGCACCTACGTAGCTAACCTGTTCAACCTGTACTGCAGGCACCTATGCCTGGCTCCATGGGGGTGGGGTGGGGGGCGATTTTTACACCCTCGCCCTGGGTGAAATTTAGCCTAGAAACTGCTCTGATCTGCTAATACCAGTGTAAAAATGGCAGCAATTTAAATATTCCTTTTTTATAAATCAACAGGTGAATTTTGACTATTTTGGCTATTTTGGCTATTATAGGCTCCACCCACTTCCCTGAATATTAATCTCAGTCACCCAGTGACCATCTTGGCAAAGTTTGAGATCCCTGCCATTAACAGTGAAGAAGGGCTGCAGTTTACATTTTCCCATTGAAATTTGTTTTTGGCTCCGCCCACTTTTTGTAAACTGGACACACAGTCACTCAATGACCATGTTTGTAAGCTTTGGGTCCTTGGCATCAATAATTTGTATTTTCCCAGTGAAATGAAACATCTGATTGGCTGTTTGTGGCTCTATCACAGGCATGGGCAAACTTGGCCCTCCAGCTGTTAAGGAACTACAAATCCCACAATGCATTTGCCTTTATGAGTCATGACTGTGGCTGTCAGACTCCTGCAATGCATTGTGGGACTTGTAGTTCCTCAACAGCTGGAGGGCCAAGTTTGCCCATGCCTCCTCTATCCCCTTTTCTGAATTTGAACCCCAGTGACCCAATGATCAACTGTACCAGGTTTGAGGCTTGTGCCATTAACAGTGCAAGAATGGCAGCAATTTTAATATTCCCTTTGAAAATCAACAGGTGAATTTTGATTGTTTTTTTTAGGCTCCACCCACTTTTCTGTATAATAATCTGTGCCATTAACAGTGCAAGAATGGCAGCAATGTAAATATTCCCCTTGAAAATCAAAAGATGAATTTTGATTGGCTGCTGTACACTCCACCCACTTTCCTAAATATTAATCCTAGTCACCCAGTGGCCAACTGTGTCAAGTTTGAGAACCCTGCCAATAACAGAATGGCTGAAATCAATCTAACAAATCTGATTGGCTGTTTGTGGCTCCACCGCCTTTAGTGAATTTGGTCCCCAGTCACCCAATTACTGACTGTATCAGGTTTGAGGCCTCTGCCATTAACAGTGTAAGAATGGTAGCAATGTAAATATTCCCCATGAAAATCAATAGCTGAATTTTGATTGGCTGTTGTAGGCTCCACCCACATTTCTGAATAATAATCCCAGGCACCCAGTGGCCAATTGTATCAAGTTTGGGAACCCTGCCATGTAAAAAATTAAGTTTCTGGCACCGCCCACTTTTTGTAACCTTGACATATAGTCACTCAATTACCAAGTTTATCAGCTTTGGGATCCTTGGTATCAATACTTTGTATATCTGATTGGCTGTTTGTGGCTCCGCCCCTTTCTGAATTTGAACCCCAGTCACCCAGTGCCCAGCTGTACCAGGTTTGAGGCATCTGCTATTAACAGTATAAGAATGGTTGCAGTTTAAATATTCCCTTTGACAATCAAAAGTTGAATTTTGATTGGCTGTTGTAGGCTCTACCCACTTCCCAAAATCTTAATCACATTCACTCAATGACCAACTGTGCAAAGTTTGACAACCCTGCCATTAACAGTGTAAGAATGGCTGCAGTTTATATTTTCCCAGTAAAATGTGTTTTTGGCTCCACCCACTTTGTGTAACCTTGTCACACAGTCACTCAATGACCAATTTTGTGAGCTTTCAGGTTCCTGGCATCAAAATTGTGTGAATGGAAGCAGTTTATCCAGCAAAGAAATCTGATTGGCTGTTTGTGGCCCCGCCCCTTTAGTGAATTTGGACCCCAGTCACCTAATGACTGACTGCAGCAAGTCTGAAGCCTCTGCCATAAACAGTGTAAGAATGGCAGCAGTTTAAATATTCCCCTTTAAACGCAATAGGTGAATTTTGATTGGCTGTTGTAGGCTCCACCCACTTTCCAAAATCTTAATCTTATTCACCCAGTGGCGAAGTGTGGCAAGTTTGAGAACCCTGCGATTAACAGTGTAAGAATGGCTGCATTTTTTCCCATTTAAAAGGAATGGCTGAATTTTGATTGGCTGTTTTATGCTCCACCCGCTTTTCCTGGATTTGTAACCTCGGTCACCAAGTGACCAACTGTGCCAAGTGTGGGGACTCTGGCTTGATTACTGTGAGAATGGCAGCCTTTTACATTTTTTCCATTGACTTGAATGGGTGGAATCTGATTTGCTGTTTGTAGCTCCGCCCAGGTGGGCAGGGGGGCCGCGAGACCCCCAGAACCTATCATCCCAGGTAGTAAGGAACCTGTATACCAAGTTTCGTTCAAATCGGTCAAGGGGTTTTCGAGTGATCGCGGCACATACACACACACACACATACACACACACACACACACACACATACATCCGATTTTATATATATAGATTGCTGTTTGTATATTGCTTTTTGCTGCTGCAATATCTGGTGGATTGTCTGTGTGGTTCATCTGATATTAAGCAGCAAGTGTCAGTTTTTAAAAGTACAATTTTTTTTTTCTTTTCCCTCTAGTTTGTTTTGCAGCAGGCAATTGGCTAGGGGGAGGGACTAGCTGCAACAGGAGGTATTTGGTCAGCTTCAGGACTCAGTACTGAGCTTGCTCAGTCTGTGGCTTGCTCACTAAGTGGCTGCGACACAAGTGGCATAGGCGTTAAAAACAGGCGTTACAACACAGGCACAAAGAGAGTGGTGAGAGGAAGTAGGTAAGGACTAAAAAAAAAAAAAAAAAAAACTTCAATCAATATTGTGGTTTTTTGCATTGGTTAGAATGTGCTAGGCACGTTGTGGTGTAGTCTTTAAATTTTGAGGACTCCACCCCAACTTCACTCACTTCACCTCCACTCCTCCACCCCTCCCGCCCCTCCTCCTCCCCCTCCTCCCCCCCTCCCCCTCCTCCCCTCCCCCCCTCCCCTCCCCCCCTCTTCACTCACTCCCCAACTTCACTTACTCTCTCTTTCCTCCTCCCCAGCTACACTCACTCTCCCATTTCATCTTTTACCACCACAGTTTACTTTAAATAATTTTTCCCCACACAAAAGTCATCATGTTGGACTATGCTGTACAGTGTACATCCTGCAACATGTATGCATGCCTTGATCAGCGGATTGAGGGTGTTTACTGTTGCCCTGGGTGTGTGCGTGTTGCTCAGTTAGAGGCGGAAGTCGCAGAGCTAAATAAGCATCTCGCAACACTGAGAAGCATACACAACATGGAGAAGAGCTTGGATCTCACGATCCAGACACTGGATGGAACCGTTGAAGATGAGGAGGGTGGAGTACAGCCGGACCAAGAAGCAGAGGCAGCCGCTAGTTGGGTCACAGTTAGAAGGGGTAGGGGAAAAAGTGGCAGGGAGGCTAGTCCCGAGTTGTCCCTCACTAATAAGTATGCTTGTTTGCGTAATATTGGGGAGGATGATTCAGGAGTAGCAATGCTGCAGCAGGATGTGCTCCTTAGCAACCAAGGGGCAGACTGCTGTAACGAGAAAGGGAATAGGAGTGCAGCTAAGGCTAGACAGGTACTGGTGGTAGGGGATTCAATTATTAGGCGCACAGATAGGGTAATCTGTCGAAGAAACCGCGAATGCCGTACAGTCTGTTGCCTCCCGGGTGCTCGGGTTCGGCATGTAGCGGAAAGAATTGACAGATTACTGGGTGGGGCTGGGGAAGACCCGGCTGTCATGGTACACATTGGCACCAATGACAAAGTTAGTGGGAGATGGAAGGTCCTCAAAAATGATTTTCAGGTACTTGGAGATAAACTTAAAGCAAGGACCTCTAAGGTGGTGTTTTCTGAAATACTGCCAGTGCCACGTGCTACATCTGAGAGACAGAGGGAGCTTAGGGAGTTAAATAAGTGGCTGAGAAATTGGTGTAGGAAGGAAGGGTTTGGGTTCCTGGAGAACTGGGCAGACTTTGCAGTCGGCTACAGGTTCTACAGCAGGGATGGGCTGCACCTTAATGGGGAGGGTGCAGCTGCATTGGGGGAGAAGATGGCTAAACGGTTGGAGGAGATTTTAAACTAGGATCTGGGGGGAGGCGGGAGGATAAAGTCTCAATACATAGACAAGATGAGGTAAAAAGACAGTGGGAACCTATCATTATGGAGGGTGGAGAGGGGGGTGGGGACAGTGTAAAGATTAAGGAGGTTGGTAAAAATTCAAGTAGCCAATTTCATGTAAACAAAATTGGTAAATGTGGTGGTAAAAATATAAAGTGCATGGTAACCAATGCTCGGAGCCTTGCAAATAAAATAGACGAACTAGAGTTCATTCTGAATGACAAAGGCTATGACATTGTGGGAATAACCGAGACATGGATGGATGAAAGCCATGACTGGATAGCTAATTTAAAAGGATACAATGTGTTTAGGAGGGATAGAACAGGGAAAAAAGGTGGAGGGGTTTGTCTCTTTGTTAAGAATTCTCTTACAGCTGTCCTCAACGATGAGATGGAGGAAGATTGCGAAGATGTGGAGTCCGTTTGGGTAAATATTCATGGTGGAAATAAAAGTTGCCAATTGCTTATTGGGGTATGCTACAGACCACCTCTTATTAATGAAGCTGCAGAACTGCGATTACTACAGCAGATTGAAAAAGCTGCAGGTAAAAATGAGGTCATAATTATGGGCGACTTCAACTTTCCAGACATTGACTGGAGTATTGAGGCTACCCATTCTGGTAAAAGCAGCAGATTTCTGGCAGCACTACAGGACAATTACTTGACTCAAATGGTAACTGAACCAACTAGGGGGAATGCGTTACTGGATCTGATCATTTCTAATAGACCAGATAATGTATCAAATGTGCAGGTTCAAGAACATTTGGGAAATAGTGATCACAACATGATAACGTTTGAGCTGGTGACTGATAGGCCACGGGGCAGCGGGACCACTAAAACTATGAACTTTAGAAAAGCAAAGTTCACTCAAATTAGGCAGGCACTAAGTTTGGTGAACTGGGATAATGTACTACAAGGGGAAGACACTGAAGGGAAATGGCAAGCTTTTAAACTTATACTCAATCAATACTGTAGTATGTATATCCCATATGGAAACAAAATGTCTAGGAATAAAAAAAGGCCTCTATGGATGAATAGAAAGGTTAAAGATAAAATGAAGAGGAAAAAGAATGCCTATAAGGTCTTAAAACAGGAGGGGACAGAGGCTGCACTAAGCAATTATAAGGAGAGCAATACAAATTGTAAAAAAGAAATTAGGCAGGCAAAGATTGAAGCTGAAAAACAAATCGCTAAGGATATCAAATCTAACCCAAAAAAGTTTTACAAGTACATTAACTCTAAAAAAAGAAAGGTTGACTGTATAGGACTCCTAAAGGATGAGGATGGGAACTCAATGGTGGATGACCAAGGTAAGGCAGAGTTATTAAATGCTTTCTTTGCTTCTGTCTTCACAAAAGAAACAGCACTGTTGCAAACTACAGAGGCGGAAGAGTCTCAATCTTCTAACTGTAATATTAAATACTTAACGCAGGAAGAAGTGAAGGCAAGACTAAATAAATTAAAAATAGACAAGGCACCTGGCCCGGATGGCATGCATCCTCGGGTCCTAAGGGAATTAAGTTCAGTTATAGATAAACCCCTTTATCTTATCTTTTGTGACTCTCTTGCAACTGGCAGAGTCCCAGTGGATTGGCGTACAGCCCACGTTTTCCCATTATTTAAGAAGGGCAAAAAATCTGATCCAGGAAATTATAGACCTGTAAGTTTAACATCAGTTGTATGCAAACTATTTGAGGGGTTACTAAGAGATACTATACATGACTTCATAGTAGAAAATAATCTTATTTCTCAGCATCAACATGGGTTTACTAAAGACAGGTCCTGTTTGACTAACATGCTCAGCTTTTATGAGGTAGTGAATGCTAATATGGATATTGGGAATGCTGTAGATGTGATATACTTGGACTTTGCAAAGGCCTTCGACACTGTTCCCCACAAAAGTCTGGTGCAAAAGTTGAGGATGCAAGGACTGGGGAAGAGTCTGTGTTCATGGATAGGGAACTGGCTAATGGACAGAAAACAAAGAGTTGTGGTAAATGGATCATACTCAAAATGGGAGACTGTTAGCAGTGGGGTCCCACAGGGGTCTGTTCTGGGTCCAGTGCTCTTCAATTTATTTATTAATGACCTAGTAGATGCAGTAGTGAGCAATGTTGCTATTTTTGCAGATGATACAAAATTGTGCAGAATCATTAACTCTCAGGAAGATAGTGTCATATTGCAACAGGATCTGGATAGGATGGCTATATGGGCACATACATGGCAGATGAAATTCAATGTTAACAAATGTAAGGTCATGCATTTTGGACGTACTAATGGTCTAGCACCATACAAAATAAATGGGATACAGTTGGGGACATCAAACTTGGAGAAGGACTTAGGAGTACTCATTGACAACAAGTTAAATAATCGTACTCAATGCCAAGCAGCTGCAGCTAAAGCTAATAAAATTTTGGGATGCATTAAAAGGGAAATAAAAACTCGAGATGCTAGCATAATATTGCCCCTGTTTAACTCTCTAGTAAGGCCACATCTGGAATATGGAATTCAGTTCTGGGCACCACATTACAAAAAAGATATTGCAGTTTTAGAGCAGGTGCAGAGACGAGCAACAAAATTGATGCGTGGGATGGAAGGTCTCACTTATCGAGAAAGGTTAGATAAACTGGGTTTATTTAGTCTAGAGAAAAGACGCCTTAGAGGGGATCTAATTAACATGTATAAATACATCAGAAGGCAATATAATACCTTGGCGGATGAGCTTTTTGTCCCTAGGCCTTCGCAAAGGACTAGAGGACATGATCTGCGCATGGAGGAAAAATGTTTTAGCCATTTATTTAGGAAAGGGTTCTTTACAGTAAGAGTGATTAAGATGTGGAATGCATTGCCACAGGAAGTCGTTATGGCAAACTCTATACCTGCATTTAAAGGGGGCTTAGATGCTTTCCTTGCGTTGAAAGACATCCATGGCTACAATTACTAGGTAATGCCTAATGATGTTGATCCAGGGATTTTATCTGATTGCCATCTGGAGTCGGGAAGGAATTTTTCCCTTTAGGGGCTAATTGGACCATGCCTTGTAAGGGTTTTTTCGCCTTCCTCTGGATCAACAGGGATATGTGAGGGAGCAGGCTGGTGTTGTACTTTATACTGGTTGAACTCGATGGACGTATGTCTTTTTTCAACCAAAATAACTATGTAACTATGTAACTATACTTGGCCAGCAAGCTACCTATACTGAGAGTTTTTTTCGGTCACATCACAGCTATGACGTGCGGTACAAATTGTCGGGTGCTGTGCGATCATTCCAAGTTGAGGAGGGGGGGTATCCTTACAAGTTTGCCTCAGGCAGCAGAAAGTCTAGGCCCGGCCCTGGGTGCTCTCAGGATCGCTGACTTGGCGGCGTTCCCGCCTGTGGCCGTGTGGTTTGGGAGGGGTGTGTACAGACGTTACTGGTACCGGCTTATCACAGAGAAACAAAGCTTATATGAGGAGATGAGTTGTGACCTGCGATCTCCTCCCTGATATCCTGATATCCCCCCCAGGCCTCTGAAATGAAAGTCAAACATTGCCTGACGGTGTCCTGCTCGTAATATCTCGCTGTGATTGGGCGTATCGGATAAGAATACTGTCTCTTGGCTGCCGTACTCTCGCCACAATGCGCTATTGATGTTATTCTAACAGATTAGATCTTGGAGTCTATTAATATATATGATTATTGTTTATTTATATAACACTCCTGTCTTCTGTAGCACTTCACAAGGGACAGCCTCTCTTCACTAACGGAGATGTTTAATCGCATGCTAATTATCTCATCTGGCATGCAAATTTTATGTAAATGATATGCAGCCTGGAACTGGTTAGAAGTGGACCTGAACTCAGAACTTCCTCCCTGCTCTGAAAGATAAGCAACCTTTAACCTCCTTGGCGGTATAAAAAAATCCGCCAGGAGGGAGCGCAGCAGTTTTTTTTTTTTTTTTTTTTTATATATCATGTAGCGTGTCCAGGGCTCGCTACATGATAGCCACTGCTCAGCGGCATCCCCCCGCCCTCTTCGATCAGGAAATCCCGTTCAAAGAACGGGATTTCCTGGAGGGCTTCCCCCATCGCCATGGCGACGGTGCGGGATGACGTCGGGACGTCATTGGGAGTCCCGGGCCAAACCTCGGCGCTGGGGTTACCGCCAAGGAGGTTAAAGAAAAAACATTTCTTTGTCACAGCTGATACAAATCCTGTCATAAATCTGCAGTGTGTCTACTTCCTGCTTTCATGGAAGCAGACAGAGGGTTAACATCCTGTGTTTACAAATTAGCTGCTCTGCCATGCACTGCTGAGACTCCTGAGCTGACACAGCTGAGAGATCAAATTACACTGGTGATTAGTCACAGATGAGGGGGGATTAGACAGGCTAGAATCTAAATACATACAGGGTACATTTCTCTGTTTTCTTTCTGTCCTGTGCAAGAGTTCAGGTCCACTTTAATAAAAATCTACAGGGAGCGCATTGGATTATAATGATTAAAGGACACCTGAAGAGAGAGGTATATGGAGGCTGCCATATTTATTTCCTTAGAAACAATACCAGTTGCCTGGCAGCCCTGCTGACCCTCAACCTCTAATACTATTAGCCATAGACCCGGAACAAGCATGCAGCAGATCAGGTGTTTCTGACTTTATTGTCAGGTCTGACAAGATTAGCTGCATGCTCGTTCCTGGTGTGATTCAGACACTACTGCAGCCAAATAGACCAGCAGGGCTGCCAGGCAACTGGTATTGCTTAAAAGGAAATAAACATGGCAACCTCCATATTCTTCTCACTTTAGTTGGCCTTTAACCCATTTCCTA
The DNA here is from genome assembly GCF_040937935.1 of Hyperolius riggenbachi. Lineage (NCBI taxonomy): Eukaryota > Metazoa > Chordata > Amphibia > Anura > Hyperoliidae > Hyperolius > Hyperolius riggenbachi. The sequence continues at coordinate 374,267,014 of NC_090651.1, forward strand.
AACTGCATACAAATCGGAATTGGCCTCATTATTCTGAATTTCCATCGTTATTCGCAGAGGGAGGGATCACACATGCGCGAATCGCAGATGGTTCCCCGCAAGCGTTTTGCAGCACATTTGTCTGGTCTGGAGTGCCTTTTAATGCATGACGTTCTTTACGGTATCCATTGATACATATCTTCAGTACTGAAATGACTGATCTTCATTTATGACACAGAACATTTATATGTGTTTTTTTTTTAATTTATTTTCTCCTGGTGGACTCAAAGCGCCAGAGTGACGCGCTCTATAGGCAGTAGCAGTGTTAGGGAGACTTGCCCAAGATCTCCTACTGAATAGGTGCTGGCTTACTGAACAGGAGGAGCCAAGATTTGAACCCTGGTCTCCCGTGTCAGAGGCAGAGCCCTTAACCAGTATGCTAACCAGTCACCGCTTTTTAATCAGTTCTTGCTGTGAAAGACAAATGTCTGCAAGGGCGCAAGAACTTTTCAGCATTTTTTGCTATGCTCTGATATGACCCAGGGAAAATGTGCAAGGTTTTGTGTACACACTTCCAGTTTTGATTGGCCAATTTGACCACTTTCATGCAGTAGGGCTGGTTCACACTTGGGTGCTTTTCAGCGCTTTGCTGATCCCTCTGGGATCATTCTCACTGAAGCGATTGCGATATGCATAAATCGCACATGTGCTGCATGCAGCATTTTAGGGGTGATTGCGATGCGATTCTCATTCTGTTGAACGGGAATCACAATGCAAATTGCGTCAAAATCGTTATGCAAAATTGCAATCGCAATTTGCATTCGTAGTGTGAACCGGCCTGTGCGAGAGCCTATCTGCACAATCTGTACATAGTTTTCAAACACTGCTGGCCCTAACGTTGGTGGTAACATTGGCCATTCATTGGCCAGCCGTTTTTTTTCCAAGAATCCAGAACAGGTTGCCTGGATCTCACCTCTTCTCCCGTGCTGCAGAGTGTCAGCAGATCTGTTTCCCGGTAGTATGACGTGATTATGTGGTGGTATCAGAATCGCTGCCAGGATAGGAGCGGCTGAACGGTTTCATAGCTGAACAGAGGCGTTCAGTCTGAACATCCATTAACAAGTTTAATGGTTAGTTAGTCGGATTAACACAAAGGGACGAAAAACAGCATTTTTTCTACTGCGTAATAAGCTAAAATGTAATCTCTGTCTGCCGTAAGAGGGGCCGCTGGGGGTAAAACCGCCGTGCAATTAAGGCATTAAACGCGGAGAACTTTTAATGAGGGAAAAATAACTGATTGAGGTCAGCTCTGTGCCAAGAGCATAAAGTGTACCTGTGAGAAAACAAAAACCAGAAGAGAACTGTCCAGGCCCGATCTTTGGCTCCGGTACAATTAAAGGGGAACTGAAGTAAGAGGTATACAGAGGCTGCCATATTTATTTATTTCTAATCAATACCAGTTGCCTGGCAGCCCTGCTGGTCTATTTCTCTGCAGTAGTATCTGAATAACACCAGAAACAAGCATGCAGCTAGTCTTGTCAGATCTGACTTTAAAGTCTGAAACACCTGATCTGCTGCATGCTTGTTCAGGGGCTATGGCTAATAGTATTAGAGGCAGATGATCAGCAAGAGGGCCAGGCAACTGGCATTGCTTAGATGGAAATAAATATGGCAGCCGCCATATCCCTCTCTCTTCAGTTGTCCTTTAAAGGATACCCGAGGTGAAGATATATGGAGGCTGCCATATTTATTTCCTTTTAAACAATACCAGTTGCCTGGCAGTCCTCCTGACCCTGTGTCTCTAATACTTTTTAGCCATGGACCCTGAACAGGCATTTGCAGATCAGGTACTCTGAGTCAGCTGACTCAGGTTTTGCTGGTTTAGCCATATGCTTGTTCCAGGGTTTAGCTTCAGAAACTACATATGCCAGAAGATCAACAGGGCTGCCAGGAAACTGGCATTGCTTAAAAGGAAATAAATATGGCAGCCTCCGTAGACCTTTCACCTCGGGTATGCTTTAAATTATATTATATTTTTTTGCTCTTTGGAAGCTTAAAAATGTAACACAGATAAGATGAAAACGGAGGAAAAGAGGTGAAAAAGCCTTATGAATTATGCTCAATCTGTTCTCAGTATTCAGAATCAGTAGGCCTGCATACTACATGGAGGTAGTAAAATTGGCCAATCAACATTTGACGTGTGTATGAGGGCCCGTTCACACTAGGGGCGTTTTCCGCTTTTTTTTCAAGCGCAGGCGATATTTAAAATCGCCCACAAATCGCTTGTGCAATGTTTCCCTATGAGAGAATTCACATCTGAGCGGTTCGGTTCCGATCCGCTCAGCAAAGCGCTGCCAGGACCATTTTTGAGGCGTTTTTGCTATAATGGAAGGTATAGGGAAATCGCAAATCGCTCACAAAATCGCTTTGTGCGGTGATTGTGTTCGCGTTTTTAAGAATAAATACATTGTATTTATTCTTTTCCGGGTCAAAGAGTTCACTTCCTGACTTGCGTCAGGGAGGGAATTACAAAACCGCTCGGAATAAGCACTTAGAAAAGCACTTTTTACAAAAACGCAGCGCGCAGTGGAGTGCCGGGAGGGGGGAAAAAAACAGCGTGCAAGACGTTTGCGTTTCCGTTTTCAAGTGTGAATGGGGCCTTAATCTAGTGTGTGTACATAGCTTCAGGGCCCTTTCATACTGAGTCTGCTATGCAATACTATGCAATGATATCCCTATGGGACTTTCACATTGAATGCGGTGTGCCGGGTGCTGACACAGTTGTGCAATAACCGCGTGCGTTTCTAGTGCCAGTGCCGCATGCTTTCATTATACTGTTTGCCTCGCTGTACGGTCACACCACAAAGTTACCGCGCAATGCGGCATTTTGGCTACGCTGTGATCTTTTCGCAAGTAACAGACATGGGGCTTGATTCAGTAAGACAAATAGCATGCCTTATCAAAGTTAACATGTCTTATCAGAGTTAACAGGCCTTATCAGAGTAGCATAACAAGCGCTACGAACCCACAGGGGCTCAGGGCAGGACGAGAGGAGCTCTCGTCATTGACAATTAGCAGGCATAAGTTCGTAGCGCTAGTTATGCTACTCTGATAAGGCGTGTTAACTTTCATAAGGCATGCTATTTGTCTTTAGTGAATCAAGCCCATAGTGTGAAAAGCCCCAAAAGTTACAGACCTACGCTAGATTTATCTCTGCCGGGGAGGCCGATAAAGACTCATCTATGCATCTACTGTGTGTACAGCGGCCGCCCATTCATCTTTAGATCCACCACGCTGGATCCCTAGCGACCCCTCCCCCCCAAGCTTGTGCTGAGCGCCCTGTTCCCCCATCTCCCCCTCCATAGCAACAAACACATCGCTAGGCTGGAAGCTTGCATGGCATTCAGCCACAAAATACCCTCGGAATGCTTTTCTGTGAAATCCCCATTGATGACAATGTCTCAGGACATACAAGGGACAATGTACAGCATCAAGTGCTGCGTCTGGGGTCTGTTTACTGGGAAAACATTGCTTTACATTAGCATGTGAAGATACACGGAGAGAACGCCATCCTTCCGGATTTTTGTCACCCCTCCTGGATGGAAGACACTGAGAAGCGCATACAATCCATTGTGCAGGACAAGATAAATGCCTTACATACTACAAGCCTAAACTGTGCAGTATTTGGAATCCCGATTAGGACTATAGAATCTTACCGTGATGCTGGACACCGCATTTGATAGCCCGATTCGATTGCAGAAGTACCCAGGTAAACGCTATCTGTCCCAGGAGAGGACGTCAGGATGTGTGCTCCTAATCCCTAGATAGGTTTGATGCAATGAATGTGTTTGCATGTCTGCACTATGCATGTTACAGGGCCAGAGTTAGGACACCTACGTTTACCTGGGTACTTCTGCGCAGTATAGGTGACTAAGCATAAGAATGCATTCTTCTGTGAATTAATCCATGCCATGCACTGATGAGGATCAAACAATCCGAAACAGTCTGTATGCATGTTGGATTATTATGGCTCTGTACATATTAACAAGCTGACACATCATTGCATTCCAGCGGTTCTGGAGGTGTGTTTAGCTTCTAAGGGTACAATGGTTAATTTGCATATATTCAGCAGTGGTGCCTGGGAGACATCTCGAGCTCACTCCAACCTGAATTATCGCAAATTCTTTCTGTTTTAGGAAAGCAAACTTTTGTTTTTCTGTGAACTAAGACCCCGGCTTTTAACTTAGCTGTAGGGATAACAGTGGTGCCTGGATGAGTGAATCTGGGAATGCATTTGTTTGAACATTTGCATGCCAGAGTGCGAAGGGTTAATAGATATTTGCTGTTTTCTGGCCACACCCCCTTCAGCACCTCCCTTTCCTTAATAACTTATTTAATGTCCTAACTAGAGGCAATTTGCCTGGATATATCATAGCTCCCAACCAGGGGCGTAGCAATAGGGGGTGCAGCGGTAGCGACCGCATCGGGGCCCTTGGGCCAGAGGGGCCCCGAATGGCGCTCTCTCAACTACAGTATTAGCTCTATATTGGTCCTGTGCTCATAATAATCATTTATATATATACTTTGAATACTGGTAATCATTAACAAGCTCTTCCCCATCCCCTTCTTGCACCTCTGACATTGTAGTTGCCATTGGCAGCTTTTAGTGCGCCGTTTCAATCGCTATGTATAGAGTGCATGGGGGGCCCCATTGTAAAACTTGCATCGGGGCCCACAGCTCCTTAGCTACGCCACTGCTCCCAACTGTCCCTTTTTCGCAGGGACAGTCCCTTTTTGGGAGCCCTGTCCCTCTGTCCCTCTTTCACCCTCATTTGTCCCTCTTTCAGGACTTTGTCCCTCTTTCTATGTAAATATATATATTTCACTACTAAAAATGTGTTTGATTGACTCTAAACTTTATTCCCATCCTTTAAATTGATATATTACTAATTTTCAAATGTTACTATGAAGGAAAATTAACCAGGATAGAAAGGACCAGTGCGGTTTGAATTATAAAACAACATATGTTTCTTATGAAATCTTTATGGTATGCGTGACTAGAGGCATGGTGAGGGTGTGGCCAAGGGTGTGGCAGGGGTGTGGCTACAGAGAGCGACCTTCTTAAACCTGAGTGGGGTCAGGTAAAAATTCTCCCCACCTGCGATTACAGTGGTTGCCTGTGTGGTAACCCGGGTTTGTGGGTATATTTTTACATTCTGTGTTTAACACATTGTGAATCTTGAAGATACTACACAATATTGGGCTCTCAGTTTTCTTTTTTGTCTTACAAGTATCCTCTTTCTCAGGGCTGGATGTACCATAAGGCAGTGTAGGCACGTGCCTACAGGCGCCTGATGATGGAAAGCCAGCTCACCGCCTTCCCTTAGTGCCTCCTTCCTCATGCAGAGTGTAAATGAGAGGTTTCTCACCCAGCTCTCTGCATTCCACTGATGAAACCTGCCTTCAGTCGGGGGCACCACTTGCTACTTAGTATTAGGTAGCCAGAGGTACATTCAGTATTAAGGGGCACCTGTAGCTACCTAGGATGGGCAAGGGAAGTAAGGGAAAAGTGACAGTTTGGCCAGCCAGCACACCTGCAGTGCGGTTTGGTGGGTGTTTGCGGGTTCATGGAGGGCGGAGTCTAGGGTGCCAGGACATCTGTGGCTATAGGCTCCTGTGAGGTAAAGCCGGGCCTGCTCTTTCTTACTACTTCTGGATTGGACAGCCAGCCTCCTTCACTCTTATGTCCACCTCTGTTTTCCGTTTAGTCTATTTATTGGTCGGGTGACGTTCTCCTCTCGTCAGGCACAATTATGGAGAGGGGAGTTGTGTGTGTGTGTGTGTGTGTGTGTGTGTGTGTGTGTGTGCGTGCGTGCGTGCGTGGCGGTGCATTGTATACCCGGCAGAGCGCCCATCATCACCCAAACCGTGAGAAGCATTGTCACCCATCTGCCAGTGACTCACAGCGCAACAGTGAGGGGGCAACATATCATTATCCCATCAGGGGGCGTCGGACCGCGTCATCCTCCTCTACAGCTGCCTGCAGTGCCCAGTCTGAGTAATAATGTTTAAAGAGGAACTCCAGTGAAAATAATGTAATAAAAAAGTGCTTCATTTTTACAATAATTATGTATAAATGATTTAGTCAGTGCTTGCCCATTGTAAAATCTTTTAAATCCCTGATTTACATTCTGACATTTTATTACATGATGACATTTTTACTGCTGGCAGGTGATGTAGCTGCTGCATGTTTTTTTGGCGGTTGGAAACAGCTGTAAACAGCTATTTCCCACAATGCAACTAGGTTCACAGACAGGAAACTACCAGAAGTACCTCGGTACTCAAAAGTTTCTTGTGGGAGGGGTTTCACCACAATATCAGTCATACAGCGCCCCCTGATGATCTGTTTGTGAAAAGGAATAGATTTCTCATGTAAAAGGGGGTATCAGCTACTGATTGGGATAAAGTTCAATTCTTGGTCTGAGTTTCTCTTTACGTGTGGAAACCGCTGGGTATGGGCAGCACTGGGGTGCATCTTTCCCAGGTTTGAATCTCAGCCATACATCTGGGTGGAGGTTGTTTGTTTGCCCCCATGTTTAGATTGTGAGCTCCTCTGAGGACAGTCAGTGACATGACTATGTATTCTGTACAGTGCTGCAGGAGATGTCAGTGCTATATAAATACATAATAATAATATGGTAGGACATTAGACTATGACTATGGTAGGATAAGAGTGTGAGCTGCTCTGAGGACAGTCAGTGACATGACTATGTACTCTGTAATGTGCTGCAGGAGATGTCAGTGCTATATAAATACATAATAATAATATGGTAGGACATTAGACTATGACTATGGTAGGATTAGATTGTGAGCTCCTCTGAGGACAGTCAGTGACATGACTATGTACTCTGTAATGTGCTGCAGGAGATGTCAGTGCTATATAAATACATAATAATAATATGGTAGGACATTAGACTATGACTATGGCAGGATTAGATTGTGAGCTCCTCTGAGGACAGTCAGTGACATGACTATGTACTCTGTAATGTGCTGCAGGAGATGTCAGTGCTATATAAATACATAATAATAATATGGTAGGACATTAGACTATGACTATGGTAGGATTAGATTGTGAGCTCCTCTGAGGACAGTCAGTGACATGACTATGTACTCTGTAATGTGCTGCAGGAGATGTCAGTGCTATATAAATACATAATAATAATATGGTAGGACATTAGACTATGACTATGGTAGGATTAGATTGTGAGCTCCTCTGAGGACAGTCAGTGACATGACTATGTACTCTGTAATGTGCTGCAGGAGATGTCAGTGCTATATAAATACATAATAATAATATGGTAGGACATTAGACTATGACTATGGTAGGATTAGATTGTGAGCTCCTCTGAGGACAGTCAGTGACATGACTATGTACTCTGTAATGTGCTGCAGAAGATGTCAGTGCTATATAAATACATAATAATAATATGGTAGGACATTAGACTATGACTATGGCAGGATTAGATTGTGAGCTCCTCTGAGGACAGTCAGTGACATGACTATGTACTGTGTAAAGTGCTGCAGAAGATGTCAGTGCTATATAAATACATAATAATAATATGGTAGGACATTAGACTATGACTATGGTAGGATTTGAGTGTGAGCTCCTCTGAGGGACAGTCAGTTACATGACTATGTACTGTGTAATGTGCTGCAGAAGATGTCAGTGCTATATACAGTAAATCTAGGGATCCAGACCTTTCCCTCTACATAGGTAACTTTTTCTCTGGTCCGCTACAGGTTCACTTTAATCCAATCAATGAGTAACATTATTCACACTGCATAACTAGACTCTGCTAGGGAGTGTTCATTCTGCTCGCAGTCACTCAGTTACAGCAGGTGTGGAAAACAACCAATAAGACAAAAGCTCCGGCCTTGTGCAGTTGATTACTGATAGCAGGATGAGGAAATACCTGGGCTGGCTGCACTGGAACAAAAAGTACAGATTGCAGACTAGAAAATATGCGCAGTTTGTGGTCACCAATGGAACATATGCACAGGCTGTATACACACACATGCATGCTCCTGTCCTTTTGTAGTATCACACAGTGCTTTAGCTCCCAACTGTCCCTCTTTTGGAGGGACAGTCCCTCTTTAGGAGCCCTGTCCCTCTTTCTTCCTCATTTGTCCCTCTTTCAGGACTTTGTCCCTCTTTCTATGTCAATATATATATTTCTCTGCAAAACAATGTGTTTGATTGACACTAAACTTTATTCCCATCCTTTAAACTGATATATTACTAATTTTAAAATGTTACTATGAAGGAAAATGAACCAGAATAGAAAGGACCAGTGCGGTTTGAGTTATTAAACAACATATTTTTCTTACAAAATCTTTATGGTATGCGTGACTAGGGGTGTGACTGGGCCTGATCAGGGGTATGGCAGGGGCGTGGCTTAAGCGTCCCTCTTTCTCATCTCAAAAAGTTGGGAGGTATGAACAGAGCTGTCCCTATCACAGATCTGCAGCCCCTCTGCCACTCCCCCCCCCCTCTCCATGGTATTTATCGCTCTTTGGGGCGATTAAAATTCCTCCTGAACTGCTTCAGCCACTGAAAATATCATTCCTGATAGTGTAAGTGTTGCGTCTGGAAACTCTGATCTGCTGCAGAGGGTGTTACAGACGAGGGACAGGCAGTGGCAGCATTGAGAACCCCACATATTCTGTGTACTGAGATAAAGTTACTCTGTTGTGTGTAACAATCTGTTATTTATAGCATCTGAATGGGCCACATAACATACCTCAGCTCACGTCTTTCTAGGCAGACACGTGGCACATGTTATGGTGCTACTCACCTGCTACTAACGCGTACGTTCACAATGGATGCCGCGGTAATCAGGGCGCCAGAGAGAGAGACGCTAGCGGTATGTCGGTAAGATTACTGATATTCTACTACTTCATTCCAACCATTTTACCAATATTTCACTATCACCTACTCTTCTTCACACACAGGAGCCCGCCCGATGCCTACAGGCCCTTTTACACTTAATGCATTAGTACACGTTGATACACGTTTTTTTTTTTTAAATTCATAGCACTGCATTGTGAAAAAGCTTTCAGTTAACGCACGTATAGTGGGAACTGTGCCATAGGAAAACATGGACACTACTTTGATAATCAGTTCTCTTTCAGTTATAACTGACAGCAACTAATTAAGTGTAATAGGGCCCTAACCGATCCCCCAACTAACGCCTAGCCCTAAGGCTACTTTCACACCAAGACGTTGCATTTTAGGGGACGTTATGGTCGCATAACGTGCCCCTAACGTAACGCCTGGTGCTCTCTGGTGTGGACGTCGGAGTGAGCCGCGTTGTGCAGCTCACTCTGGCGTCCGTGATGCGTACTCTTGGACGCATGCGGGATCACGTGGTGCCGCCAGCCAATCGACGCACAGAGCGGCCGCTCCAGGAAGTAAACACTGCACACGTCACAAAGTGCAGTGAATATTAATTAGCCATGTGCCTGGCTGCTCTCCCCTCCTCCCCAACAGTACTGAGCATGTGCAAGCAGTCTAACGCAGCTTAGCCGCGTCTAAAGTACTGCATGCAGTACGTTGTCTTGACGTCTTGCGTTACAATGAAACGCAACGTGGGCACTGTGAACAGCCCATTGATTTTTCATTACTGTGCGGTGGGCTGCGTTACAGGCTGCTCTAATGTGCGCCTGTAATGTCCCACTGTGAAACCAGCCTAACTGATAAAAGTAGTGTGTATTGGGCTTTATCCATAGCCCCTGAACAAGCATGCAGCAGATCAGGTGCTTCTGACTGAAGTGTAAGGCCTGGTGCACACCAAAACCCGCTAGCAGATCTGCAAAATGCTAGCAGATTTTGAAACGCTTTTTGCTATTTTTCTGTAGCGTTTCAGCTAGCGTTTTGCGGTTTTGTGTAGCGATTTTGGTGTAGTAGATTTCATATATTGTTACAGTAAAGCTGTTACTGAACAGCTTCTGTAACAAAAAGGCCTGCAAAACCGCTCTGAACAGGCGTTTTTGAGAGCGGTTTGCGTTTTTCCTATACTTAACATTGAGGCAGAAACGCATCCGCAATCCAAAAAATGCCTCACCCCGGGAGTATGCGTTTCTGCAAAACGCCTCCCGCTCTGGTGTGAACCACCCCATTGAGATACATTACCCAAGCGTATCCGCAGCCGCAAGCGGCTGCAGAAACGCTGAAAAAGCGTGTGCACCAGCCCTGACTGCTTGTTTCAGGTGTGTGATTCAGCTACTACTGCAGTCAGAGTGACCAACAGGACAGCCAGACAACTGGTATTGATTAGCAGGAGATAAATATGGCATCTTCCATATCCCTCTCACTTCAGGTTCCCTTTAAAGGACAACTGTAGCGAGAGGTCTATGGAGGCTGCCATATTTATTTCCTTTTAAGCAATACCAGTTGCCTGGCAGCCCTGCTGATCCTCTGCCTCTAATATTTTTAGCCATAACCCCTGGACAAGCATGCAGCAGATCAGGTGTTTCTGACATTTTTGTCAGATCTGACAAGATTAGCTGCATGCTTGTTTCTGGTGTGTGATTCAGACACTACTGCAGCCAAATAGACCAGCAGGACTGCCAGGCAACTGGTATTGTTTAACAGGAAATAAATGTATCAGCCTCCATATCACTCTCGCTTTAGGTATTGACATGCTTGCGGGGTGATCAGTATTCGGAGGACGAAGCGTGGCTAATTTCCTGGGCCTCGCTGTCAGGGTGTGATGGATGGCACAGGAAGCGGGCGAGCTGCGTCAGCGTGAATAGAGCGGTGCAGTGTGAAAGCGGACAAGGCGATGGTGTCATCGGGCATAGCCCTGTGTGTCGCTGTCTGCGATTATTGATGGAGGCTGGGGGGGGGGGCATCAATGCTGCGCGTCCTGCGCCATTCTCTGCCCTATTTCACCAGCACAATCCTCCTCTCTCTTCCTCTCGCTGCTGCTTCCTGACGTCTCTCTGCTTCTCCCTCCTTCCTCCAGATCCGAGCCAAAGTCAGCCTGTGCCAGCCGCGCCCCCTGTTTCACCGGCCGGCCGGCAGGGCTGGCCGCAGCCAGGAAGAGGCAGATGCTGTCTGTGCATTTGGGGGGGGGGGGGGGGGGATTCTGCAGCAGAACTTTCAGAACATTCAGCATTCGCTGCGGAAATCCATGACAGGCGATATGCTTCAGTTTTCCTGTTTTTGGGAGAAAGTCGACTGGAGGCAGCGCCACAGAATTCACTCGCCTGCCCGGAGAGAAACGTGATATAAACAGGGATATCACGCCCGGGACCAGCTACAGATCGCTCATCGCAGTCGCTCAGCGTTTTGTAAAGCGATTTCAGCTGCAATTCCTGCCGTTTTTGTAGCGACTTTATGCTAGTGCTCGCGATTGCAAAAGTGAATGCGATTACCATGACTCATTGAGTTGTGTTTGGGTACAGATGGGTTCTGTTCTATTTGATGCGATTAGCAATTGCAATTTGTGATTTCAATTTTTTCTTTGTTCGGTTAGTAAAAATCGGTGCAAAATTGCTTGTGCACAATGCTTGCAGAGCGTTTTTGCAGCAATCATACACTTAACCCTCTGGGCGATACAATTGCAGCACTTTTTTTTTTAATTTTTAATTTTTTAAATCATGTAGCGAGCCTAGAGCTCGCTACATGATAGCCGCTGTGCGATCAGAGTAAGCAGGAAATCCCGTTCAGAACGGGATTTCCTGCTGAGCTTCCCCGGTCGCCATGGCGACGGGGCGGGATGACGTCACCAACGTCATGGACGTCAGAGGGAGTCCCGGTCCACCCCTCAGCGCTGCCTGCCACTGATTGGCCAGGCTGCACAAGGGGGGGGGGGGCTGCGCGGCACGGCGGGTAGCGGCGGATCGGTGGCGAGCAGCGGCGATCGGAAGTTACACGCAGCTAGCAAAGTGCTAGCTGCGTGTAACAAAAAAAAATTATGCAAATCGGCCCACTAGGGCCTGAGAACTCCTCCTGCGCGATATACCCTGAGCTCAGCTCGGGATTATCGCCCAGGAGGTTAAAGAGGAACTCCAGTGAAAATAATGTAATAAAAAAGTGCTTCATTTTTACAATAATTATGTATAAATGATTTAGTCAGTGTTTGCCCATTGTAAAGTCTTTCCTCTCCCTGATTTATATTCTGACATTTATTACATGGTGACATTTTTACTGCTGGCAGGTGATGTCAGTGGAAGGAGATACTGCTTGCTTTTTTGGCAGTTGGACCCAGCTGTAAACAGCTGTTATTGCCCACAATGCAATGCGGTTCACAGACAGGAAACTGTCAGAACCATGGTCTTGACATCCCACTGTGGGAGGGGTTTCACCACAATATTAGCGATACAGAGCCCCCTGATGATCCATTTGAGAAAAGGAATAGATTTCTCATGTAAAAGGGGGTATCAGCTACTGATTGGGATAAAGTTCAATTCTTGGTCACGGTTTTTCTTTAAAGGGGAAGTGAAGTTCCCCTTTAAATATTTATTGCCTATTAAACAATACCAGTTGCCCGGCAGCCCTGCTGGTCTATTTAGCTGCAGTAGGGTCTTAAATCACACCAGAAACAAGCTTGCAACTAATCTTGTCAGATCTGACAATAATGTCAGTAACGCTTGATCTGCTGCATGCTTGTTCAGGGGCTATGGCTAAAAGTATTAGAGACAGAGGATCTGCAGGACAGTCAGGCAATAGAGATGGCCTGAACCTTTTGTGGACGAACCTCTATAGAGCCGCCACTACTTCCAGGTCGCAATGACCCGGAGTAGTACGCCCGTTGCCAGCCACTCTCTGCGCATGAGCGTGATGTCACTCATGACGTCACGCACATGTGCAGAAAGTGCCCGGCAACAGGAGCGTGATCTAGGACGTGCACCGCTGGGCCAGCGCAGGCATACTACCCCGGGGCATTGCGACCCGGAAGTAGTACAGGTGAGGAGTTCGCCGGTGAACGGTTCGCCGACATCTCTACCAGGCAACTGGGATTACTGAAAAGGGAATAAATATGGCAGCCACAATATCCCTCTCGTTACAGCTGTCCTTTAAAGCGGACCTGAACTCAGAACTTCCTCCCTGCTCTCAAAGATAAGCAACCTTTAAAGAAAAAACACTTCTTTGTTACAGCTGATAGAAATCCTGCAATAAATCTGCAGTGTGTCTACTTCCTGCTTTGATGGAAGCAGCCATATTGCTAACATCCTGTGTTTACAAATAAGCTGCTCTGCTGTGGCAGAAGAGTTTCCTGAGCTGACACAGCTGAGGGATCAAATTACAACTTGTGTTTAGTCACAGATGAGGGGGAATTAGAATTAGACAGGCTAAACTCTCTAAATACATACATGGTACGTATCTCTGTTTTCCTTCTGTCCTGTGCAAGAGTTCAGCTCCACTTTAGCATTGAATCGCAATCGCTAGTAAAGTGCTGCAGGCAGAGTGATGGCGATTTTTGCCAAATTACAATCACCCCAGTGGGCTCATCTCCATTCACTTTCACTGGTATAGTGATTGTTGGTATCGTCGGCGATTCCAAATCTCTGCTCTCTAATTGATCCTAGTTCTTTTATTTTTTGGATGTAACGACCATTTCTGCACTGTTTTCAATACAGATGGAAAGATCTCCTGTTACTAATTATACTGTATATCCTAATACCTGCCTCATTAGGACCCGTTCACACTTGAGATCACAGCGCAAGCGTTTGGCGTCTGCGATTTTTATGCGATTAACGCATAAAAAACGCTGGACATTTTCAAGTTTTTTTGAGCGATTTGCAATTACAATTGTGAATGCTCAAAAAAAGCATCTCATTGCTGCGTTAATCGCAATCGCAGCAGTAAGATCACTGCCATATAGTTAGCAGTGTGCTAGCTCTTTAAGAAGCACTTGTGATCGCCGGTGATTTGGTGATTAGCGGTAATCGCCCGAATGTTAGTGGACCCCGCCAGATTTCCACTTAATCCCTCCCTCCTCCTTCCTGGGCTAATCTGACACAGTCATAGGCTGTCAGGAAAGAGGCGGGGCTCCAGCAGGCAGAGCAGTCACTCTTTCCTTTAGGGCTCAGACACACTATAAGAGTTTTGAGCGCTTCTTAGCGTTTGCGCTTTCTGAGCGCTTTTAAACAAATCGCTCCCATTCACCTTCATTGAAATTGTGGTAAAAATTGCGATTTTTACCGCTATTTTAATAAAAGTGAATGGGAGCGATTTTTTTTTAAAGTGCTCAGAAAGGGTAGATTGGTTGGCAGTTGTGATTGGCTGGCCATATATTGGTTAGCTGTTGTGATTGGTTAACCGCAGATTGGTTGGCTGTTATGATTGGCTGGCTGCACATTGGTTGGCTGTTGTGATTGGCTGGTCGTAGATTGGTTGGCTGTTGTGATTGGCTGGCCGTATATTGGTTGGCTGTCGTGATTGGCTGGCCGTAGATTGGTTAGCTGTTGTGATTGGCTGGCTGTCGTGATTGGTTGGCTGTAGATTGGCTGGCCATATTTTGGTTGGCTGTCGTGATTGGCTGGCCGTATATTAGTTGGCTGTCGTGATTGGCTGGCCGTAGATTGGTTAGCTGTTGTGATTGGCTGGCCGTAGATTGGTTGGCTGTTGTGATTGGCTGGCTGTCGTGATTGGCTGGCTGTAGATTGGTTGGCTGTCGTAATTGGCTGGCCATAGATTGATTGGCTGTCGTGATTGGCTGGCCATAGATTGGTTGGCTGTCGTAATTGGCTGGCCATAGATTGGTTGGCTGTCGTGATTGGCTGGCCGTAGATTGGTTGGCTGTTGTGATTGGCTGGCCGTAGATTGGTTGGCTGTTTTGATTGGCTGGCCGTAGATTGGTTGGCTGTTGTGATTGGCTGGCCGTAGATTGGCTGGCCGTAGATTGGCTGGCTGTAGATTGGCTGGCTGTAGATTGGCTGGCTGTCCGTAGATTGGTTGGCTGTTGTGATTGGTTGGCCATTGGTTGGCTGGCCGTAGATTGGTTGGCCGTAGATTGGCTGTCCGTAGATTGGCTGGCTGTCCGTAGAATGGCTGGCCGTAGATTGGTTGGCTGTTATTGGCCGCAGCGGTATGACAGGGAGTCGGTTATCTCTTGGGTTGCCAGGCCTGTCAGTATTGCTGTTCCTGTGATTCTCTCCAGTGCTGCGTTCCTTGACTCTCTTGCTGCAGGCCGGGAATGCTGGGAAATACCTGCTGGTGGATGGAAGACGCTGAGTCAAGTGGCTCTTGTTATGCTGAACATTCCTTCCCTGCAGCGAGCTAATGACCCCACCTAGCACTTATAGACAAGCACACCGCCTTATGGATCATATAGTAGATGCAGATACCCGGCTCGGGTCCACAGGAGATCGCCACAGCGGGGTCTGTCACTGAGCTCCCATCCCCCACAATTCAATAACATAATAAAAGAATATACATACAGTATATACTATAGTAAACTACTGATAGCAGGCTGGGCTTACTTCAGTGTCGTCCTCGCAGTAGTTGGGGCCTGCGTTCAATATCATCATCTACTGAACGATTGACAGTAGGATCGATCAGATAGGGTACCGTTAAAGTAAACCTAGTACCGATTTTAAGGTCTTGTTCCCACTGCGTTGTGTTCATGTTAGCGTTTTGTTATTTTTGACGCAATTTTCATTTCCGATTCCCGGGCTTGGGTGGGTGTTGCGTTTTTGTGAAAAAGCACTTTTCCTGAGCATTTTTTTAACTCACTCCCGGACGCAAGTCAGGAAGTGAACTCTTTGACCCGGAAAAGAATAAATACAATGTATTTATTTTTAAAAACGCAAATGCAATCGTTGCACAAAGCGATTTTGTGAGCGTTTCGCGTTTCTCCTATACCTTACATTGAGGCAAAATCGTCACAAAAATGGTATAGGCAGCGCTTTTCTGAGCGGATCGGAAATGAACCGCTCAGATGTGAACTCTCTCATAGAGAAACATTGCACGAGCGCTTTCAGGGCGATTTTCAAAATCGCCAGCGCTTAAAAATAAATAAATCACAAAACGCCTCCAGTGTGAACGGGCCCTTAGCACCCAACACATCTCAATAGCTCATTAAAAATGCATGCCAACACTGTGGCTCATTAATAAAAAAAAAACCTTCAGTAAGGGCTTTATTACCCTACTACAGAGGCATGTCTAACCCTGCCCAGAAGTTTCAGGCAGATAAGGACTAATGTAATTATTTTATTGGACACATTAGCAGAGAGCAACAAGAGCTTTCATCAGCAGGAGGGGGGCGGGTAGATAGGACACTGTGCTTCAAAGAGTTTAGAGAAGTCACAGGTGCTATCTTCACACCTTCCCCTGGATAAATAAGGGCAGAGAGAATGGTAGTGGGGAACATGGCTATAGCTATTAGAAAAAAAAATGTCACTTGGTTCCTTTTAATGGTGCCGATCGTTCTATCTATTATTCCTTCAATGTGAATTTTGAATCAGTTCTATTAGTCTGATCAGATTGCTTATCATTTTTTCCTCCTGCAAAAACGATAGTATTGTGCCCCCTTGGCCCTCAAACCCCATACGGGTCACATGATCGGTAGTCAGCAAATGGCAGCACAGAGTGTTCTGCTGTGAAGCAGTATCTGGAAGCAGGAAAAACTAAAGGCTGCCATACACTGGTCGATTGCCACCAGATCGACCTGCAGATAGATCCCTCTGTGATCGAATCTGATCAAATAGGGATCTATTGGCTGCCTACACTGCAAACAGATTCTGAATCGATTTCACAATGAAATTGATTCATAATCTGTGGAGCTGCCGCTGCCCCCGCCTCCCTGCATACATTACCTGATCCGGCCGGCGCGAGTCCCCCGGTCTTCGCTGTCTCTTCTCCGCTCTGGGCTACAGCTTCACTTTACTTCCTGCCGGGGGAAGTTTCAACAGTAGAGGGCACTCTACTGTTTAAACTTCCCCCGACAGGAAGTAAGTGAAGCCAGCCAGAGCCCAGCACGGAGAAGGGTCAGCGGGGACACGCACCGGCCGGATCAGGTAATGTATTGCCGCAAGCGTCGGTTGTCGGACATTCGAATGCCACTATTGACGCACTCCCGACCCGCCGGCGATCGAGCAAAATTTTCTGCATGGACGGATCGACGGGATCAATCAATTTTGGATGGAAATCCTTCGATCGGTCAGCATTTGCGTATCAATTTCACAGCAGATTCGATCACAGTGATGGGCACCTTTACACACACTCCTGCACACGGTTTTTGTGAGCAAACAGGGAGGGTTTATTTGCTAACTATACTGCACTTGTGGTTGGATAGAGGGAGGAGCCCCGAAAGCCTCTGGACCCCCCTGCGATGGCAGAGGTCGCAGGGGTGATTGTTACGCCCATGGTGTCCATAACAAGATTTGTGTTCACCTGCTGTTACCGGGATCTCTGTGGAGTTTTATATCTTTAAAGGCTGCCCGAGGTGACATGTGACATGATGAGATAGACATGGGTATGTACAGTGCCTAGCACACTAATAACTAGGCTGTGTTCCTTATTTTCTTTCTCTGCCTGAAAGAGTTAAACATCAGGTATGTAAGTGGCTGACTCAGTCCTGACTCAGACAGGAAGTGACTACAGTGTGACCCTCACTGATAAGAAATTCCAACTATAAAACACTTTCCTAGCAGAAAATGGCTTCTGAGAGCTGGAAAGAGATAAAAGGGATCAATAGTTCATACATTTTAGCTCTGGCATACTTCAATGAGTGTGTCATTGAGCAAAAACAATAAAACAGTTAAAACTTGAAAAGTAGATTTAAACATAAAATAATACTGTGGAATATGTTAAAAAGTCATTTTTAGGAGAAGGAAGATAGATACAATTGTTTATTTCATTAGTTGATTTTTGCCTTGGGTGTCCTTTAATAGGAAGCCCAGCAGTCTAGAGAGGTGAAATAAGGGACAACAATAGAAGCTATTGAAGGATTCTATCTCTGCCTCTGTCTGCAGAAAAACTTTCTATTTGTTCCTTCCGCCTGTTACTTTCTCTCTAGACAGGAAATCATGGAATTTCTCACAGGGGCACACGCATAACATGTGCATGAAATGGGGCGCAAGGGAAAATGGACACTGGGTGAAGCCCAAATAAAATAACAAATAATAAATAAACTCCGGTGTGAAATGAAAATGAAAAAATATTTACAGTGGTAATGATGATAGTAAAACAGTGGTAAATGTTACCAATATTTTACTACAGCTAAACCTAACCCTACTCTCACACAGAGCCCTCCCCACTCGGATGCCTAACCCTACCCCCCCCCCCCCCCTTCTTCCTGATGCCTAACCCTAACCCCACCCCCTTCTTCCTGATGCCTAACCCTAAATCCCCCCTTCCTTATGCCTTATCCTAAAACCCCCCTTCCTGGTGCCTAACCCTAAAACCTCCCTTTCCAGGGCCGGGCCGAGGCATAGGCTGGAGAGGCTCCAGCCTCAGGGCGCAGTGTAGGAGGGGGCGCACAATTCATTCAGCTGTCATTCCTAATTGTGTATGAAGCAGAAAGAAATAAGAAAAGGAGATACATGGAAGTGACTACAAGCCAGATAACTAGATATTAAGGTGTTGGGGAGGTTGTGGGCCCTGTGGCCCTCTTAGTCTAATAGCAATCAGTGTGTGACGGCTGGGGTGGGAGGGATGAAGGGGCGCACTTTGGTGTCTCAGCCTTGGGTGCTGGAGGACCTTGTCCCGGCTCTGTCCCTTCCTGACACCTAACCTTAATCCCCCCCTCCCCCCACACGCACACACGTCCTTAACCCTGCTGCAAATAACATGAATCCCAAAAATTTGGTTGGACAGGCCCAGCGCCTCATAAATTCCCACATTTGGTGCCCAATATTTGCATTAACGCTTATGGCAGTGCTCAAATTGTCCATTAGCCGTCGGCACTCACATTTCTGCTTCCCACATGGCAGCTACACAGACAGAAGATCAAACAACCTGAAAAGATGTCGCCACCATGTGATACATTTCAGAATGTAAAATCAGGGAGAGGAAAGGTTTCACAACCGGAAAACACTGACTAAAGGTGGCCACACACGATACAATAAAATGATCTGATTTACGGTAATTCGATAAAAACAATCATATCTCCCGAAAAAATCGAAAGCTTTTTTTTCATTCGACTGAAAAATCCGATCGGATTTCCCGTTTTCTTCGATTTTAATCGATCCGTACTGCCAGATATTTTTCTTCAATCTTTCTAAAGATTGTATGGTGTGTGTTGGATTGTCAATTTATTAATATACACACCCTAGCAATTTTGTTAGAGTTTCCAATCATTTTTATCATAATTGGGGGAAAAATTGAACATATGTGTGTGGTACATTGATCATATTTTTGAAATGTTACAATCAGTCAGAAAAATTGATTGTAATTCTTAAATTGAACAGATATTTAAAAAATTGTATGGTGTGTGGCCACCTAAGGTCATTCATTATGTAATATTGAAAAAATAAGCAATCTTATTTGTGATACTGTCAGTTAAAGAGGGACTCCAGCCTAAACAAACATACTGTCATTAAGTTACATAAGTTATGTTAATTAAAATAGATAGGTAATAAAATCTCTTACCCACCCTGTTTTAAAAGACATGTTTGATTTCATGAGGGCAGCCATCTTTTTGGTTGAAAGGAGGTGACGGGAACTATCCTGTGTGCTGATCACCCCTCCCAGTTGCTAGGCAACATGAATACCAACATAAGAAATCCCATCATGCTTTGCACAGCATCAGGGAAAAAAAGCCCGGGCAGTTTTCTTTGATGGGTGGAGCTTAGCTAAAAATGCAGCTAAAAATGATGCTTTGGTAAGAAAAACAAAGTTCTGATGCTGTGAAACTGTTAAAGAAACACCAAGCCTTTTCAGTTCTGTTGAGTAGATTTATAGTCTGGAGGTTCACTTTAAGTTCCTCTTTAAGGCATAACTGCTGGGCAGACCCGCGGCTGTGAAGGCCACACTGATGTCATTCCTTTGGATACAGCCCCCCACTTTCCCCAACAGGAGTAGTTTTGCCCACATTTTTATGGTCGGAGAAATGTATGGCAGCCACATTTAGCAAATAGGGACGCCAAGCCATGGGTGGTGACTATGGGGGGGGGTAAACATTGTGGGGGGAGTGGCAGGATTTTTAGCCACACCCCTGGTCTGCTGCCATGTATAGCTGTCACCCCCAGTTCTATGGGGTGGGAAACAATGTAGGGGGAGTGGAATGATGTGACGTCGTCTATAGCTGTTACCCCCATTGCTGGTGTGTATGGTGGTGGAGATACGTTCAGCATGCGGTGTGTATGGTGGTGGAGATACGTTCAGCATGCGGTGTGTATGGTGGTGGAGATACGTTCAGCATGCGGTGTGTATGGTGGTGGAGATACGTTCAGCATGCGGTGTGTATGGTGGTGGTGGTGGAGATACGTTCAGCATGCGGTGTGTATGGTGGTGGTGGTGGAGATACGTTCAGCATGCGGTGTGTATGGTGGTGGTGGTGGTGGAGATACGTTCAGCATGCGGTGTGTATGGTGGTGGTGGTGGAGATACGTTCAGCATGCGGTGTGTATGGTGGTGGAGATACGTTCAGCATGCGGTGTGTATGGTGGTGGTGGTGGAGATACGGTCAGCATGCGGTGTGTATGGTGGTGGAGATACGTTCAGCATGCGGTGTGTATGGTGGTGGAGATACGTTCAGCATGCGGTGTGTATGGTGGTGGTGGTGGAGATACGTTCAGCATGCGGTGTGTATGGTGGTGGAGATACGTTCAGCATGCGGTGTGTATGGTGGTGGAGATACGTTCAGCATGCGGTGTGTATGGTGGTGGTGGTGGAGATACGTTCAGCATGCGGTGTGTATGGTGGTGGTGGTGGAGATACGTTCAGCATGCGGTGTGTATGGTGGTGGTGGTGGAGATACGTTCAGCATGCGGTGTGTATAGTGGTGGTGGTGGTGGAGATACGTTCAGCATGCGGTGTGTATGGTGGTGGAGATACGTTCAGCATGCGGTGTGTATGGTGGTGGTGGTGGAGATACGTTCAGCATGCGGTGTGTATGGTGGTGGAGATACGTTCAGCATGCGGTGTGTATGGTGGTGGAGATACGTTCAGCATGCGGTGTGTATGGTGGTGGTGGTGGAGATACGTTCAGCATGCGGTGTGTATGGTGGTGGTGGTGGAGATACGTTCAGCATGCGGTGTGTATGGTGGTGGTGGTGGTGGAGATACGTTCAGCATGCGGTGTGTATGGTGGTGGTGGTGGAGATACGTTCAGCATGCGGTGTGTATGGTGGTGGAGATACGTTCAGCATGCGATGTGTATGGTGGTGGAGATACGTTCAGCATGCGGTGTGTATGGTGGTGGAGATACGTTCAGCATGCGGTGTGTATGGTGGTGGAGATACGTTCAGCATGCGGTGTGTATGGTGGTGGTGGTGGAGATACGTTCAGCATGCGGTGTGTATGGTGGTGGAGATACGTTCAGCATGCGGTGTGTATGGTGGTGGAGATACGTTCAGCATGCGGTGTGTATGGTGGTGGTGGTGGAGATAAGTTCAGCATGCGGTGTGTATGGTGGTGGTGGTGGAGATACGTTCAGCATGCGGTGTGTATGGTGGTGGAGATACGTTCAGCATGCGATGTGTATGGTGGTGGAGATACGTTCAGCATGCGGTGTGTATGGTGGTGGAGATACGTTCAGCATGCGGTGTGTATGGTGGTGGAGATACGTTCAGCATGCGGTGTGTATGGTGGTGGAGATACGTTCAGCATGCGGTGTGTATGGTGGTGGAGATACGTTCAGCATGCGGTGTGTATGGTGGTGGAGATACGTTCAGCATGCGGTGTGTATGGTGGTGGAGATACGTTCAGCATGCGGTGTGTATGGTGGTGGAGATACGTTCAGCCTGCGGTCTGTATGGTGGTGGAGATGCGTTCAGCATGCGGTGTGTATGGTGGTGGAGATGCGTTCAGCATGCGGTGTGTATGGTGGTGGAGATACGTTCAGCATGCGGTGTGTATGGTGGTGGAGATACGTTCAGCCTGCGGTGTGTATGGTGGTGGAGATACGTTCAGCCTGCGGTGTGTATGGTGGTGGAGATACGTTCAGCATGCGGTGTGTATGGTGGTGGAGATACGTTCAGCATGCGGTGTGTATGGTGGTGGAGATACGTTCAGCATGCGGTGTGTATGGTGGTGGAGATACGTTCAGCATGCGGTGTGTATGGTGGTGGTGGTGGAGATACGTTCAGCCTGTCGTCATGTATAGTTGATGAGGATGGGTTTCAGCCTGCGATCTATGTTACCGATTCGCGCTGCGCTCCCGTGACGTCCCTCATTGTATACGGCTTTGTGACGGGCAGATTTGGTTACGGACATTGGGTACGGATTGTCTTGACATGCCGTTCCTCTGTCAGCACAGCCGCCGGCCGCGGTGGAGGTGACTCCAAAACTCCGTTGCATTATGGATGATACTGAACGTCAACGTGGCGGGATGTAGTGACTCTACTCTAGAAAGCCAATATTTCCAACATCCAGATTCTATGGTTCCATACGGGTGGGGGATGGACGGGTGCCATCCGCTGTAAGCCAGACCTGGCCTGCAGCTTGCTGACCTACTTACCTCAGTAAGGTGCCGCCCTTCAATCATTGCCCCCGACCTCGCCTGGCCCAACCTCCCATACACACAATTACGTATTTACACCCTCAGCAGCCTATCTGATGGCACCACTTCTATCCCAGGGTGCGGAGCGGATGGAGATGGTAATGTTGTCCTTTTCATTTGTATGTACTCCAAGTTCTTTGGTCACCAGTGACAGGAAGTGACACAACCTTGCTAAGTAACAGGAAGTTCAAAGGGAAACTGAAGTGAGAGTGATATGAAAGCTGCCATATTTATTTCCTTTTAACCAATACCAGTTGCCTGGCTGTCCTGCTGGTCTATATGGCTGCAGTAGTGACTGAATCACACCAGAAGCAACCATGCAGCTAATATCGTCAGATCTGACAATAATGTCAGAAACACCTGATCTGCTTCATGCTTGTTCAGGGGCTATGGCTAAATGTATTAGAGACAGAGGTGGAAGGGCTGCCAGGCAACTGGTATTGCTTAAAAGGAAATAAATATGGCAGCTTCCATACCCCTCTCACTTCAGTTGTCCTTTCAAGTGAAGGGACACAGTCTCACTAATGTGAACACAGCATGAAATTCTCATTTTTATTTTTAGTAGTGTGGGCTCAGGATTTATCCTCCATCAGCTTTTTTTTTTTACTTCCTTGTGGGGAGCCGTAAAAACTTAAAGTGAACCTGAACTGAGTAAAATTATTTAAAGTGAACAAATGATGTACCTGTAAATGAATATTACATACTTTATTCGCCATCCGTTCCTCTCAGAAGCTCACCATTTTCTTCTAACAATGATCCCTTCCAGTTCTGACAAGATTTTGTCAAAACTGAAATATGTCAGTTACTGTCAGTTATAGCTGAAAGGACAACTGATGTGCAAGGTAATGCCCATGTTTCCCTATGGCTCATGTGGGCGATACTACAGTTTAACAGTGTGCTGACCCAGAATCTGTTATGGGGTAATGACCATTTTTAAAATGGAGGAAGGAGAATTCCATTGATCACAGTAGATAAACAGGGCGCGGGAGAGGAGAAAGAGATTGAGGAGTAGACTACACAGGAGGTAAGTATGACTTGTGTATGTATATTTTGACTTTTAATTTTCAGTTCAGGTTTTCTTTAAGAAAGAACCTCATCTGCATTCTATCCAAATCTGAAATAAAAAAAAGATGTTGTCTGCTGCTGGATGATAATTATGATTTGCATGCGGTGATGAGTAATTATAGTGAGATGGGCGAGAAGTGGTTGGTATCTGGTTTCTGCGGGTTGCTGCACTTTGTAGATGAACTCATTTACCCTCCTGAATCTACAGCACACTACCCGTTTCACAGAGATTCTGCCGCTCCCCTCCTTCCTGCAGGAGGTAAACGGTGAAAACCTGGGAAGAAATATTCCGTGATCTCCACAGAGCACAGAGAGATCCCAGGAGACACTCAGTGATGGGCCAATCCCAGGAGACACTCAGTGATGGGCCAATCCCAGGAGACACTCAGTGATGGGCCAATCCCAGGAGACACTCAGTGATGAGCCAATCCCAGGAGACACTCAGTGATGCGCCAATCCCAGGAGACACTCAGTGATGAGCCAATCCCAGGAGACACTCAGTGATGAGCCAATCCCAGGAGACACTCAGTGATGAGCCAATCCCAGGAGACGCTCAGTGATGGACCAATCCCAGGAGACTCTCAGTGATGGGCCAATCCCAGGAGACACTCAGTGATGGGCCAATCCCAGGAGACACTCAGTGATGGGCCAATCCCAGGAGACACTCAGTGATGGGCCAATCCCAGGAGACACTCAGTGATGGACCAATCCCAGGAGACACTCAGTGATGGGCCAATCCCAGGAGACACTCAGTGATGGGCCAATCCCAGGAGACACTCAGTGATGGGCCAATCCCAGGAGACTCTCAGTGATGGGCCAATCCCAGGAGACTCTCAGTGATGGGCCAATCCCAGGAGACACTCAGTGATGGGCCAATCCCAGGAGACACTCAGTGATGGGCCAATCCCAGGAGACACTCAGTGATGGGCCAATCCCAGGAGACACTCAGTGATGGGCCAATCCCAGGAGACACTCAGTGATGGGCCAATCCCAGGAGACACTCAGTGATGGGCCAATCCCAGGAGACACTCAGTGATGGGCCAATCCCAGGAGACACTCAGTGATGGACCAATCCCAGGAGACACTCAGTGATGGGCCAATCCCAGGAGACACTCAGTGATGGGCCAATCCCAGGAGACTATCAGTGATGGGCCAATCCCAGGAGACTATCAGTGATGGGCCAATCCCAGCAGACACTCAGTGATGGGCCAATCCCAGCAGACACTCAGTGATGGGCCAATCCCAGGAGACTCTCAGTGATGGACCAATCCCAGGAGACTCTCAGTGATGGACCAATCCCAGGAGACTCTCAGTGATGGACCAATCCCAGGAGACTCTCAGTGATGGACCAATCCCAGGAGACTCTCAGTGATGGGCCAATCCCAGGAGACACTAAGTGATGGGCCAATCCCAGGAGACACTCAGTGATGGGCCAATCCCAGGAGACACTCAGTGATGGGCCAATCCCAGGAGACACTCAGTGATGGGCCAATCCTAGGAGACACTCAGTGATGGACCATTCCCATGAGACACTCAATGATGGAACAATACCAGTAGACAATGAGTGATAAAACAATCCCAGGAGACACTCAGTGACAGTGATGGACCACTCAGTGATGAACCATTCCCAGGAGACACTCAGTGATGGACCAATCCCAGGAGACTCTCAGTGATGGGCCAATCCCAGGAGACACTCAGTGATGGGCCAATCCCAGGAGACACTCAGTGATGGGCCAATCCTAGGAGACACTCAGTGATGGACCATTCCCATGAGACACTCAATGATGGAACAATACCAGTAGACAATGAGTGATAAAACAATCCCAGGAGACACTCAGTGACAGTGATGGACCACTCAGTGATGAACCATTCCCAGGAGACTCTCAGTGATGGACCAATCCCAGGAGACACTCAGTGATGGACCAATCCCAGGAGACACTCAGTGATGGGCCAATCCCAGAAGACTTGTTTATGGCACTGGCTCCTAAAAATGTTCTACTAGCTACTGAATTATTAGACAGACTAACTGCTGATTTCCTTATTTATCTGTCTACCCCTTGCCTAGTTGCTGGTTTACTAGTTCCTGGTTAATTGATCAACAACTGGCTTTGGTGGACTCAGCTTCTTCCCCTTTCCCACGTCAGGAGAACATTTTAGGAGAATTTGCTTTGCCTATCAGTAGTCCTCTCCCATGTTCCAGAATCATCTCTCTCCTTCCATGCACTGATTGCTGATGCCTTTCTCTCTGACTTTTTTTTTACAAGACATTAGTGTAAACACTCTCAGAACGAGAGACAAGCACAGAAGCAGAGCCTAAATTTTCATGCGCCTTTTTGCTATATACGCTTTTCAGAAATCCGGCCATGGTCATGGGCTTTTAGATTCCAATAGGGTCCAAAACGCCATACTGTCGCCTCTCTGTGATCAGACATACACTGTAAGCAGCCATGGGAGGAATATCAAGGGATTCAGAAAGCTTTAAGCGCACAGCTGCTATATGTAAACAGTCCAGGCCTATATATAGTCCCGTATAATTCTGTGATTTCACTGAGGGCATCAGAATCTCATAACCTTTTCCAATGTCACATAATCTCATACCACACTTAATCCAAACTTTATAAAGACTCCCATACCTCATACGCAATGTCCTTGAAGATTACGGACAGAGTTATGGATAGTTGACCCGTTCCCTGCTGCCCCGTGTCGCGTCCTTACTTTTATTTAGATCAGACAAAGAGGCCCTGTGGTTGATTCACTGAGGTTGGAGAACTTTGGAGAACGTGAGTGCTCCAGCTAGCCTGGGTCTAAAACATGTCTGCTATTCGGTGGCAGAAGATTGCATTCCTTGTTCGTTTCGTATCAGTACATCTAGCACACAATGTTTAACCACAACTCGGGAGCTTCCACTCGGTGTCGGTGAGTTAAGCACAGAATGGCAAGGAAAGTAATTAATCAAAGAAGAATTTCACAAAACATTCCAACACTTTTTAAAGAGGCCATCTCATCACATGACACAAAGCAGTGAAGAACATGGCAGGGTGATTGCAAGGAACTGAAGGTTGGACAGATGTAGGATAGGGGTCCAGGTGTAGACATCAAAAAGTGGACAACATGGCAGGATGATTACCAAGAACTGAAGAGGGGGCATGTGTAGGGTGGAGGTCCAGGTGTAGACATCAAGAAGTGGACAACATGGCAGGATGATTACCAGGAATTGAAGATTGGGCAGGTGTAGGGCTGAGGTCCAGCTGTAGACACGATGCAGTGGACAACATGGTAGGATGATTACCAGGAACTGAATATTGGGCAGGTGTAGGGTGGAGGTCAAAGTGTAGACACAAAGCAGTGGACAACATGGCTGGATGATTACCAGGAACTGAAGATTGGGGAGATGAAGGGCTGAGGTCCAGCTGTAGACACGATGCAGTGGACAACATGGTAGGATGATTACCAGGAACTGAATATTGGGCAGGTGTATGGTGGAGGTCGAAGTGTAGACACTAAGCAGCAGACGACATGGCAGGATGATTACCAGGAACTGAAGATTGGGCAGGTGTAGGGTAGAGGTCAAGATGTAGACAAGAAGTGGACAACATGGCAGGATGATAACCAGGTACTTAAGATTGGGCAGGTGTAAGGAGGGGGTCCAGGTGTAGACACAAAGCAGCGGACAGCGTGGCAAAATGATTACCAGGTACTGAAGATTGGGCAGGTATAGGGTAGAGGTCCAGGTATAGACACAAAGAAGTGGTCAACATGGCAGGATGAGAACCAGGAACTAAAGATTAGGCAGGTGTATTGTGGGGGTCCAGGTGTAGACACAAAGCAGTGGACAACATGGCAGGATGATTACAGGAACTGAAGAGTAGGGCGGAGGTCCAGGTATAGACATGACACAGTGGACAATGTAGGAGGATGATTTCCAAGAACTGAAGTCTGGGTAGATATAGGACATGTGTCCAGGTATAGACGTGAAAACACAATATTAATATCTGGAGCAGCCGTCTCGGAGGAAGTGACATTTGAAACTGGGACGTTTATAACCTGAAGGAAGTGACTCGGCAACCAGAGGAGAGGGACAGAAAGTGACATTAATGCGTCCTGCAGGTGTTGCTCCAGACACAGAAATGGGACAAGGCCGCTGCTAACGTGGGGACATAGATTCCCATCACAAGGTGATTTCGGTGCTGATACCTGGGTCACACTTGAAGTTTAGACTATAGTCATTTGAAACGGCTCGAAACAATCACTCGTCAGATAATCGTGCACAAAACTTTCACAAACTAACGATGAACGACTGACACCGGTGGAAAATGCGGATCCGTCAGTACGGATCTGATTGAAAGATGACCCTTTATTTTTAAGTGTGAATGGATATCGTTGGATAATGATTGTTACGCGCATGTGCAGAATCGTCACCCAACAAACTCAATATTTATTTCTGATTGGACGTTTGAACAAATAGCCAGTCAGCATACGTTGTATGAGCTCATTCAATTAAGAGACTGGCATTCCAATCAGCGAACGCTCGTTCATCGACTGATTCTCTGTTGTTCTGAACAGTAGTTATCTAAAGTATGTAACGTAAAGCCTTGTACACACTTCCAATTATGATTGGCCAATTTTACCACCTGCAAGTAGTATGAGGAATAACAGATATTGAATACTATGATCATATTTTGTAGTTAAACCTTCATACTACATGGAGGTGGTTAAATTGGCCAGTTATTGGCCAATTATAATTGAAAGTGTGTAGCAGGCTTTATGGTATGTATACACACATCCAATCTTGATTTTCCAACGAATCTTACCACTTCCATGTAGTACGAGGGCTAACAGATTTTAAATACTATAAACAGATTTTGCAGGTTAGCTCTCATACTACATGAAAGTGGTAACATGGTCCAATCAAAATTAGCCAGTCTCATTCCCCCTCATTTGTGACTAATCACCACTGTTATTGTAATATTTGGAATGTTTTTCTTTAAAGGTTATTATGCTGTTGCTTATCTTTCAGAGCAGAGAGGACGTTCTGAGCTCAGGTCCGCTTTCATTTATCATTTCTCCCTCCTTGTCTTCCTGCAGCAGCTCTGGGTGGGAGAGTCAGCGCAGGGATGTTTTCTGACCTCCCCGGAGATGTTCGGTTTCCATCCAGCCCAGAGCGTCTCTCTCTATTTGTTTAATTAACAGTTTATTTCTTCAAACAAATATGAAGCGCCGTACACCAGCCGCCCTGTTTCCTGCTGCTTCGAACCCCCCACCCGTCCCCCGTATTCTACTATTTTTATCTGCAGGTCTGTGAGGTCTACACGGGGACAAAGGCCTACAATGTCAGTGACCTATAAATGCACATCATAACCCTGTGACAGGTTCTCTCGCTGCTCACAATGGACTTCCTGTCTGTGGGCGGCCAGGCTAGCTAACCTAAAAGAACTTAGTTTATGCTACTTTTTTGAAGTAAAATTATTAGTTCAGGACTTTTAAATGTAAACACCGGCTGATCAGATAGGCATACCTCCCAACTTTTTGAGATGAGAAAGAGGGACACTTAAGCCACGCCCCTGCCACATCCCTGATCACACCCCAATCACACATACCATAAAGATTTCATAAGAAAAATATGTTGTTTTATAATTCAAACCACACTGGTCCTTTCTATCCTGGTTCAATTTCCTTCATATTAACATTTTAAAATTAGTAATATATCAATTTAAAGGATGGGAATCAAGTTTAGAGTCAATCAAACACATTTTTAGTAGTGAAATATATATTTACATTGAAAGAGAGACAGCCCTGAAAGAGGGGCAAGTGAGGAAGACAGGGGGACAAGGCTCCCAGAGAGGGACTGTCCCTACAAAAGAGGGACAGTTGGGAGGTATGTACTGCAAAGTACTTAAAGATGCATACCTTTCTGCAGCCTGTATTCTCCTCTTTCATTTGATGAATCATCGCTGTTCTACACCAAATAGTTTTTGTTCGATTTTAATTTAAAAATCTCGGCTGCCATCTTGGCTATGTTATAACTTCCGGGTCACCCCTGTCTTCTCTGTTAGAGAAGTGCATCACTGAATGAAGCAGGAAGAGGAAGTGACACGCATGGCCATTGCAAGAGGCTCCTCCAGAGGGGTCATAGCACGACTTTGTTGGAAGTCGTCTGGCTTAAAGGCATACCCATGAGAAGTGCTCGGAGTTCCTTTAAGGTGGTCATTATGCAATGGAGACTCAATCTGGCAAGTAAATTGATCAGGGAGTGGGTAACCCTCTCCCCCCAATCTCCCAATATCTTGATTTTGACTGATGACTGGCTTGCATCAACGCGTACATTTGAATACGGCGCTGGTAGACTTGGGCGCAGGATCCAGCTGTTAAATGGCTGGTCCTGCTTCTGCACAAGTCCAGGGCGTTTTAATTACTATTCCCCCTCCAGGCCGCCATGGATAGTGGGGGAATGAAATAATTCGGCTTCCAGCGATTGCTGGAGGCCGAATTATTGTGTTTTTTAAACAACTTCGGCTCCGTCTTCTGACGGAGCCGACCTTCCTCACTGAGCGCCGCTATAGACTGATTCCCATTACAGTCTATGGCGGCGCTGGCTGCGCCCAAAGCTAGCAGCGCTGAAAAGCACTGCTCCGGCATCAACTACTCCCCTGTGAATCCCCCCATGTGTGGTTAATAAATTGATATGATATAGAGAGTCTATTGCTTTCAGTTTGACTGGACAAGTCTGGGGGAGATGAGAGGAGCAGTGACAGTATAACAAGGCAGAACCTTCCTTTGTACTAGCAGATATGCCTTTCCGTGTACAGCTGTGCCTCTGTGGTCTGTCAGGCTACATGTGTCCTCCCAGAATGCAGTGCGGCGAGCCCGCGATGAGTGTGTGGGCGATGCAGCAATTCGCTATGGAGGCGAGTGGGCGACTTAGAAGCATTTCAGATACATTAATATCATATAGAAAAATCTTTAACACTTTTCTGTCCTGATTGTAGGACATAAAATCCTCTATTTACTGCCGAACTCCAGGCAGCCAATCAGCAACAGAGCTTGTGGTTTTTTTTTTGTTTAACTATGCAAAAGCTATTTTGATTGGTTAGTCACATAAACCAATAAGTACCTTATCAGGAGCCTCTGCAGCAGGCTCGATTTGCGGTATAGACTGGCAGAGCTGCAGGCCTGGAACATCCCAGGAAGCCCGGTCTTTACCCAGTATGCTAATGGTGGGCCAATCAGCAACAGCCCCACCCACACAGCCTGCTGTTCTCTCCTGCAGCAGGGCTGCCTCTAGTCACATGACCAAATTATTAAATCAGGGTTAAATTACAAGTAAAGCTAAAGGGCTTGATTCACAAAACGGTTCTAACTGTTAGCACGCCGTGAAAAGTGCTTCACACGAAATTTCGCGTGATAACGTTCTTCGCGCGCAAAAATTCACGGTCGCGCGTTACCGCAGATTTTTTGCGTGTTAAACGGTCGCGTTCGAACAACCGTGAATTTTTGCGTGCAAGAATTGGGTGGTTTTTTTTACGCGAAATCGAGGAAAAATGCGCAAAAACCCGTACTAACAGCCCCGTTTTGTGAATCAAGCCCCAAGTGTTTTAGGCAGTTTTAGGTAGGTGGAGAGAGTCCCAAGCACTGTCAGTGATTTATTAAAGGATACCCGAAGTGACATGTGACATGATGAGATAGACATGTGTATGTACAGTGCCTAACACACAAATCACTATGCTGTGTTCCTTATTTTCTTTCTGTCTGAAAGAGTTAATCAGGTCTGCAAGTGGCAGTTCCTGTCTGAGTCAGGACTGGGCCAGACTACAGTGTGACCCTCACTGATAAGAAATTACAGCCATAAAACACTTTCCTAGCAGAAAATGTCTTCTGAGAGCAGGAAAGAGATAAAAAGGGTCAATAATTCATAGATTTTAGCTCTGGCATACTTCAATCAATGTGTCTTTATGCAAAAACAATAAAACAGTAAAATCTTGAAAAGTCAATTTAAATATAAAACAAAACTGTGGAATATCTTAAAAAGTCATTTTTAGGAGAAGGAAGATAGATACAATTGTTTATTTGATTCGTTTATTTTCACCTCGGGTGTCCTTTAACATGTGCACACGATGCAACTTCCTTTCAGATTACCCCTCGATGTGACAGGAAATTGCATTGTGTGTACCCTGCAATACATTCCCCTAGTGCGGGCCAAATGTGATGGCTCTACAGGCCACCTGTACTTCCGTAACAGCTGGAGGGCCAAGTTTGCAGATCACTGTCCTACATCCTTTTACTTTTATTTAACTGTTTAGCCCTCAAACTGCAATTGAAAAAAATACCAAGAACTACTGTTAAAATTATTCTGAGTGTTTTCTTGCTTGCCGGTAGCTGAAAAGGCATTTTATTAATGAAAAATCATCTAGGAGAAAACCTTGTTGGCGGTATTTTCATGGTGGACTATGGTGTCCCCGAAATGCGCGCCATGCATTCCCATTCCCTGCTTCGCCCTAAAGGGCCCTGTT
Organism: Hyperolius riggenbachi; assembly: GCF_040937935.1. Classification (NCBI taxonomy): domain Eukaryota; kingdom Metazoa; phylum Chordata; class Amphibia; order Anura; family Hyperoliidae; genus Hyperolius; species Hyperolius riggenbachi. The sequence continues at coordinate 374,299,241 of NC_090651.1, forward strand.
ATGAAGAACTGATGAACTGCTAATAGGTTGCCACTTCTTTATTCTCCAGGTTCAAAAATGAGATCACCAAATTCCGTATTTATAAAAAAAATGTGACCTGATTTTTTTCCAGCAGTGATCACCTGCTGCCAGCACCCTAAACTACCAGTCCTAAAGGTGGCCATACATCAGAAGATTATGGGCAGATTCAACCGAGAGACAAATCTATCTCTAATCGAATCTGATTAGAGATAAATTTGTCTCTTGGTCGAAGCTGCCCATATACTACAGGCCGATTCCCGTCTGATTTTAGCATGAAATAATCAGCATGAAATCATCAGGGAATCGGCCGAGCCGCCGCGTCCGCCCCGCCGCCGGAATGTATAAATGTAGCTGCTTCTGCACGGTGTCCGTCCATCTCGCCGGGTAACAGCCGCATACATGCTAGCGGCGCATAGTGTCTGAAGTCAGATGGCGTTTATGGACAGAAACCGCGTGGAGGCCGACACCAGACAGGTAATGTATAAATGCACACACTACGTACATTTATACATTGCGGCGGCAGCAGCGGGGGTTTCGTCGTCTCATCACTCGTTCGCAAATGGGCCGCTGTACCGCCCCGCACCCGACTAACCAACTTCGACCCGACATCTTGCAGCATGCACAATCGACCGTGCGGCCAATGTCCGTCCCGAAATTGGTCGCTTTGTCGGTCGGGCGTGCACTTGGCAGCACCAATTTTTATCCAATTTAATTATAATAATCGAATTGGATGGTCGATTGGTTGGCTGATGTATGGCCACCTTAAGAGTGCATACGCACATCCAATTTTGGTTGGCCAATCATTGACCAATTATACAACTTCAATATAGTATGCGAGTTTACCTGCAGAATCTGCTCATAGGCCTGGTGCACACCAAAACCCGGTAGCAGATCCGAAAAATGCTAGCAGATTTTGAAATGCTTTTTCTTCTTTTTCTGTAGCGTTTCAGCTAGCATTTTGCGGTTTTGTGAAGCGTTTTTGGTGTAGTAGATTTCATATATTGTTACAGTAAAGCTGTTACTGAACAGCTACTGTAACAAAAAACGCCTGGAAAACCGCTCTGAACTGCCGTTTTTCAGAGCGGTTTGCGTTTTTCCTATACTTTGCATTGGAGGCAGAAACGCCTCCGCAATCCAAAATCTGCAGCAGCCCGGGAGTATGCGTTTCTGCAAAACGCCTCCCGCTCTTGTGTGACCCACCCCATTGAAATACATTAACCAAGCGTATCCGCAGCTGCAAGCGGATCGCAAATATGCCAAAAAACCTGCTCGGTGTGCCCATAGTATTTATTATCTGTCACCCCTCATACTACACGGAGCTGGTAAAATTGGTCAGTGATTGGCCAAAATTGGATGTGTGTCCAAGCTCCATTCATTTCAATCCAGCCTCATTTAGTCGGGTGAATGACCATTTGCCCCTCATCGCGATCGTGCATTGCGACATCTTAAACTGGCGAGTGGCTGATATAACGATAATACCACCTGTTCTGTAGTTTGAAGTGGACATCTGTGATGGCGATTGGCCTTTTATAAATAAGGGGATTGTCAGAAAGCTGGCGATATTTGAAACGCAAAGTGACAGTTTTGCCGACAGGCGATGTCTTGTAAAATTGGCAATTATTTCTGCTGGCTGTCTTTCTTTCTAAATCTAGTGGTGTGAGGGTCACCAGAACAATGCTGCTATTCTTGTAGGCCACCATCTATATAAATAGACCCCCTAGGCTCCCAAACAAAACAAAACTCCATTCACAGCAGAAAAAGTGGTAAACTGATACTAAACATAGTGATGGTGACCTGTCCCTTCTTACAGGGAACCTAAACTGAGAAGGAGATAGATGTTTCCTTTTAAAATAATACCAGTTGCCTGGCTCTCCAGCTTATCCTGTGTCTCTAATACTTTTAGCCACAGCCCCTCAACAAGCATGCAGATCAGGTGCTCTGACTGAAGTCAGACTGGATTAGCTGCATGCTTGTTTCAGGTGTGTGATTCAGCCACTACTGCAGCCATAGAGATCAGCAGGTATTGTTTAAAAGGAAACATCCATATCCCTCTCAGTTTAGGCTTAGGGGAGAGTGATCTCAGTGACAGGTCCTCTTGCAGTCATCCTGTGTGACCCCCAGTGGCGATAGTGATCTCAGTGACAGGTCCTCTTGTAGTCAGCCTGTGTGATAGTGGAGTGATCTCAGTGACAGGTCCTCTTGCAGTCAGCCTGTGTGACCCCCAGTGGCAATAGTGATCTCAGTGACAGGTCCTCTTGCAGTCAGTCAGTGTGATAGTCGAGTGATCTCAGTGACAGGTCCTCTTGCAGTCAGCCTGTGTGACCCCCAGTGGCAATAGTGATCTCAGTGACAGGTCCTCTTGCGGTCAGCCTGTGGGATCCCCAGTGGCGATAGTGATCTCAGTGACAGGTCCTCTTGCAGTCAGCCTGTGTGATGGTGGAGTGATGTCAGTGACAGGTCCTCTTGCAGTCAGTCTGTGTGATACGGTAGTGATCTCAGTGACAGGTCCTCTTGCAGTCAGCCTGTGTGATAGTGGAGTGATGTCAGTGACAGGTCCTCTTGCAGTCAGTCTGTGTGATGGTGGAGTGATGTCAGTGACAGGTCCTCTTGCAGTCAGCCTGTGTGATGGTGGAGTGATGTGGGTGACAGGTCCTCTTGCAGTTAGCCTCTGTGATGGTGGAGTGATCTCAGTGACAGGTCCTCCTTCAGTTAGCCTGTGTGATAGTGGAGTGATGTCAGTGACAGCTCCTCTTGCAGTCAGGCTGTGTGATACGGTAGTGATCTCAGTGACAGGTCCTCTTGCAGTCAGCCTGTGTGATGGTAGAGTGATCTCAGTGACAGGTCCTCTTGCAGTCAGCCTGTGTGATGGTAGAGTGATCTCAGTGACAGGTCCTCTTGCAGTTAGCCTGTGTGATGGTGGAGTGATGTGGGTGACAGGTCCTCTTGCAGTTAGCCTCTGTGGTGGTGGAGTGATCTCAGTGACAGGTCCTCTTGCAGTCAGTCTGTGTGATGGTGGAGTGATCTCACTGACAGATCCTCTTGCAGTTAGCCTGTGTGATAGTGGAGTGATGTGGGTGACAGGTCTTCTTGCAGTCAGGCTGTGTGATAGTGGAGTGATGTGGGTGACAGGTCCTCTTTCAGTCAGCCTGCGTGATGGTAGAGTGATCTCAGTGACAGGTCCTCTTGCAGTCAGTCTGTGTGATGGTGGAGTGATGTCAGTGACAGGTCCTCTTGCAGTCAGCCTGTGTGATAATGGAGTGATGTCAGTGACAGGTCCTCTTGCAGTTAGCCTGTGTGATGGTGGAGTGATCTCACTGACAGATCCTCTTGCAGTTAGACTGTGTGATGGTGGAGTGATCTCAGTGACAGATCCTCTTGCAGTTAGCCTGTGTGATAGTGGAGTGATGTGGGTGACAGGTCCTCTTGCAGTCAGGCTGTGTGATAGTGGAGTGATGTGGGTAACAGGTCCTCTTGCATTCAGCCTGTGTGATAGTGGAGTGATGTCAGTGACAGCTCCTCTTGCAGTCAGGCTGTGTGATGGTGGAGTGATGTCAGTGACAGGTCCTCTTGCAGTCAGCCTGTGTGATAATGGAGTGATGTCAGTGACAGGTCCTCTTGCAGTCAGCCTGTGTGATGGTGAAGTGATCTCAGTGACAGGTCCTCTTGCAGTTAGCCTGTGTGATGGTGGAGTGATCTCAGTGACAGGTCCTCTTGCAGTCAGCCTGTGTGATAGTGGAGTGATGTGGGTGACAGGTCCTCTTGCAGTCAGCCTGTGTGATGGTGGAGTGATCTCAGTGACAGGTCCTCTTGCAGTCAGCCTGTGTGATGGTGGAGTGATCTCAGTGACAGGTCCTCTTGCAGCCGCCCCCCTGTGTTGTGTAAGCACAGTTGGAGGAGGAAGGGGCAGGTGCAGCTGTCGGACATGCTGTTTTCTCAGCTGTTTGTCACACAATGAGGGGGAGGGGGGGGGGGGGGTTGGGGAAGTGCTGCGAGTGCTTCTCGTAGTTGCTGCTCATTTTACATCACACTTTCAGTTCTCTGCCCACGTGGAGCGTCTAACAGCCGCTGCTGCAGGTACCGTATGACAATATCGCCCTGCTTGCGTCCGCGCGTCAGTGCTGCGCTATGCGGAGAGGCGAAATTTTCCTGTGGCTAGCTCTGTCTGTGCTGCACGCCGCGGTCGTGTCTTGTGCAGCTGCACAAAGCTGGCCAGACATAGTGCCAGGGATGCCGGTCCGGTGAGGGACCAAAATGTTCTTGGTGATAGTTTTACCACCGCGGGCAAACTTCTCCTGCCGTGTACGATGGCAATGCGCCATATTACGCTATATTACATGGTATCACGCTGTACTGACAAGCACATGTCTTCTTCTGATCATTTCCTTGGATTCATCTGTGGCTTGGAATGAGAAAGTCTATGGCCGGGTGCCCACATGGCAGAAACGCTTGCGTAGCGGGAAACGCTGCGTTTTATGCAGCAATATTAGTCTACGGGACGCAGAAGAAGACGCGTTTGTACAGTAAGCGTTCTGCAGACGCTGGTAGTGTTGCATAATATGCAGGCTGGCTGCCAAAACGCACAGAATGAAAGTCTATGTTTTTCATGCGGTTTTTTTAATGCGTTTTTAATTAAAAAGTAAAGATCTCTGATGGGCTTCCTGTTGTCTTCCTAGTGATTTGCATAATTTTTTTTTTTAAAGCATGCAAAACGCATCTGCGTAAAAAACGCAAAACGCACCACAAACGCGGTAAAAACGCAATAGAAAATCGCAACGCTACTTTTTCACGCTATGTCATACATAAACCCAGCCTATGAAAATTGGGGTGTTTGATATGATGTGTTTATTGACTTGAGCATCTCATCTCGGCTGCCGGGTTATTCTGGCCATCTTTCTTACCCCAGCTATCGGGTATTTTGCACACACGTCCCAAACTTTTAAAAATGCAATTCCCCTTTTCACCTATTTTTTTTAGTTTTCTAATTTTTCATCTTGGATTTCAAATAACTTTTCAGCATTTTGTAATTGAAAAAGTACCAAAAGTTATTTGAAGAACTGCTATCAAAATTATTTGGAGTGTTTTCTTACTTGCTGATGGTGTAAAAGGCATTTTATGACAAGTTGTGAAGATATCTCCTAGGAGAGAACTCAGGAGAAAGTGAATTGCATACGGGCCCTTATCTGTTTATGTCATGCATCATACATGCCATACACCGCAGGAAGCTCTCCAGAATTGGCCTTGTGACGCCACCGACGCGACAAAGCGCGTTGGAAACCTTCCCAAAAACACTGGCCCTCAAATGTTCATGTGTTTTCTTAAAGTGTAAAAGAGATGAAGAATACTTACCGTTTTATACATACCTGGGGCTTCCTCCAGTCTCTTGCGCACAGATCGCTCCCACGCCGCCGTCCTCCGCTGTCCGCAGCTTCAGTACCGAGTCCCGTTAGTTCGGCCAGTCGCGAACAGTCTGCGCAAGAAGTGCGCTCTCTACGTACCTCTCCAGAGGCAGCCAAAGAGATACGTAGAGGGCACACTTCCTCCTGCGCACACTGGCCGCGACTGGAGCAAGTTACGGGACCTGGTACCAGAGCTGCAGGCAGCTCAGGACGGCGGCGTGGGAGCGATCCGTGTGCATGGGGCTGGAGGAAGCCCCAGGTATGTATAAAGCGGTAAGTATTCTTCATCTCTTTTGCACTTTAACATCCTCAGCACCCTGTATGTATTTAGAGAGTTTAACCCGTCTAATTCTCCCTCATCTGTAACTAATCACCACTGTAATTTGATCTCTCAGATGTGTCAGCTCAGAAATCTCCTCTGCCAGGCCAGAGCAGCTAATTCGTAAACACAGGATGTTAACCCTATGTCTGCTTTCATGAAAGCAGGAAGTAGACACACTGCAGATTTATTGCAGGATTTGTATCAGCTGTAAGGCCTGGTGCACACCAGAGGAGTTTTTCTGAGCGTTTTGAGTTTTTAAATCTGCTGCTAATGTTATCCTATGTGTCTGTGCACACTGGAGCAATGAGGTTTTGTAAAAAAAAACCATAGCATTACATTGGGAAGAGCTTTTAGAGGTTTCAAAAGCTCTTCCCAATGTAATGCTATGGGTTTTTTTTTACAAAACCTCATTGCCCCAGTGTGCACAGACACATAGGATAACATTAGCAGCAGATTTAAAAACTCAAAACGCTCAGAAAAACTCCTCTGGTGTGCCCCAGGCCTAACACAGAAATGTTTTTCTTTAAAGGTTATGATGCTGTTGCTTATCTTTTAGAACAGAGAGGAAGTTCTAAGTTCAGTTCTGCTTTAAAGGACACCCGAAGCGAAAATAAACTAATGAAATGAACAATTGTATCTATCTTCCTTTTCCTAAAAATGACTTTTAAAGATATTCCACAGTTTTAGTTTGTTTAAATCTACTTTTTAAAGAGACACTGAAGCAAAAAAAAATATATGATATAATGAATTGGTTGTGTACTATGAATAATTACTAGAAGATTAGCAGCAAAGAAAATATTCTCATACTTTTATTTTCAGGTATATAGTGTTTTTTCTAATATTGCATCACTCTATAATATGTGCAGATTACACGTTAGATGCTTTCCTTGCGTTGAAAGACATCCATGGCTACAATTACTAGGTTATGCCTAATGATGTTGATCCAGGGATTTTATCTGATTGCCATCTGGAGTCAGGAAGGAATTTTTCCCATTTGGGGCTAATTGGACCATGCCTGGTGGGGGTTTTTTCGCCTTCCTCTGGATCAACAGGGGTATGTGGGGGACGGGCTGGAGTTGTACTTTGTACTGGTTGAACTTGATGGACGTATGTCTTTTTTCAACCAAAATAACTATGTAACTATGTAACTACACAACACTCAGCATTCAAAATGAGTCTTTCAGAGCAGTCTGTGAAGTAATGACATCTCCTCTGGCAGAGGAAAAGTAAACAGTTCAATTACAGTTGAGATAATAAAAGTCAGATAACAGCCCTCTCCACCACTAACTTAGTCGGAGAGCTTAATAGCTTTTTTGCATAGAGATAACAACTGAAGTTTCTCAACTCTTCCTGTACTGGAAACAATTAGACTGATGTATCTGATCTTAATGTTTTTTTTCTTAGCTGTACTACACATACAAATCGTAATATCATCATTTTTTTTCGCTTCAGTGTCTCTTTAAGTTTTAACTGTTTTATTGTTTTTGCTCAATGACACATTCATTGAAGTATGCCAGAGCTAAAATCTATGAACTATTGACACTTTCTATCTCTTTCCTGTTCTCAGAAGCCATTTTCTGCTAGGAAAGTGTTTTGTAGTTGGAATTTCTTATCAGTGAGGGTCACACTGTAGTAACTTCCTGTCTGAGTCAGGACTGAGTCAGCAACTTACATACCTGATATTTAACTCTTAGGCAGAGAAAGAAAAAAAGGAACACAGCATAGTTATTTGGTTATTTGTGTGCTAGGCACTGTACATACCCATGTCTATCTCATCATGTCACATGTCACCTCGGGTATCCTTTAAGACTTAAAACATTGTTAGCACTCTGGCTCTGCTATTGCTGGGCTGCTCTCTATGTGTGACTTTGGCTCTGCTGAGAGACTGTGAGAAGTTAATTGTTGTCCTGGGCCGCTTGCTGCGGGTCACTGCACATTGCTGATCTTCACTGTTATTTTTATGAAACCACATGTGTTGTCTTTCCGGCCCACAGGGGGCAGCGCTGGGCAGCACACAGGGGGCAGTGCCGGCCAGCTGACAGCAGCCCTCCTCTTTCTATGAGACCATCTGTCACTGTTCATAGAGAGAGGCATGGGGGGGGGGCAGACAGCTGCTACGACACCTGCCGCCGCGCCAACAGACTTACGGAAAAAAGCGAGCGCTCCGGCAAGCGAAAGTGTGTCATCGGGGTTAAACAGCCACACTGCTCAGACAGCACTTGTGAGATTTAAGTCTTTCTGCAAAATATCCAATGGAAAGGTGTCACTGTTGTTATTATGCATCTATAGAGCACTGGTATTTTCTGCAGTGCTTTATGGAGTACATAGTCATGTCTCTAACTGTCCTCAAAGGAGCTCACACTGTAATCCTACCATAGTGATAGTCTAATGTCCTACCACATTATTATGTATTTATATAGCACTGACATCTTCTGCAGCACTTTACAGAGTACACAGTCCTGTCACTGACTGTCCTCAGAGGAGCTCACACTGTAATCCTATCATAGTCATAGTCTAATGTCCTACCACATTATTATGTATTTATATAGCACTGACATCTTCTGCAGCACATTACAGAGTACATAGTTATGTCACTGACTGTCCTCAGAGGAGCTCACACTCTAATCCTACCATAGTCATAGTCTAATGTCCTACCATATTAGTATTCTGTATTTGTATAGCACTGACATCTTCTGCAGCACATTACAGAATACATAGTCATGTCACTGACTGTCCTCAGAGGAGCTCACACTCTAATCCTACCATAGTCATAGTCTAATGTCCTGCCATATTATTACTATGTATTTATATAGCACTGACATCTTCTGCAGCACATTACAGAGTACATAGTCATGTCACTGACTGCCCTCAGAGGAGCTCACACTCTAATCCTACCATAGTCATAGTCTAATGTCCTACCACATTATTATGTATTTATATAGCACTGACATCTTCTGCAGCACTTTACAGAGTACACAGTCCTGTCACTGACTGTCCTCAGAGGAGCTCACACTCTAATCCTACCATAGTCATAGTCTAATGTCCTACCATATTAGTATTCTGTATTTGTATAGCACTGACATCTTCTGCAGCACATTACAGAATACATAGTCATGTCACTGACTGTCCTCAGAGGAGCTCACACTCTAATCCTACCATAGTCATAGTCTAATGTCCTGCCATATTATTACTATGTATTTATATAGCACTGACATCTTCTGCAGCACATTACAGAGTACATAGTCATGTCACTGACTGCCCTCAGAGGAGCTCACACTCTAATCCCAGCATAGGAGGAGGAGGACGTGTGTTGAGAGAGCTCCTGGACTTCCAGGGGAGGTCTTTTTGCCTGTAGAGCCGGATCCAGCCTTGGAGCATCGTTTCTGGGCACAGCTTTCACCTGAAGTCCCTGCTCCGGGCCTTGCCGGGCAGGGGCTTATCCTAAGCTAACTGGCCGCTCCAGCCATGGAGCGGCCAGCTCATTCCCCCCCTACGGCTTCATCAACTTACCTGGGGGATGATGAGGTTTCCTCAGGAGGGGATATCGCCAACAACACTATAGCCTGGGTCAAAGCCGCGAAGACCTGCGAAGAGACCCTGAGCCAGCTGAGGTATAACTTTGCAAGGGCGAGATTCCGTTATGGCATCAAGTGGAAACCTGAAATGCTGTGGCAGGACGAAGAGATGTTAGATCTGAGGAAACAGATAAAACAGCAGAAATCAAGGTTGGCAGAACTTGAAAAAGTTGGCGGTCCCTTTGCCGAACAATTGGGATACAGGAAGCGATTTAAAAAAATGTTGTTACCTGAGCAGTATGTCGATGACAGCGACACGGATGATGAGTGCGTGATTGTAGAGGAGGAATGCACCCCCCCGGAGAGACCACTTTGGGTGAAGGAGGAAGTGTCCCAGTCTCCCATCCCACCCGGGCAGAGGGTATGTGATGAAGACCCCATGGAGGGCAGCTGTGCGAGTGAGGTGCAAGGGATGCCGGTACCGGGCTCTGTGGCGAGTGCCCAGGTGAGTGCTGATGGTGCTGGTGCCGCTGCCCCTGCTGCTGGGGGTCCTGGTAGCATGGGTGCTGCTGGGGCCCTCGGTGGGGTAGTGGGTGGCGGTGCCGGTGCTGTCCCCGCTGTGGCTGTGGCTGGCATGCCCCCCTCTAACTTACCTGGAGGTGGTGGTGTGGCTGCAGCTGCAGGGGCCTCCCTGGGTGCTCGCATGGTCTCTGCTCCTGGTGGACCCCTGGTCCTTGCATCAGGGTCACCTATGGTGGCCGGTGTAGGGTCTGGGGTAAAGCTGGGAGCGGGGCTGTGCGCCCAGGGTCAGTGGGAAAGCTCCCCACCTGGCATTACATCCAAGCAAGATGGCGCCGGCTCGCCGCGAGGTGCCCCGTCCACGCCGAGCCAGCTTCCGGTCGGCGGGGCGGATGTGACGTCAGCGGCTGCAGTTCCGTCTGAATACGGAACCACCATTGAAAGCAATGAAGAGGAACGCGGAAAGTTTGTACGCGTTGACGCGGCGGTATTTCCGCGTCAAGGCGAAGTTTGTATGGCGATTGACGCGACTGAGAAGCCGCATGAAGGCGGAATCGTCAGTAAAGCCAATACGGTTGACGCAGCCGGGAGTCCGCATAGAAACGGAATCACCAGCACTGTGGATGGAGATGGATGCGGAAACTGCCGTGATGACGGAATCTCCATAGGGATGAATAAAGAAGAAGGCGGAATGCAGCAAAGGGATGCAGGGGATGCATCTACACCACTGTTGGAGGCAGGGGATGCAGGAAGTCAATTGCCAAGCGGTGAAGTGCAAGCTGAGACGGCTGCTGTGGGCGGCGATGATGCAAATGAGGAGGAGGATGGTATTAGAGCCCAGAGAAGACAACCTGGAGCTGCACTGGCAACCACAACCACAATGCTGCGGGAGGACCTGGACGAAAGCGGGGCAGCTTTCCCAGGTCTGATAAACTCATCCCTCAGCAAAGAGCAAAGCAGAGAAGTCTTATGTATGGCCATGCAACCAAGTCTAGAAATGGACTTGACCGTGGAGGAGTTTATGGACGAGGATGTTCTTCAGAATGACAGATCAGAGCAGCTTGAGCCTGCTGGAATAATTGAGAGCGACGCTGATCAGCCAGCTCAGAAATTCTTCCAGACCTCTGCTGAGGAGGGCAACTCCAGCTTTTCTGAAGCGCAGAGTGGGGACGAGGACACTGAGCACCGGATAGGTGAGATGAAATCCTCTCTACCTGATAAACTGCCTAAGAAAAAGATTAAGAAAAAAGGGAAAAATAGAGTAAGCAAAGTTAAGAAAGTACACATTGATGTTGGTGGGAGGAGGGGGAGAAGTGGGAAAGTGTCAGTGGTGGAGGAGACTGATATATCTTCTCAGGGTTCTCAAGGTGGAGAAGGTGCTCAGGGTGAAGAGGGTCCCCCCACCTTTGTCCTTTGTGCAGGAGAATGAGGATGGGGAGATTCTAATGGTGCAGAAAAAAGGGGGAAGTGTCTGCGGGAAGAGAGGTGACGGATATAGGGATCTCGATTCCCTTTTTGAGAGAAACCTCCTCTCAGACCTAATATCTGAGAGTAGTAAAAAAGGAGGGAAAAAGAAGCAGAAGACAGACAGATACCCAGAGCCCCCCCCTGTTGTAAGTGGCGATGTTGTCACAGAATTTAAGACCACTGACATGACATACCGGTTAGAGAAAACCAGATTAATAGTCGTGGACGAACACTCTGGTGAGGCTGTTGTTATGGCGGTGGAGCCAGGGGGTTACTATGGGGGCCTGCACCTGGTAGGCTCGGGCGACCCCGAATGTGGCCTCCTGCTCGAGTTTCGAGCAGATGGAAAGAAATTTACGGTCCGTAATGATACGATTACGAGATTTTCCTTCTCAGGGGAGATGGAGTGGATGGAGGCCATATTCGGGCTCGGGCCGAATGCCCCCAGGTATAGGTCCCCCCCTCCCCCCGTCTCCACTGCAGCCAGCTTAAGCCAGACAGGTGTTGAAACCCCTACAGCCACAGTTGATGCTGGCAGGGAAGGCGTTAATGCGGATGTGCGTGTTGACACTGGTGATGATGTTGTGGTGGATGTTGGGAGGGATGTTGTGGCTGGACCGGGGCTGCCAGAGTTGGAAAGTGTAATAAGAGTCGGGTTCCCTGAGTTGGGTCCTGCCCAGAATCCTGGGGCGCTTGCTCCTCTGGCAGCCTCGGCCCAGGGTACTTCAGCGGCTCGGCCAGTGTCTTATTCAAGAGTGGTTAGGAGCGCTGCTCCTGGTAGGAGGGTGTTGGCTCCCCTGGAGACAGGATTGGAAGATGGCACCCCAGGTCGGAGGAACGTGATCCGCCTCAAATGGGACCATACGCATACTCCTATCCCGAACAAAAAACAGTTCGTAAAGTACCTCCTTGACCTGGGGATAAGGCCGGCAGACCTCTTTGCGATCCTGGCTCCGGGGGACCCTCCGCCTTACTACGATGTGTCCTTTCTTTCCCAGCATGGCATGGAAGCCTTTCTCGAGGAGCGTTTAAGGCATTCAGATGGTAATGAATGGCATGGCTTTAAAGTCATTCCCTTATCCAGGCAAACGCTGGAAAGAAAGGCACACATCGTGGTGCAGAACGAAAGCATTCCGGTGCGGGACCTGATGACTTGGGTCCAACATTACTCGGACATAATGTCCCCGCCGCACAGGGTCCTGGACGAGCTCGGGATCTGGTGGGGGGAGTATGAGGTGGCGATCCGGCTCCGTACAAAGGAGGGGGTCGTCACCCATATTCCCCGTTCCGCCCTCATAGGGCGGGACAAAGTTATAACCTATTACCCGGGCCAACCCAGGACCTGCAACAGGTGCGGCAAGAGGGGACATTTGGCCAGTGGCTGCCCGGATCCGAGGTGCAGTCGCTGCCAGGAGTTCGGGCACTCTGCGTCGTCTTGCAAGAGAATTAAATGCAATTTTTGCTTTGAGTTCGGTCATCCCTACACAGAGTGCCCGACCTCCTGGGCGACGATGCCCTCGGATCTGAAAGTCGCCATGTTGACTACTATGGTAGAGGACCAAGATGTCTCAGTGGCTGATCCTAGTGTGTGTGTTGAGTCTATCCCAGCTCCTACCGTGTCTACGTCTAGTGTGAATCCGTCCTCTGTAGTCCCTTCCCTTGGTCCTCTTTCAGTTGACATGGCCTCTGATAGGCAGCCTGGGCCTGAGTCATCGGCTCCCGCCCGGGGTGCTGTTCCAAAAGGCGGAGGTCACCCTCCTCCCAAGGAGCAGCAACTCAAACCCACAAGGAGTAGGAGAGATGGTGGCCTTCGGCCCCTCACTGCCGCTCCTCAGGGTCGCTCTCTAACGCCTAAGTCTCTCTCTCGGAAGACAAAGGCTCCCCCTGCCACCGCTCCTCCTGTTGGTGGCTCTACTTTGCCCCCTTCCACTCCTGCCCCTTCAGTTCCTGCCCCTCCAGTTTCTGCAGAGCCCCTTCCTTCTCCTGCCCCCTTGGTTCCTGCAGTGTCCCCCCTCCCTCCTAGTCCTGTCATTCCAACTGCCCCGGACCCCCCCGCCCCTCCTGTTGTTGTCTCGTTCACTCCCCCCCCCCCCACCAGCCCCTCCGTGTCAGCCATTAGTAGTGGATTTACTATGGCTGGCCCTGTTCCTTCTGGATATGCCTTTTCGGCCCCTTGTCCTACAGATGCGGCCCTTGCCCCTTGGAAAAGGGAACACCTCTCGCAGGAAGATAAGTTCTACCTTGAGGAGCGATTTAAAACCAAAAAGAAAAGGGGTGTTAAACCCCTGTGTAGGGGTCTCCCTGAGGATCCGAGAGAGGCAAGCAGGACAGCTGCCTACCTAAGGAGACAAAGGGACAAGGAGATTAACCTGACCAACAGGTATGAGTTATTAGCCACTTCTCCTCTTGCTTCCGAAGAGGAGGAGATGGTGGTGGAAAGTCCTGCTTCCGTAGGGGAGGCATTGTGATTTGTGTTCTGTTTTTTTTTGTAGACGTTGTCTTTTTGCTTTGGTTTTTGTCTTCGTCTAAAGAAGGATAAAGGGAAACTTTAATCACCCTGATGGCGGTTCCCCCACCACTTATATTGGCTACAATCAACGTTGCCGGTATCAAAATGACCAGAGCTCGAAAATTGGCTTTTTCGATTTTGGCTGCCCATGAGGCTGATGTGTTTTTCCTGCAGGAGACCAGACTCACCTCTGCAGCCGACCTTTGGTTGGCTGAGAGGGATTGGGTGTCCGGTCCGAGTTTTTGGTCCCTTGCGGGAGAGCCTGGTAGTGGTGTGGCGGTCCTCTTTAGGGCCGACATGGTAACTTGCCGGCGGGTAATTGAGGTGGAGATGGGTAGGTGTCTGGTCCTAGACGTCTGTGTGAGGGGGCAGGATCTCAGGCTTATTAACATCTATGCCAGCCCCAGATTTAAGGGGGAGAGAAAGCGCCTTCTTACACAGGTCAGGCCATACCTTTTTTCAGCCTATCCAGTGATCCTGGGTGGTGATTTTAACACCATCACTAGGGCCATGGACAGGGCAAGGGCCCAGGTCCGGATAGGTGTAGATAGCAGGTTTTTAGTGAAGATAGTTACTGAGTCCGACCTGGTGGATGTGCACGTTCGTCACTCCCCAGGTCTCACAGGTTTCACCTTTCAGAGAGGTAGTAGTAGGTCCAGGATAGATAGATTTTTTGTTTCAGAGGGCCTCATCACTTCAACTCCTAAGTTGTTGGCGGTGGAGTTCTCGGATCACCTTATTCTGTCGGTGGGCTTAAATGCTTCGGATGCTCCTCCCAGGGGTCGGGGTATCTGGAGAATGAATTCGTCCCTGTTGCTGGAAGATGAGGTGAGACAATCCTTTGAGGAGTTTTTTCAAGCACAAGTTTCCATCCTGGACTGCTTTGACAATAGGTCTGAGTGGTGGGAGGAGGTCAAAAAACGTGTTGTCAGATTTTTCAAGGGTCTAGCTACCCGTAGAGGTGTTGATAGAAACTTGGCTTACCAGGCTCTAAGGGAGAGGTTGACTATCCTTGTCTCTGAGGGCGGAGATCCGGGGGAGATCTCTGAGGTCAAACTTCGCCTTAAGCAGCAGCAGTACGACCGGTTGGCTTCTTTGGCTTTGGAGAGGGATCATGGTAAGTACCACTCGCCTGACCCTTACCAGAGTTTTAAACAAAGTTCAGCGCTTAAGACGGTCATCGGTCTCAGGGATGGTTCGGGGTCTCTGGCAAAGTCCAGGTCGGAGATCTTAGCCATCACTAGAGAGTTTTACGCTGATCTGCTTGGGGAGAAGCCACTTGACCAGACAAGGATGGAAGGCTTCTTGGATTCCACACCGGGTCTGGGAGATATTGATATTTCTGCCATAGACTTGACAGCGGAGATTACTGCAGATGAAGTAGCAAGAGCCATTGGTGGCCTTGCGCCTAAAAAGACCCCGGGTCCAGATGGACTGACGGCTGAGTTTTACAAGGCTTTTGTGTCCATTCTGGCTCCTCAATTGGCTGGAGCTCTTAATGATTGCCTTGCTGAGGGTCGGTTACCACCCTCCATGAGGCAATCTGCGGTAATCCTGCTGTCAAAAGGTCGTGATCCTGAGATGATTGAGAACTGGCGTCCCATCAGCCTTCTCAACGTCGACAGGAAGATCCTGGCGAAAATTTTGTTCTGGCGGTTGTCCCAGGTGACAGATGTGCTTTCCTGCCATCAGCACTGCTCTGTTGTGGGAAGGAGCACGCTCTCAGCACTGTTAGCTGTCCGGGAGGTCCTGGAGCGATGCAGAGCTGAGGGTTGGGGAAAGTACCTGCTGACGTTGGATCAGTCCAAAGCTTTTGATCGGGTCAATCACAAGTATCTGTGGCGGCTACTTACTGCGTATGGTTTGCAGGGGAGGTTTGTGGATTGGTTGCGAACTTTATACAAAGAGGCTGAGAGTTTTATGCTGATCAATGGATGGATAGGCCAGCCTTTTGAGGTGAGCTCGGGGGTCCGCCAGGGTTGTCCGCTGAGTTCTCTGCTATACGTGTTCGCCATCGACCCCTTCGTGAGAAGGCTAGAGGGCAGCATGCTTGGTGGGGTTCCGGTGGGCATCTCTGGGAGCTCATCTTTGAAGGTGGTGGCATATGCTGATGATGTCACTGTGGTGGTCTCGGATGCAGAGGAGGCGTTGGTGGTTGCTGAAGAGATCACCCGGTACTCATTGGCATCTGGTTCCAAGATTAATCCGGATAAGTGTGAAACTCTCTGGATGGGCAAAGATGGAGAGTCCTTTAGACTTCCCGGATCCTTTCCCGTGCCTCAGGATGAAATCAAGATTCTCGGCATCAAATTTGGCCCAGGCGATTATGGCCTGCGAAATTGGGTTAGCAAACTATCAGATGTCGACAGGAAAGTGGTTCGCTGGAAAGGTTGGAGTTTGACCTATAGAGAAAGGATTGACCTGATCAAGACTTACCTGATACCAATATTGTTGTATGTCAGTTACGTCACGATTTTGCCAGCATCCCTGTATACCAGGGTCAATGGCTTGTTTTTCCAGATGTTATGGGGAAACAAGCTAAACCATGTGCGTAGAAATATTACCTATAAAACTAGACGGGAGGGTGGCCTAGGCATGGTCAACCCGATTGTTTTCTTCTCCTTAATTTTTATTAAGTACAATATTGGTAGTATGTTAATGGAGAACCCGCCTGGTTGGGTAGGGATCTTTCAGACTTGGTGTGAGCCTTACCTTGGGGAATGGAAGAGCGGTGGCCCAGTGAAAAATCTGAGGAGGCGTCATGGCTACCTCCCGGCCTATGTCTTGCCGTGTTTGAAGAAACTGTTGCAGTGGGGATTGACAGTGGAGGACATCAAATCGGTCGACAGGAAAGCCCTGTCGGCATGGGTGGTGGACTCCTACTTTCCTGACTCACTGGCCTTGAGGGATTGCCCAGGCACAATTTTGGAGGAGGGATTGCGTTTGTTGAACTCGCCGCGGATTCCGAACAAATTGTGGGATATCGCCTGGCTTACCTTCCAGGGCAAGCTTTACGTTAGAGGGCTCATGAAGTATCGGGATGTGGAGGAACGTGATTGTCCTCGGCAGGGGTGTGCTGTTGAGGAGACCATGGACCACTTCTTGATGTCATGTCCCTTTAATGTAGAAGTGTATAATCAGGTGGGGAGGGTTCTGAATATCCCGTTTCTGGCGCATCTTGGTTATGCCGAGTGGGCCTATGGAGCGTTTAATCAGCGCCAGGGTTATGATTTGTGCACTTTGTATATAGTTAGTCTAGTGGTTAGGAGACACTTATGGTTGGCACGGTGTGATCTAGCTATTAGAAAGAAAGACTTGGCCGTCCAGGTGGTGGTGAGCACTATTCTTGGTGAGGTGGGAACCATTCGGTACTTGGAGAGGAAGAAGCTGGGGAGAGGGGCTTGGATTCTGGCGTGGCAGAATATCAAGCCTCCTTGATTTGGTGGAAATCTCTCCTGGGTGCAGCTTACTGTCTCTTTCTCTTTTTTCACCCTAGATTTTGATTTTTCTTGATTTTTTGAAGTATTGGCCGCAGGCACACAGGGAGCATCCCTTTGTGTTTCTCTTTATGTGTAGGTGAGGTGTTGTCTTGTCTTTAGGTATTATTTTAGTTTCTGTCTTGTCCTGTGTCTTGTCCTCAGTCTTATGTTGCTGGGTATTCTTGGGCGTAAAAGTCCCATGGTATGTGTGAGGTGTGTATGGTGTTTTGTTGGTGCTGTCTTTCATTTTTTGGTGTGGGGTGTCGTTGTTTTTTTTTTTTTTTTTTTTTTTCCTTTCTGTTTTGTCAGTACAAATGGCATAATGTAGGTGCTGTTTTTGTCCTTTTTTGTGGTGGTTTATGTTGTATGTATTTTTGTTCTTTTTTGTCTGGTAGTCTCGTCTTAGTATGGATGGTAGTGAATGGTGTCTCCCCTAATACGGTACATTGTGTTGTTTCTTTTATTGCTTATAGTGCAGTGCAAGTGTTGTTCTGTTTCCTTTCTATATATATACATGGGATAAAACTTGTCCTTGATTTGTTGTGTTTATTGCATACCTTATTTTTTTATGTTATATGCATTGGAGTTATCCTTTCAGCCTTATGATGGCATACCTTTTTAACCTTATTTATTATTTGTGTATGCTTCGATTTACTTTAATAAAAAATTCACACTCTAATCCTACCATAGTCATAGTGTAATGTCCTACCATATTATTATTATGTATTTATATAGCACTGACATATTCTGCAGCACTTTACAGAGTACATAGTCATGTCACTGACTGTCTTAAGAGGAGCTCACAATCTAATCCTACCATAGCCATAGTTTAATGTCCTACCATATTATTATTATTATGCATTTATATAGTACTGACATCTTCTGCAGCACTTTACAGAGTACACAGTCATGTCACTGACTGTCCTCAGAGGAGCTTACGCTCTAATCCTACCATAGTCATATGTCCTACCATATTATTATTATGTATTTATATAGCACACTGACATCTTCTGCAGCACATTACAGGGTACATAGTCATGTCACTGACTGTCCTCAGAGGAGCTCACAATCTAATCCTACCATAGCCATAGTTTAATGTCCTACCATATTATTATTATGCGTTTATATAGTACTGACATCTTCTGCAGCACTTTACAGAGTACACAGTCATGTCACTGACTGTCCTTAGAGGAGTTCACACTCTAATCCTACCATAGTCATAGTCTAATGTCCTACCATATTATTATTATTATTATTATGTATTTATATAGCACTGACATCTTCTGCAGCACATTACAGAGTACATAGTCATGTCACTGACTGTCCTCAGAGGAGCTCACACTCTAATCCTACCATAGTCATAGTGTAATGTCCCACCATATTATTATTATGTATTTATATAGCACTGACATTTTCTGCAGTACATTACAGAGTACATAGTCATGTCACTGACTGTCCTCAGAGGAGCTCACAGTCTAATCCTACCATAGTCATAGTGTAATGTCCTACCATATTATTATTATGTATTTATATAGCACGGACATCTCCTGCAGCACATTACAGAGTACATAGTCATGTCACTGACTGTCCTCAGAGGAGCTCACAATCTAATCCTACCACAGTCATAGTCTAATGTCCTACCATATTATTATTATGTATTTATATAGCAGTGACATCTCCTGCAGCACATTACAGAGTACATAGTCATGTCACTGACTGTCCTCAGAGGAGCTCACAGTCTTATGTCCTTAGTGTTTATACTCCAGGGTAGGCCTGAAAGATAAATCGAATTTAAATCGAAATCGTGATCACCAAGCTCACAATTTCGGAATCGTCAAAGTGGCAATTTCTGCAATCACATTATTTCCACATGGGCGAAGTTTGATGGGGAAAGTTTGAAGAAGCGGCTTCAAACTTCTAAGTCTCAGCGTGTGCAGCCCGCAGCATCGGCAGCGTTGGACATACCTTCTGAAAGGAGTCGAATGCTTTCTATCCTCTCTCGCCGTCTGCCAGCTATTGTGCACAGCATACTTCCTGGTTCCTGTATGTCATATGACATACAGGAAGTATGCTGTGCATTAGAGCCTGCAGGAGGCTAAGTGGATAGACGGGCATCGCTGGACTCGTGCTGGAAGGTATGCCCAGCACAGCTGCAGCTTGGGGGACAGAGGAGGCACAGAGAGACCTAGAGGGTGGACAGAGAGAGAGGGGGAACAGAGAGGCACAGAGGGGAACAAAGCTTGATTTGAAGGAAATCGAATCAAAATCGTGATTTCGGACAGAAATCGCTCAATTCAATTTTTTCCTAAAATCGTTCAGGCCTACTCCAGGGGTCAGCAGGCTGTCTGACAGAAAAAAATGCTGCTTTTGTAGGATGGCCCAGTTATAGTGGAAATCTGCAGTTTATAAAGAGACAATCACACCACTTTATACATCGTCAAAACGCCAACGCCACTTTTACTGTAGCAATCATGCCGGCTGTTGTGGAGAATAGGGATTTTGTTCAAGAGCCGTTTGTTACTCTAAGGCCTTGTTCACATCATAAATCGCAATAGCTGACGCAGCATTTTGCGTTTTTGTAGGCAATTTTTTTAGCGCCCCCCGCCGCTAACCCGCGCATTAGTGATTTTTAGTAAAGCGCTTTTGCAAAGCGAATCGTTTTTTTCACTTCCTGTGAACTCTTTGACCTGGAAAATAAATAAAATGTATTTATTCTAAAAAGCACTCTGGAAATCGCTATACAAGGTGCTTTTTCAAGCGTTTTGCGATTTCCCTATACCTTCCATTACAGGCAAATCGCCCCAAAAATGCTACAGGCAGTGCTTTGGTGAGCGAATCGGAATCTATCCGCTCAGAGGTGAACACTCTCATAGGGAATCATTGCACAAGCGCTTTTAGGGCGATTTCGAAAATCGCCAGCGCTTAAAAAAACAAAACAAAAGCGCTCTTAGTATGAACAAGCCCTTACTGCTGTTCAAACAATTTAAAGGGAACCTTAAGTCAGGGAGAAAAAATGAGTTTAACTCACCTGGGGCTTCCCTCAGCCCCCTGCAGCTGATCGGTGCCCTCGCAGCCCCGCTCCGATGCTCCTAGACCCGCCGGTGATGACTTCCGGTTTCGCCATCACCAGCCGACAGGAATGGGAACGCGAGTGATTCTTCGCATTCCCAGCCACAATAGCACCCCCAATACTGCTATTGCGGCCTTCTTGCCTGTCGGCCGGTGCCGGCGAAACCGGAAGTCGTCGCCGGCAGGTCCAGGAGCATCGGAGCGGGGCTGCGAGGGCACCGATCAGCTGCAGGGGGCTGAGGGAAGCCCCAGGTGAGTTAAACTCGTTTTTTCTCTCTGACTTAAGGTTCCCTTTAAGACGTATTGGTAATCGTACGCAATGAAAGTCTATGCGCTGCTAGCGTAGGCGCTTTCGGATGGCGGTTCCTTATCCTCATATAGTGAATTAGAACACTGACGGCTGGGCCATGCCCACCAGCAAATAAAATGTGGAGGCTGAAAAGATGCAATCTATTTTAGAAAGTGAAATAAAATGGTGAATTGCATTGCTTAAAAAAGAAATCTGTCGGCCTCCATATCCCTCTCACTTCAGTTGTCCTGTAAAGATACCCAGCATTGGAAATGTTGCCATTCTACTACCCCTATAAATAATCATTTATGTAATTTCTAGTTACAAAAATGAATAATTTGT
This sequence comes from Hyperolius riggenbachi, assembly GCF_040937935.1. Taxonomy (NCBI): domain Eukaryota; kingdom Metazoa; phylum Chordata; class Amphibia; order Anura; family Hyperoliidae; genus Hyperolius; species Hyperolius riggenbachi. The sequence continues at coordinate 374,320,169 of NC_090651.1, forward strand.
GGAAAAGTGATAGGGTAGAATCCTGATTGTACATTTTTGGTGAGAGCAGGAAGGACGTGGCAGTGTGGCAATGGAATGTGGGCCAGAATGCAGAATCTTCCAGTTTGGTCGGAGTGCCCCTTTATCTGATGCTGTGATGTGGCAGGTTGTAGAGTTGGCATGATCGGGGTGCCCCTTTATCTGATGCTATCACATGACTGGCAGGTTGTAGAGTTGGCTTGTCGGGGTGCCCCTTTATCTGATGCTATCACGTGACTGGCAGGTTGTAGAGTTGGGGTGGTTGGGGTGCCCCTTTACCTGATGCTATGACGTGACTGGCAGGTTGTAGAGTTGGCGTGGTCGGGATGCCCCTTTATCTGATGCTATGACGTGACTGGCAGGTTGTAGAGTTGGCGTGGTCGGGATGCCCCTTTATCTGATGCTATCACGTGACTGGCAGGTTGTAGAGTTGGCGTGGTCGGGGTGCCCCTTTATCTGATGCTATCACGTGACTGGCAGGTTGTAGAGTTGGCGTGGTCGGGGTGCCCCTTTATCTGATGCTATCACGTGACTGGCAGGTTGTAGAGTTGGCGTGGTCGGGGTGCCCCTTTATCTGATGCTATCACGTGACTGGCAGGTTGTAGACTTGGCGTGGTCGGAGTGCCCCTTTATCTGATGCTATCACGTGACTGGCAGGTTGTAGACTTGGCGTGGTCGGAGTGCTCCTTTATCTGACGCTATCACGTGACTGGCAGGTTGTAGAGTTGGCGTGGTCGGAGTGCCTCTTTATCTGATGCTGTCACGTGACTGGCAGGTTGTAGAGTTGGCGTGGTCGGAGTGCCCCTTTATCTGACGCTATCACGTGACTGGCAGGTTGTAGAGTTGGCATGGTCGGGGTGCCCCTTTATCTGATGCTATCACGTGACTGGCAGGTTGTAGAGTTGGTGTGGTCGGAGTGCCCCTTTATCTGATGCTATCACGTGACTGGCAGGTTGGTGTCTGATAAAGGGATCCTCTCTGAAGTGTTGCGTTTCTTTCCTCGCGGTGACAAGGACTTGATATAAATAGAGCCTCTGCTGCCAGCGGGGCTGCCCAGCAGGTCGGCCTTCAAGGGCTGGCAGCGTTTGATGTTGGCGTGTGATTGTAAACAGACAGTGCGTGTACCGAGATTTCTGTATACACAGTCAGGAGGTGTTACATGGGGCCAGAGCTTGCACAGGCCCTATCTAATGACAGAGCACAGCCTTGGCTGTCAGTACATTAAAGCCAGGCACCAGCCCCGATCATTGCTTGTTAGTAATGGTGAAAACTCTCCTTCTGCCCCTCCACCCTTGTTTTATAATACAAAATGTAAAATACCTGGTGTGGCAGGTTATTGTTGCTGGGCTCCACTTGCAGACTTGCTTCCTTGAAAATTGCGCAAAAGGTGGATCAGCGCATCACCAGGCCGCCTCCGAATGGCCTCCAATCAGAGATGCGTTGAGCCCCCCCAGGAACTACAAACGCACCTTGAACCCAAACAGAAGCTCTGCATATACACCAAAAGCATGGCTGTTAAGTGGGAGCGGCTGACCAAAAATTAATTAAATTAGTACATAGCAAATAAATGAACAGCGCTACTTAAAAACAGACTAGTGCCTACCTGCAAGAGAGTTCAAGCCCCACTTGTGGGATATAATACACACCGAGCATACACATGACCTGTCTACCACTGGAGGAGGATGTTAGTTTCCTGTAACAGCTTGCATGCAACCTATTAAGTACTCGTCCCTCCCACTGCGAAGAAGTCAATCCTCCATGGGAGGGGCCTAACACTAACTAATCCTAAATTATGTATATGCATAGCCTGGGTGCGCTACCAAATAAAATCGAAAATTGAAAATTGCGCAAAAGGTGGATCAGCGCAACACCAGGCCGCCTCCGAATGGCCTCCATCAGAGATGCGCTGAGCCCCCCAGAAACTGCAAACGCACCTTGAACCCAAACACAAGTTCTGCATATACACCAAAAGCATGGCTGTTAAGTGGGAGCAGCTGACCAAAAACGAATTACATTAGTACATAGCAAAGAAATGAACTTGCTTCCTTCCTCCTCCCCATTGCTCAGTCAGAACCCAGCCCCCTGCAGTGACATGCGATTTCTTACAAGAGGGGGACTTCCCTCTCCATAAAGGCCACACCCCTTTACTTACCCACAACCATTGCACAGGCTGTCAGTTGGTAGGGAGGTGTGGCCTCTCAAATGCCCCTCCCCTGCTCCTGGTAGCCGCTGTGAGGAGCAATCGAATGCTGCACCAGGTATTTTACTTTTCTTTTACAAAAATGCCGCCTCTTTTTAAAATACAGATGGTATAAACATTATATTACTAGCTGACCTAAGCCCGTTTCAAAACGAGCTCTAGGTCTGTCACCATTGCGCACGCACGCACGCTCCCGCCCGCCACACACATGCAACTGCCGCGCGCGCACACCCACCCGCTCTGCTGGCCGCTGCACCACGCAAGCGCGCATCCACCCGCCCACTCGGCCAGCCCTGCGTCCTGTCCCAACACTGTCAGTGCTTGACATGCGCAGTAGCGCAAAAGCACTGACAGGGACAGATGCAGGGACACTTGTACTTTATATATGTAGATGAAGTACATTGTTACAAGATGAAAGATCCCTGAAGTGATGCACTTCTCTAACAGAGAAGACAGGGGTGACCTGGAAGTTATAACATAGCCAAGATGGCAGCCACGATCTTTAAATTGAAATCAAACGAAAACTATTTGGTGTAGAACGATTCATGCATCAAATGAAAGAGGAGAGCACAAGCTACAGAAATGTATGCATTTTTAAGTACTTTACAGTACTGGTCGGAGTCTTAAAGGCATGCCCATGAGAGGTGCTCAGAGTCCCTTTAAAGGGGAACTGAAGAGAGAGGTATATGGAGGCTGTCATGTTCATTTCCTTTTAGACAATACCAGTTGCCTGGCAGCCCTGCTGATCCTCTGCCTCTAATACTATTAGCCATAGCCCCCGAACAAGCATGCAGCAGATCAGGTGTTTCAGTGGTTCAGACTTATAAGTCTGATCTGACAAGACTAGCTGCATGCTTGTTTCTGGTTTTAATCAGATACTACTGCAGAGAAATAGACCAGCAGGGCTGCCAGGCAACTGGTATTGATTAAAAGGAAATAAACATGACAGCCTCCATATACCTCTCTCTTCAGTTCCCCTTTAAGTGGCAAATGGATCCGTGAAAAAGGATCTGGTTCCCGGTGAATCGAATCCGTTTTCACTCCGTTTCTGTTTAGCTGCTTCCTTTCCGTTACCCCCCCAAGTGGATTTTGCTGTATAGAAAGGTTTGTTTCTTCACTAGTGTAAAGAAACGTTCCGTTTTCTCATTGCCCCCAATGCAGGGCTTCGGCTTCCGCTTCCACTGGGCTCAGCACTCCGGAAAATTGCTGCAGAACCAAATTTGCGGTCCGTTCAGCGGATCGTGCGGAGCGGATCCCTTCTAACAGACCAATGTAAACAGATTCATATGGTTAAGTGTACCAGAACTCACTAACACACAAGGGGCTTGATTCACAAAGCGGTGCTAACTGTTAGCACGCCTGTGAAAATCCCCTTAGCACGTCTAAACCAGCTTTTCGCGCGCAAAACTTTATGCGCGTAAAACTTTACACGCGCACTGCAAAAAGCGCAGCGCGCTCCGTGCGAAGTGCCCATTAAAGCCTATAAGACTTAACGCGCGCATAGGACTTTGCGCGCGGCACTTAGCGCGCGATCTGATTGAGAAAACCGGTGCTAACCTACATAGCACCCTGGTTAGCGCGCCTAAAGACTTTAGATGTGCTAAGTAGGTGAGCACCGCATAGTGAATCAAGCCCAAAGATTTATACATACCTGGGGCTTCCTCAGGCCCCATCCGGTCGTATCGCTCCCACGCCGCCGTCCTCCGATGTCTGCAGCTCCGGTACCGTGTCCCCGCCCTTCTGTCAGTCGGAGCCAGTCTGAAGTAAGTAAAGTGTGCCGTCTACGTATTTTTCCAGCAGCCGCTGTAGAGATACGCAAAGAGCGTACTTCTCCTGCGTAGACTGGCTCTGACTGACGGAAGGGCGGGGACACGGTACCGGAGCTGCAGACATCGGAGGACGGCGGCGTGGAAGCGATCCGACCGGATGGGGCTGGAGGAAGCCTCAGGTATGTATAAATCTTTGTGTTTTCGTGAGCTCTGGTACACTTAATCATATGGATCTGTTTACATTGGTCTGTTAGAACGGATCCGCTCCGCACGATCCGCTGAGCGACCGCAAATTTGGTTCTGCAGCAATTTTCCGGACCGCTCTGGTTTCCTTCAACATTTGATCCATTTGCATCCGTTAGGATCCGGACTGTTTTTTCCTGCAGTCTGAACCAGGCCTTACTGTACCGATTTATGCGATGGTAAATCAGCGTTAATCTGCGTTACCACTTTTTTGTTGCGTTGAGTTGCAATGTTGGGTTTCAGCTTTACAACGCAACCTCCTACTGTGTACCTACCCTCACACTTCAGTCACAGCACCTGACTTGCTGCATGCTTGTTCAGGGGCTAGGGCTAAAAGTATTAGAGGCTGAGAATCAGCGCCAGGCAATCTGCATTGCTTAAAAGGAAATAAATATGGCAGCCTCCACATCCCTCTGGGTTCAGGTGGTTGTAAAGAGACCGGCGTATCGCTGTTTTTATGGTCGTTTTGCTTCAAACATGGTGAATGTCACTTTGAGCCTTGTGACGGCTGTGAATGTAGCACATTAATGTACAGAGAGCTTATTATCCTTTGTACAGAGGCTGTCAGCGCAGGTGAAATATTACAGGTGTGCGTTAACCAGTAACCAGTATTGCTTTGTCAGAGAATGATAGATCCCTCAATAGTGTCAGGACGACCTATGCCAGTGTGCACAGTCACTTCTCAGCTCTGGCCAGTAGAGGGGGCTACTGGCACAGGATATCAGTGATACGCTTATTGCAGAGGACTATCTGCTTCCTCACCCTTTTCATGTTAATTATGCAATTTGGAGTTTTTAAAGTGTTGGGCTTTTGCGAATTTCAACATAGGGAGCCTGGAAAAGGAGGAGGTGGCAGGGCTGCCTATAATTGTATGTATGTGTGCACCTCCTGCTGTACTCCCCAAGTGATGGTGACCGCCAGAGATGGATTAACCCTCCTGGCGGTTTGGCAAAATCCGCCAGGGGGCAGCAAATACGTTTTTTTTTTAATTTTTTTTTTTTCATGTAGCGAGACGAGGTCTCGCTACATGATAGCCGCTGCTCAGCGGCATCCCCCCAGCCCCTCAAAGAACGGGATCTCCTGGAGGGCTTTCCCCGTCGCCATGGCGACGGGGCGGGATGACGTCACCGACGTCGTGACGTCAAAGGGGACTCCGATCCACCCCACGGCGCTGCCTGGCACTGATTGGCCAGGCAGCGCATGGGGTCTGGGGGGGCGGCTGCGGCGACGCGTATAGCGGCGGATCGGCGGGTAGCGGCGGCGATTGGGCACTGCACGCAGCTAGCAAAGTGCTAGCTGCGTGCAGCAAAAAAAAATTATGCAAATCGTCCGGGGCCTCAGCGGGGCCTGAGCGGTGCCTCCCGGCGGCATAGCCCGTGCTCAGCACGGGCTTACCGCCAGGGAGGTTAAAGGACAACTGGAGAGAGAGGTATATGGAGGCTGACATATTTATTTCCTTTTAAGCAATACCAGTTGCCTGGCAGCCCTGCTGATCCTCTGCCTATAATACTTTTAGCCATAGACCCTGAACAAGCATGCAGATCAGATGTTTCTGACATTATTGACAGATCTGAGTAAACAGAGGGAGCACCAATGAAAAAAAGGTAGTGTGCCTCGACCCGAACCCCCACACTTCTCTCTCTCTCCCTCCTCTTTCTCCTGATCTCTCTCTCCACTAAATCCCCACACTTCTCTCTCTCAACCTCTCCCTCTCTTTCTCACGCTCTCTCCACACTTCTCTCTCTCACCCCTCCCTCAGTCTCGCCCCCCCCTCCTCTTTCTCACTCTCTCTCCACCACATCCCCACACTCCTCTCTCTCTCCCCTTCCCTCTATTCCTCTCTCCATCCTCTTTCTCACACTCTCTCTCCACCACATCCCCACACTCCTCTCTCTCTCCCCCTCCCTCTGTTCCTCTCTCCATCCTCTTTCCCCTGCTCTCGCTCCACTACATCCCCACACTTCTCTCTCACATCCCCTCCCTCAGTCCCTCTCCCCCTCTTCTTTCTCACTCTCCACTACTTCCCCACACTTTTCTTCCCCCCCCCTTCCCTTTCTCCCTCCTCTTTCTCCTGATCTCTCTCTCCACTACTTCACCACACTTCTCTCTCTCACCCTCTCCCTCTGTCCCTCTCTCCCTCCTCTTTCTCCTGCTCTCTCCACCACTTCCCCACACTTCTCTTTCTCACCCTCTCCCTCTGTCCCTCTCTCCCTCCTTTTTCTCGCTCTCTCTCCACTACTTTCACACACTTCTCTCTCTCCCCCTCCCCCTCTCTTTCTCCTTCTCTCTCCACCACTTTGCCACACTTCTCTCTCTCACCCTCTCCATCTGTCCCTCTCTCCCTCCTCTTTCTCCTGCTCTCTCCACCACTTCCCCACACTTCTCTTTCTCACCCTCTCCCTCTGTCCCTCTCTCCCTCCTTTTTCTCGCTCTCTCTCCACTACTTTCACACACTTCTCTCTCCCCCCCTCCCCCTCTCTTTCTCCTGCTCTCTCCACCACTTTGCCACACTTCTCTCTCTCACCCTCTCCATCTGTCCCTCTCTCCCTCCTCTTTCTCGCACTCTCTCTCCACCACTTCCACAGACACTCTCTTTTCTCCTCCTCTGACTCATGCCGCCTGCAGATGAGACCTGTCAGATGAGCAGTGTGTGTAATTCTGGCTTATCAGTGATTAGGAAGAGTGGGAATTTTTCAGCCCACCTGATCACATCGCCTCCATAGCTTCCTCCTATCTGCAGTCACAATGCCTTGTCCATGCTGTCATCCTATTATTGCACAATTGCCTTGGCGTGCTGCAGATTAAAGCAGTCTTGGGATCACAGAAATTCAGATTGACGGAATGATCGATAGAACGATCGTTTGCCAATCAGCACCATTAACGATAGCTGATCCAACAGATCCTATGGTCAATTGTTCAGAAGATTGTACCATTAATGTCCCATCACCAGAGTCATATCCAATCTATACCTGGCACTGATGAAGATCGGAACTGGCTGAACCAGCTGCTGCAGGCTGCATTATTTGGTTCTGCTTATAACCCATAGGCTTGCTATAACTCATTGTCTATGCCTATTGGCAGGGTTCACACAGCAAAAAAATATACATACCTGGGGCTTCCTCCAGCCCCCCCGGCCTGATCGCTCCCACGCCGCCGTCTTCTTCCGACTCCCAGGGTCTAGTCCCCTTCTTCAGGCATATTTCCAGATGTTAGCACACACTTTCTGGGATCTAGTCCCCTTCTTCAGCCATATTTCGAGATGTTAGCCCAAGCTTTCTGGGATCTAGTCCCCGTCTTCAGGCATATTTCCAGATGTTAGCACAAGCTTTCTGGGATCTAGTCCCCTTCTTCAGGCATATTTCGAGATGTTAGCACAAGCTTTCTGGGATCTAGTCCCCTTCTTCAGGCATATTTCCAGATGTTAGCACAAGCTTTCTGGGATCTGGTCCCCTTCTTCAGGCATATTTCCAGATGTTAGCACAAGCTTTCTGGGATCTAGTCCCCTTCTTCAGGCATATTTCCAGATGTTAGCACACGCTTTCTGGGATCTGGTCCCCTTCTTCAGGCATATTTCCAGATGTTAGCACAAGCTTTCTGGGATCTAGTCCCCTTCTTCAGGCATATTTCCAGATGTTAGCACACGCTTTCTGGGATCTGGTCCCCTTCTTCAGGCATATTTCCAGATGTTAGCACAAGCTTTCTGGGATCTAGTCCCCTTCTTCAGGCATATTTCCAGATGTTAGCACAAGCTTTCTGGGATCTAGTCCCCTTCTTCAGGCATATTTCCAGATGTTAGCACAAGCTTTCTGGGATCTGGTCCCCTTCTTCAGGCATATTTCCAGATGTTAGCACAAGCTTTCTGGGATCTGGTCCCCGTCTTCAGGCATATTTCCAGATGTTAGCACAAGCTTTCTGGGATCTAGTCCCCTTCTTCAGGCATATTTCGAGATGTTAGCACAAGCTTTCTGGGATCTAGTCCCCTTCTTCAGGCATATTTCCAGATGTTAGCACAAGCTTTCTGGTATCTAGTCCCCTTCTTCAGGCATATTTCCAGATGTTAGCACACGCTTTCTGGGATCTAGTACCCTTCTTCAGCCATATTTCCAGATGTTAGCACAAGCTTTCTGGGATCTAGTCCCCTTCTTCAGCCATATTTCCAGATGTTAGCACAAGCTTTCTGGGATCTAGTCCCCTTCTTCAGCCATATTTCCAGATGTTAGCACAAGCTTTCTGGGATCTGGTCCCCTTCTTCAGGCATATTTCCAGATGTTAGCACAAGCTTTCTGGGATCTGGTCCCCTTCTTCAGGCATATTTCCAGATGTTAGCACACGCTTTCTGGGATCTGGTCCCCTTCTTCAGGCATATTTCCAGATGTTAGCACAAGCTTTCTGGGATCTAGTCCCCTTCTTCAGGCATATTTCCAGATGTTAGCACACGCTTTCTGGGATCTGGTCCCCTTCTTCAGGCATATTTCCAGATGTTAGCACAAGCTTTCTGGGATCTAGTCCCCTTCTTCAGGCATATTTCCAGATTTTAGCACACGCTTTCTGGGATCTAGTCACCTTCTTCGGGCATATTTCCAGATGTTAGCACAAGCTTTCTGGGATCTAGTCCCCTTCTTCAGGCATATTTCCAGATGTTAGCACAAGCTTTCTGGGATCTAGTCCCCTTCTTCAGGCATATTTCCAGATGTTAGCACAAGCTTTCTGGGATCTAGTCCCCTTCTTCAGGCATATTTCCAGATGTTAGCACAAGCTTTCTGGGATCTGGTCCCCTTCTTCAGGCATATTTCCAGATGTTAGCACAAGCTTTCTGGGATCTAGTCCCCTTCTTCAGGCATATTTCCAGATGTTAGCACACGCTTTCTGGGATCTGGTCCCCTTCTTCAGGCATATTTCCAGATGTTAGCACAAGCTTTCTGGGATCTAGTCCCCTTCTTCAGGCATATTTCCAGATGTTAGCACACGCTTTCTGGGATCTGGTCCCCTTCTTCAGGCATATTTCCAGATGTTAGCACAAGCTTTCTGGGATCTAGTCCCCTTCTTCAGGCATATTTCCAGATTTTAGCACACGCTTTCTGGGATCTAGTCACCTTCTTCGGGCATATTTCCAGATGTTAGCACAAGCTTTCTGGGATCTAGTCCCCTTCTTCAGGCATATTTCCAGATGTTAGCACAAGCTTTCTGGGATCTAGTCCCCTTCTTCAGGCATATTTCCAGATGTTAGCACAAGCTTTCTGGGATCTAGTCCCCTTCTTCAGGCATATTTCCAGATGTTAGCACAAGCTTTCTGGGATCTAGCCCCCTTCTTCAGGCATATTTCCAGATGTTAGCACAAGCTTTCTGGGATCTAGCCCCCTTCTTCAGGCATATTTCCAGATGTTAGCACAAGCTTTCTGGGATCTAGTCCCCTTCTTCAGGCATATTTCCAGATTTTAGCACACGCTTTCTGGGATCTAGTCACCTTCTTCGGGCATATTTCCAGATGTTAGCACAAGCTTTCTGGGATCTAGTCCCCTTCTTCAGGCATATTTCCAGATGTTAGCACAAGCTTTCTGGGATCTAGTCCCCTTCTTCAGGCATATTTCCAGATGTTAGCACAAGCTTTCTGGGATCTAGCCCCCTTCTTCAGGCATATTTCCAGATGTTAGCACAAGCTTTCTGGGATCTAGTCCCCTTCTTCAGGCATATTTCCAGATGTTAGCACAAGCTTTCTGGGATCTAGTCCCCTTCTTCAGGCATATTTCCAGATGTTAGCACAAGCTTTCTGGGATCTAGTCCCCTTCTTCAGGCATATTTCCAGATGTTAGCACAAGCTTTCTGGGATCTAGTACCCTTCTTCAGCCATATTTCCAGATGTTAGCACAAGCTTTCTGGGATCTAGTCCCCTTCTTCAGCCATATTTCCAGATGTTAGCACAAGCTTTCTGGGATCTAGTCCCCTTCTTCAGGCATATTTCCAGATGTTAGCACACGCTTTCTGGGATCTGGTCCCCTTCTTCAGGCATATTTCCAGATGTTAGCACAAGCTTTCTGGGATCTAGTCCCCTTCTTCAGGCATATTTCCAGATGTTAGCACAAGCTTTCTGGGATCTAGTCCCCTTCTTCAGGCATATTTCCAGATGTTAGCACAAGCTTTCTGGGATCTAGTCCCCTTCTTCAGGCATATTTCCAGATGTTAGCACAAGCTTTCTGGGATCTAGTCCCCTTCTTCAGGCATATTTCCAGATGTTAGCACAAGCTTTCTGGGATCTAGCCCCCTTCTTCAGGCATATTTCCAGATGTTAGCACACGCTTTCTGGGATCTGGTCCCCTTCTTCAGGCATATTTCCAGATGTTAGCACAAGCTTTCTGGGATCTAGTCCCCTTCTTCAGGCATATTTCCAGATGTTAGCACAAGCTTTCTGGGATCTAGCCCCCTTCTTCAGGCATATTTCCAGATGTTAGCACAAGCTGGACACACCAGTGGCCCAAAACGTCTGTGAACCAGGACACATGTGTATGTACAGTGCCTAGCACACAAATAACTATGCTGTGTTCCTTTTTTTCTTTCTCTGCCTGAAAGAGTTAAATATCAGGTATGTAAGTGGCTGACTCAGTCTTGACAGGAAGTGACTACAGTGTGACCCTCATTGATAAGAAATTCCAACTATAAAACACTTTCCTAGCAGAAAATGGCTTCCGGGAGCGGAAAAGAGATACAAAGGGTCAATAGTTCATATATTTTAGCTCTGGTATACTTCAATGAATGTATCATTGAGCAAAAACAATAAAACAGTTAAAACTTAAAAAGTAGATTTCAACATACAATAAAACTGTGGAATATCTTAAAAAGTCATTTTTAGGAGAAGGAAGATAGATACAATCGTTTATTTCACTAGTTTATTTTCAAAAACGAACAATCAAGAAAAATGTTGAGTACAAATTCATGAAAATGTTCAAGACATTAACAGAAGGGTTAAATTGTGGAATGGGATTCATGACTCCTTATGTAACATGATTGACTTGGCTTCATGATCTTCAGAAACCTGCTAGATTTCATGTTTGCTTGCATGAGCTCACTGGCTCCAGCCTGCTGATCACCTGACACCTAACTGCTAAACAGTAACCAGCGCAACTGCCATCTTCGTGTTTGCTATTTACTTGCATCAGTGTTTTACTTTAGCTAACATCTGGAAATATGCCTGAAGAAGGGGACTGGATCCCTGAAAGCTTGTGCTAACGTCTGGAAATATGCCTGAAGAAGGGGACTGGATCCCTGAAAGCTTGTGCTAACGTCTGGAAATATGCCTGAAGAAGGGGACTGGATCCCTGAAAGCTTGTGCTAACGTCTGGATTCTGGAAATATGCCTGAAGAAGGGGACTGGATCCCTGAAAGCTTGTGCTAACGTCTGGATTCTGGAAATATGCCTGAAGAAGGGGACTAGATCACTGAAAGCTTGCAAAATGTAACTCTATCAGTTAGCCATTAAAACATATTCTTTTTACAAAACTTTTAAAAATCAGAAAAATTGTGCACGATTTTTTTGGATGCGAAAAAATTCACAATACAGTGGAAAGGTAGCCTGGTAATGAATAGGTGTACTGCTCTCCCTCAGGAAGTGGCATTAGTGACCCTGGGGACGTGTTGTGACACCACAAGGAAGCAGACATTTGTCATCCAATTAGAGGGCAGCTGAGAAGTCTTGAAATGCAGATGAGCTGCTGATTGCTGGAGGGGGTGATCAGAGAGGGGTCTGTGTCTGGGGGGAGGACAGGGGGACATTACTCTGTGTGTGAGCAGAGAGGAGGACAGGCCAGCTTCTAGAGACCAGCAGCAATAGCCTGACTGCCAGTATACTGCCCAGAGGTAGGTGGCTTATCAGTCTCAGGCCTGGAACAAATCGCTAGCGCAGTCACAGGTGTTTTTAATGAGCCTTTTGTAAGCGATTTGATTAGCGTTTTCTGGCGATTTTAAAAAAGTGTGAGCTTTTTGCCAGTAATTGTGATTGCGATTTGTGATTAGCGATTTTAATTCTGATTGGTCCTTTCAAACTATTTTAATTTTTGTTAAAGTTTTAAAATCGCACACAAAACGCTATGTGTAGCGATTCATGAGCGATTTGCCAGCGCTTCAATACTTTACATTGAAACACAAACGCTCCCAAAATACTGCATGTCCTGCGATTGCCATTTTGCTCATCGCAATCGCTGCTGTGGAATTTTTTACATTTATTACATTGGCGGAGCGTTTAGGGAAATCGCTCCCTAAACGCTCAAATAAGCGCTCAAGTGGGTTCCATGCCCTGAAGCACTATTGGAATTGGTGTTCTGTGTGCTATGTTGGAACACAATAGCAATCGGCCAGTATAAATCCAAAGCTGCGAACGAGCCAATGCTAAGCTGATATATTCAATTCCCAAACGTCTAATGGTGCCCATACATGGTAAAATGTTTTCATTATTTGACAATTAGATAATTTTGTTTGAGTATCCTGAGATGGAATAGAAAGATTTTTCCAACATGTCCGATCGGATATTTATTGACAAAAAGGGATAATCGTTTGTTTTTCTTGATCGATAAAAAAGATTCTTTTTTACTTTCTTTCGATTCGATCGCATGAAAACAGGAAAGTCAGATGTTTTTATTGAACCATGTATGGGCACCACAAAGTGCACCTGAACTTTGGTACAAAAGTTAGATACTTACCTTTGTAGAGGAAAAGTCTCCAGATAGTCCTGAGTAGAGCTGCTCAAATCCGGATCCGGCAGATACCTGGATAGTTGCTATCCGGATATCTCCCAGTTACCTGGGCGGGGTGGACGGGGTCAATCTTACCTGTCTGACGTCTTCTTCATCCGTCCCTCGGCGCCTCCCACGATGCGCTCCATGCGCGTCACGTGATTACAAACACTTCCTTCTTCAACCCGGAAGGAGGAGGAAGTGTTTGTAATCACGTGACCGCCGCTTGGAACGCATCGTGGGAGGCGCCAAGGGACGGATGAAGAAGACGTCAGACAGGTAAGATTGACCCCCCTGCCCAGGTAACTGGGAGATATCCGGATAGCAACTATCCAGGTATCTGCCGGATCCGGATTTGAGCAGCTCTAGTCCTGAGGCTCCCCCGTCGGCCAGGGCTGGGACCCTCTCTAAGCCAAACCGACAAGAGCTTGGGCAGCATGGTGGCGTACTGTTTAGCACTCTCACCTTGCAGCGCTGGGTCCCCGGTTCGAATTCTAGCCAGGTCAATATCTGCAACGAGTTTGTATGTTCTCTCTATGTATGTGTGGGTTTACACTACACGATACACACATAGACATATGACTATGGTAGGGATTAGATTGTGAGCCCCTAGGGCGTTTTGCGTTTTTTTTTTCGAGCGCCGGCGATTTCAAAAAACGCCCTAAAATCCATTGTACAATTTATTCCTTGTTGGATAATTCATTTCATGGCGTTTCGTCTGCTTTCCGGTCAGAAAATTGCTGCCTGTACCATTTTTAGGGCGATTTTGCTACAGTGGCAGGTATAGGAAAAAACGCAAAACACTCTCAAAATCACTTTATGTGGCTATTGCGTTTTCGCTTTTAAGAATAAATACATTGTATTTATTCTTTTCCTGGTCAAAGAGTTCACTCTGCTTTGAAAAGGGCTTTACAAAATATCGTAGAGCGCTGGTAAGCGCCGGGAGGGGGGAAAAAAATCACTCACAAAATCGCAAAACGCTGGCCTCAGCGATTGCAATTTCAGATGTGAACAAAAGCTTAGTGACAGGACAATATACTCTGTACATCGCTGCATAATATGTCAGTGCTATATAAATACTTAAATAAATAAAATAAATAAAAAATAAATAAAAGCTTGTTGTGTTCGCACTCATGACTGCGCTCCGCTCTGTGTACAAGCGCGCCTGCGCAGTGGCATGGAGCTGCTGGCGCCCTACTTGCACGATTGACGTCGGGCTGCTGCAGGGGTGCGGACTGTACTGACGCAGGCGTTGTGCGGCCGCGGTCGTGCATGGATAGGAGCGTGGCTGCGCAGAAAAGGCTGAGTAGCGGCGGGCTACAGGAGTATCCAGTGGTTTCCCTTTACCAGCTATTTCCAGTGACCACATTACCTTGTTACATGTATGGCGGTGGATAGAGCCTTAGCATGGCAGTCACATGATCAGAGCACCCAGCGCTGACAGCCTATCCAGCGGCTCCTTATCGTCCTGGTGCATCCTGAATGCATATGAGAAAAAAAATACATAAAAAAACGCATACCAGCACGGTGGAATAGTAGTTGGTGCCGAAAGTAACTGTACAAATTAAGGCCTCTTTCACAGTGGGACGTTGCGTTTGATGCGATGTTAAAGTGAACCAGAGACGAAGCACCCTCATGTATTTTACCATATATATCAGTGGGAACATTAGAGAAAACACCTACCCTGCTCTCTGTTTCATTTTTAGCTGTTCAGTTTTCTTCTTATCGGCCCTGATAAAATCCCTGACTGAGCATTCAGTCTGGCTTTGCTCAGGAATTATTATAGTTGAGACTGTCTTTTTTCTGTCTTTTTAAGCCCAAGCCTGCCCCCTTGTGGCTCTGTTCAGGAGTGATTATAGCAAAGTCAGACTGAATGCTCAGTCGGGGATTTTATTTGGGCTGATAAGACGCAAGCTTAACAGTTAAAAATAAAACAGAGAGCAGGGTAGATGTTTTCTCTAATGTTCCCACTGATAGATATATAGTAAAATACATGAGGGTGCTTCATCTCTAGTTCACTTTAAGGTCGCATAACGTGCCCCTAATGCAACGCATTGAAAGACTATAACTTGGACGTTATAGTGCATTCTTTAGCCCTGCATTTGGTGCGCCGTTTTCGTCGCACAGTGATGGAACGAAAACGGCGCATGCGTTGCATTAAAAAAAAAAAAACTTACCGAGCATGTGCAACACACATAACGCAGCAAATGTATTGCTAAATGCACAGCATGCTGCTCTTACTAAATATTGCTACACGTTACACACAACGCAACGTGTGCACTGTGAATGTCGCACAGACTTTGTATTGCTGTGCGTTACTCTGCATTATAAAAAAATTTAACGTCACACTGTGAAAGAGGCCTAAAGGGCAACTGTAACATTAATATTTATTTCCTGTTAAGCAATACCAGTAAACTGCCTATCCTGTTGATCATCTGCCTCTAATGCTTTTAGCCACAGCCCCTGAACAAGCATGCAGCAGATCAGATGTTTTTGACATTATTTTCAGATCTGACAAGATTAGCTGCATGCTTGTTTCTGGTGTGATTCAGACACTACTGCAGCCAAATAGATCAGCTGGGCTGCCAGGCAACTGGTATTGTGTAAAAGGAAATAAATATGGCAGCCTCCATATACTTCTCACTTCAGTTGTCCTTTAATAAACCCCTGGGTTGTTTTGGCTGTGTGTTTTGGGTCATTGTCCATCTGTTGTGGTAATGTACAGAAGCAAAATCAGAAAAAAGTTGTCCAAATATCTATGGACCGAACCCTAGTTAAGAAAAATTGCAATGTGTTTAACAAAACTTTTTAGTGCTTAGTTAATTTCCTATAATATATTCTGTTCCACCATTAGTGTGGCCGGTTGTAATCCTCCTGTATTGATTATGGTATACGTTTCTTTTTGCAGCACCGGCAGCATCACTCCACGCAGCACGCCCAGCAACTCCCCCGCCGTGCGGAGGCGTCTGGCCGCCAGCGAATTGGAGAGCATGGTGGAGAAGGGATCGGAATGTCTGGGAGAGAGAGCGGCCAACACACTCACCCCCACCTCACCTCCACCGGGGGCGCTACCCTACAACCAGAGCAATGCCCAGCTACCCACCCAAAACAACTCCCTGCCCGGGACGCCGCTCCCCCCGCAACTCGGAGGCAGAGGGTTCATACGCAACAGCAAGGTGAGTCCACACTAGTCTGCCCGACTCATGCCCCTCCCATGAGTCAGCAACGTGAGTCCACACTAGTCTGCCCGACTCATGCCCCTCCCAGCAAGGTCAGCAAGGTGAACAGAGCGCTTGCCTGGCAGTTTTGAAGGACACTTGAAGTGAAAGGGACATGGAGGCTGCCATATTTATTAATACTTACCTGAGGCTTCCTCTGGCTCCATGAGGTATGAGGACTCCCTCGCTGTCCTCTTCTAACATCCCCTGGTAATTTGGCCAGTAGCGGCCAGTCGTATCCAGCCACGCCCCTTCTACACCATGCAATCCTTTTGTTTTTCTGCACCGAAACGCAACTCTCCACAGTGGCTGAATCACAGTTAAAGGACACCTGAAGCGAAAATAAACGAATGAAATAAATGATTGTATCTATCTTCATTCTCCTAAAAATGACTTTTTAACATATTCCACGGTTTTATTTTATGTTTAAATCTACTTTTTAAGTTTTTTGTGTTTTATTGTTTTTGCTCAATGGCACATTCATTTAAGTATGCCAGAGCTAAAATCTATGAACTATTGACCCTTGTTATCTCTTTCCTGCTCTCAGAAGCCATTTTCTGCTAGGAAAGTGTTTTCTAGTTGGAATTACTTATCAGTGAGGGTCACACTGTAGTCACTTCCTGTCTGAGTCAGAACTGTGTCAGCCACTTACATACCTGATGTTTAACTCTTTCAAGCAGAGAAAGAAAAAAAAGGAACACAGCCTAGTTATGTGTGTGCTAGGCACTGTACATGCACATGTCTATCTCATCATGTCACATGTCACTTCAGGTATCCTTTAATTTACTCCATTGCCATACATTGGTTACATTTTCAGTGCATATATTCACATTGCATTTTCCTTGCATTGCGAAAACGGGCCTTAATATTTTAATCCATATCCCCGATCGACCATGCAGCAGATTAGATGTTTCTGACTGAAGTCAGACTGGATTAGCTGTATGCTTGTTTCAGGTGTGTGATTCAGCCACTACTGCAGCCAAAGAGATCAGCAGGACTGCCAGACAACTGGTATTGTTTAACAGGAAATAAATATGGCAGCCAATACAGCTAATGGAGTTTATATTTGTTGTTTTTTTACAGATTCTTTAAAGTCACCTATAGGAGTATTCATATTTTGGTCAGATTCATTGTTTTAATCAATCGATCAGATATTGAATCGTAACAACCAGGAACTCTGATTTAAATCAATGTAAAATTGATTGTTCTTTCTGGACTCAAAAAATCGATTGCATGCAAATCTGTATCATATCGTCTGCAGCTTGGAACTGGCCCAATCATTCGCATTTCCTGCTGATTTGGATTGGCCCAAATCCAAGCGACATTCAATTTGCATGAAATTTGCATGCAAGGTAAAATTATTAGCATTCCATTGGCCATCACTTATACCCATCTTCATATCTGTATCAGCATCAAAAACCTTCAGTGAAAGTCAGCTGCTGATTACTGCAAAGACGCCTTAGTGGAACCCTGCCCCCTGCTGGATTCTGACTGAGCTGCAAGAATTAACGTCAAATGCTGTAGGAAAGGTCTCTTCACCAATGTGTGTATTCATAAATCTCAAACTCAGGATGAAAGCACACAAATTACATAACAGTAGTAAGTATAGTTGAAAAAAGACATTCGTCCAGCCAGAAACAAAATTAAATAAATAAGTAAGCATTGGGTACCTTTCTCTCCTGCATCCTCACATATCCCAGTTGATCCAGGGGAAGGCAAAAAACCCTTACAAGGCTTTTGACCAATTAACCATTAAGGAAAAAACTCGTTCCGGACTCCAAATGGCAGTCCGATAAATCCCTGGATCAACTCTTCCAGGAAATGCCTAATAATTATAGCCGTGGATGCCCTTCATTGCAAGGAAAGCATCCAAGCCCTTTTTTAAATGCAGATATAGTGTTTGCCATAACTACTTCCCAAAGTAAGATATATCAGATTTTAACAGCTCTTACTGTAAGAACCCCTTCCTAAATAGATGGCCAAACCTTTGTTCCTCCATACGCAGATCATCTCCCCTTGTCCGTTGTACAGCTCTAGGGACAAAAAGCTCATCTGCCAAGCTTTTGTATGACCCGCTGATGTATTTATACATGTTAATCAGGTCACCTCTCAGTCGCATTTTTTCCATCTACATAAGCCCAGTTTGTCCAACTTTTTTGGTAAGTGAGATCTTCCATCCCTCTGATTAGTTTGTCTGTCTTTGTACCCGTCCCAGAAGGTCAATGTCCTTTCTAAAGAGTGGTGCCCAAAACTGTATCCCATACTCCAGAGGTAGCCTCACAAAGGATATATTCTCAAGGTCATCACATTGATTAATGTAAATTATAAACAATCCCTGTGTAACTGACCTTTTCAGATTCAAAGCCTGTTAAATTGTTAAAGTAAACTGGAGGTGGCAGAAAAAATAAAAGCTAGATACTTAGTTAAGAAGAGGGACGTCTCTGGATGCTCCACGGGCTTCTTACGCCCTCTTGGAACTCGCCGCCCCTGGCCCGGACCTTCTTTTTAGTTCGTTACCACGCCCACTTTGTTTACAAGCGCTGATGAACATGCTCCATAGCCACTCATGGGCGGGCTTACTGCACAAACTCAAGGTCTTGTTGGATATGTTTAGGCTGGCAACAGTGGAGGCGTCCCTCTAACTAGGTGAGTATCTAAGTTTTTTGTTTTTTTCTTGCCACCTCAGGTTCACTTTAAAGAGACACTGCAGCAAAAAAAAAAAATGATATAATGAATTGGCTGTGTAGTACTGATAATTACTAGAACATTAGTAACAAAGAAAATATTCTCCTATTTTTATTTTCAGTTATATAGTGTTTTTTTAATAACATTGCATCATTCTGTAATATTTGCACTCTGCATTCTAAAGGATTTTACAGAGCAGGCCAGTGAACTATTGACCTGTCCTCTGAAGAGAAAAAGAAAATACAGTGACTGACAGTTGAGATAACAAGCTTCAGAAGACAGAGCTCTTTGCGACTTTGAAAGTGGTGAAACTTAATGGCTCTTTTGCAAAGATAACAACTGGAGTTTCTTAACTCTTCCTGTACTGGAAACCATATTAGACATATGTCTCTGCTCCTAATGTTTTATTTCTTAGCTGTACTACACATACAAATCATTATATCATAATGTTTGTTTTTGCTTCCGTGTCTCTTTAAGACCTCTCCTGACTGGCTAGTTTCCTCTTTGCAGATTGAGGTCTTGCGATTGTTACCCTAGTACTTCCTGTGTGTCCCGCTCTTTCTCATAGAGACACATACGTTTGTATTGTAATACTGTATGGCAGGGTTGCTGAGAAATGTAGCCTGGCATCTGTTGTTCTTCCTCCATTGCAATTATTGTATGTCTGTATCTCAGGAAGCAAACCACAGAAGTGTGAGAGAAACTCCAGCTTCCAGCAGTAGGGTAAATATCCCGTTCAGTTTCTCCACTATTTTTTCCTTTCTATGCCCTCTACTCTAACTACACTGACAATTCTCAGAGCACCCTTTTTGTTTATGGTAAATGATAAGTATAGCGTTTGGCGCTGCATTTTTACATGTAAAATCTGCTAAATAGTGGCGCTTGCCTGCAAATGTGCACCTAATTCACCCAGATGTAACGCTCTGCACTGTCCTGGCTTCCTGTTTAGAAAGTGAAACCTTGAAATTCCACTTCCTGTGTACTATAAGTCTGCAGCAGGAAGCGGGCTGCACCAGCGTAGTGACTGACAGAAGCTCCCACCCTTCTCTTGCATGAAGAGTTTGCACAGTTGTTTCTTTAGCTGCATAGATCTCCGCCCATCTCCCTTATGTTCAATAAGGGAGGTGGGCGGAGCTCTATGCTGCTAAAGAAACAACTCTGCAGACTATTCCCTTGCTTCACACTTGTTGCTTTGTCTGTCCCAGCATTTTGCCACCATGCTCAGTCACGTTTTCAGGCCAAGGCTAATTACGAATAAATAAATGATTAAAGTGGACCTGAACTCAGAACTTCCTCTCTGCTCTAAAAGAAAAACAACAGCATAATAACTTTTAAAGAAAAACATTTCTTTGTTACAGCTGATACAAACCCTGCAATAAATCTGCTGTGTGTCTACTTACTGCTTTCATGGAAGCAGCGAAAGGGTTAACCTCCAGTGTTTACCAACTAGCTCTCTGCAGTGGCAGAGGAGATTCCTGATCTGACACAGCTGAGAGATCAAATTACAACTTGTGATTAATCACAGGTAGGGGAAATTAGACAGGCTAAACTCTCTAAATGCACACAGGGTGAATTTCTCTATGTTTTCTTTCTGTCCTGTGCAAGAGTTCAGGTCCACTTTAAGTAGCGCTGTTAAAAATATAAACTTGTCAGAATATGACAAATGAAAGTTTAATAGCTAAATTTAGACAAGTAAATCAGTCACAGTTAAATGTTATATAATGACTGAATCCTGTAATAGAAAAACAGTGCTTCTGCTCTCCCTTCAAACAGTTCAGTATGGGAGGACTGTGTGTGTAGCCAACAGACTGGCCCTGCATCTGGCCAGGCATGGGAATTCAGCACAACACTGGTCTTTGAGCTGTGACTGAAGGAACCACCCACCGGCCTCCAGATACTCCCCTCCCATCATGCTTTGCAGCATAACAACATCAATCCTGATACCACTGCCATAAACTCATCTTCCCGTCAAATGTCTGAAGGTTTGCGCCTAAAAAAAGGAGGAAAACCAATGAAATAATTTTTTGAAGAAATGCGAGAAACCAAAAAACATGATGAGATATTTTCAAGGAACTCCATTGGGGGATGTTACGAGTGATTCAGTAAACCTGCCTTAGGTTTTTTTTTCAAAAGAAAAATACTCTATTACCATTATGATTATTTGTTTTTTACATAGAGCCAACATCTCCCGTAGCGCTGTACATAGTACAAAACAAACACTGGGGGCATAGATACAAGAGAAGTACAATAATCTACAAACAGGACATCCGGCAATACAAGTACATGCATAGCTGATGTGTGGTTTGGGAGCTCACCAATACTGGTACCCGTTCGTATGATTACTTACAGCAGAATAAGAAGCACTAGGAGGAGGTCCCTTGTGAGCTTGCAGTCTAGATGGTATTGGGTTGGAGACACAGGGGATAGCGGATGAGGCAAGGAGCTTCCAATGATTCCTACAGCAAGTTATAGGCTTGTTTGAAGAGGCGTGTTTTTAAAGTACTTTGAAGAATTCTAGGCTTGGAGCATAATGGACAGGCTGTGAGAGAGAGTTTCAAAGGAGAGGGGACACTCCTGAGAAGTCCTGGATGAGGAAGTGAGAGGAGGTGACTAAGCAAGAGGACCTGCTGGGAGGAGAGAAGGTTCTGGGTGTTTCTAGGTGATCACAGATTCCAACCCTCACCTGACATAATGGCACACTCAGGATTTCTGAAAGGTCAGCTAAATGCACCCTTGTGAGATTCCACACTCATGCAGGATCACAGCTTTTATATGCTAATACATTCAAGCTATCCTAGATTCAAGTTTAAATGTACACCCCCCCCCCCCCCCCTCCCTCCAAGCACTCTACACATAACAATTGAAATGACACAACAAAACCTGCCAAGGACAACCACAGTGTCAAAGGGGATGGGGAACAGCTTGCTAATGATTATTACAATTCATTGATCTATAGAAGGGATCATTACCAGCACAGGACCAAGAAAGAGATAATACTGTGGTTGAGGGAAAGGGCCCCGGTGCGGTCACAACCTCTGCATTCTTTGCCCACTGCCATGCCCGCTGCCTAGGTTTATTTAAAAAAAGAGAGACTCTTGCAGTGGTTGCTGCATGCAGCTGTAATCCTGCCATCATCACAAAAATGAAATGACAAATCGTCTAATATTCTGCCAATACATGTGAGGGTTGTACATTTTATCGACTAGCAGCAGAATTTTTTAAAAAAATGTATTCATTCCAGGTTTGAAGAATCACGTGTGACTTGAATCCCCACTGGAGAACCTTGTAGATGCCCTAGTAAATAAGGAAAGTCTTGGAAAACCCTTAAGGGGCCCATACACGTAACGATTTTCCCGCCGATATACAGCAGATTCGATCACTGTGATCGAATCTGCTGAGAAATCGTCGTGCAAACGCTGACGGAACGATCGATTTCCGTCCGAAATTGATTGATAGCGGCGTTTGAATGTCCGACAACCGACGCTAGTGGCAATACATTACCTGCTCCGCCGGCGCATGTGCCTTCTCTGCGCTGGGCTCCGGCTGGCTTCACTTACTTCCTGTCGGGGGAAGTTTAATTAAACAGTAGAGCGCCCTTTACTGTTTAAACTTCCCCCGACAGGATGTAAAGTAAAGCCGGAGCGCAGAGCGGAGGAGAGAGAGCGGAGAAGAGGCAGCAGAGACCGGGGGACTCGCACCGGCCGGATCAGGTAATGTATATGGGTGAGGGCGGGGGGCAGGGGGCGACAGCTCTGCAAATTGGGAATCGGTTTCATAGTGAAATCGATTCAAAATCTGTTTGCAGTGTAGGCAGCCAATAGATCCCTCTTTGATCAGATTCGATCACAGAGGCATCTATCTGCTGGTCAATCTGGTGGCAATCGACCAGTGTATGGCAGCCTTTAGTCAGTCAGAAGATTCTTGGAGAGGCCTTAGTAAATCAGGAGATGCTTGGAGAAGCCTTAGTAAATCAGGAGATGCTTGGAGAAGCCTTAGTAAATCAGGAGATGATCGGAGAAGCCTTAGTAAATCAGGAGATGCTTGGAGAAGCCTTAGTAAATCAGGAGATGATCGGAGAAGCCTTAGTAAATCAGGAGATGATTGGAGAAGCCTTAGTAAATCAGGAGGTGGTTGGAGAAGCCTTAGTAAATCAGGAGATGCTTGGAGAATCCTTAGTAAATCAAGAGATGCTTGGAGAAGCCTTAGTAAATCAGTAGATGATCGGAGAAGCCTTAGTAAATCAGGAGATGATTGGAGAAGCCTTAGTAAATCAAGAGATGCTTGGAGAAGCCTTAGTAAATTAGGAGGTGGTTGGAGAAGCCTTAGTAAATCAGGAGGTAGTTGGAGAAGCCTTAGTAAATCAGGAGATGCTTGGAGAATCCTTAGTAAATCAGTAGATGATCGGAGAAGCCTTAGTAAATCAGCAGATAATTGGAGAAGCCTTAGTAAATCAGGAGATGCTTGGAGAAGGCTTAGTAAATCAGGAGATGATTGGAGAAGCCTTAGTAAATCAGGAGGTGGTTGGAGAAGCCTTAGTAAATCAGGAGATGCTTGGAGAATCCTTAGTGAATCAAGAGATGCTTGGAGAAGCCTTAGCAAATCAGCAGATGATTGGAGAAGCCTTAGTAAATCAGGAGATGCTTGGAGAAGGCTTAGTAAATCAGGAGATGATCAGAGAAGCCTTAGTAAATCAGGAGATGATTGGAGAAGCCTTAGTAAATAAGGAGTTGGTTGGAGAAGCCTTAGTAAATCAAGAGATGTTTAGAGAAGCCTTAGTAAATCAGGAGATGATCAGAGAAGCCTTAGTAAATCAGGAGATGTTTGGAGGAGCCTTAGTAAATCAGGAGATGCTTGGAGAAGCCCTAGTAAATCAGGAGATATTCGGAGAAGTCTTAGTAAATCAGGAGATGATCGGAGAAGCCTTAGTAAATCAGAAGTTGATTGGAGAAGCCTTAGTTAATCAGGAGATGCTTGGAGAAGCCTTAGTAAATCAGGAGATATTCGGAGAAGCCTTAGTAAATCAGAAGTTGATTGGAGAAGCCTTAGTAAATCAGGAGATGCTTGGAGAAGCCTTAGTAAATCAGGAGATGCTTGGAGAAGCCTTAGTAAATTAGGAGATGCTTGGAGAAGCCTTAGTAAATCAGGAGATGCTTGGAGAAGCCTTAGTAAATCAGGAGATGCTTGGAGAAGCCTTAGTAAATCAGGAGATATTCGGAGAAGCCTTAGTAAATCAGAAGTTGATTGGAGAAGCCTTAGTAAATCAGGAGATGCTTGGAGAAGCCTTAGTAAATCAGGAGATGATAGAAGCCTTAGTACATCAGGAGATGATCGGAGAAGCCTTAGTAAATCAGGAGATGTTTGGAGAAGCCTTAATAAATCAGGAGATGCTTGGAGAAGCCTTAGTAAATCAGGAGATGATTGGAGAAGCCTTAGTAAATCAGGAGATGATTGGAGAAGCCTTAGTAAATCAGGAGATGATTGGAGAAGCCTTAGTAAATCAGGAGATGCTTGGAGAAGGCTTAGTAAATCAGGAGATGATTGGAGAAGCCTTAGTAAATCAGGAGATGCTTGGAGAAGCCTTAGTAAATTTAGGAGATATTCGGAGAAGCCTTAGTAAATCAGGAGATGATAGAAGCCTTAGTACATCAGGAGATGATCGGAGAAGCCTTAGTAAATCAGGAGATGATCGGAGAAGCCTTAGTAAATCAGGAGATGTTTGGAGAAGCCTTAGTAAATCAGGAGATGATTGGAGAAGCCTTAGTAAATCAGGAGATGCTTGGAGAAGCCTTAGTAAATCAGGAGATGATTGGAGGAGCCTTAGTAAATCAGGAGATGCTTGGAGAAGGCTTAGTAAATCAGGAGATGATTGGAGAAGCCTTAGTAAATCAGGAGATGCTTGGAGAAGCCTTGGTAAATCAGGAGATGATTGGCGAAGCCTTAGTAAATCAGGAGATGCTTGGAGAAGGCTTATTAAATCAGGAGATGATTGGAGAAGCCTTAGTAAATCAGGAGATGCTTGGAGAAGCCTTAGTAAATCAGTAGATGATCGGAGAAGCCTTAGTAAATCAGGAGATGATTGGAGAAGCCTTAGTAAATCAAGAGATGCTTGGAGAAGCCTTAGTAAATTAGGAGGTGGTTGGAGAAGCCTTAGTAAATCAGGAGGTAGTTGGAGAAGCCTTAGTAAATCAGGAGATGCTTGGAGAATCCTTAGTAAATCAGTAGATGATCGGAGAAGCCTTAGTAAATCAGCAGATGATTGGAGAAGCCTTAGTAAATCAGGAGATGCTTGGAGAAGGCTTAGTAAATCAGGAGATGATTGGAGAAGCCTTAGTAAATCAGGAGGTGGTTGGAGAAGCCTTAGTAAATCAGGAGATGCTTGGAGAATCCTTAGTAAATCAAGAGATGCTTGGAGAAGCCTTAGCAAATCAGCAGATGATTGGAGAAGCCTTAGTAAATCAGGAGATGCTTGGAGAAGGCTTAGTAAATCAGGAGATGATCAGAGAAGCCTTAGTAAATCAGGAGATGATTGGAGAAGCCTTAGTAAATAAGGAGTTGGTTGGAGAAGCCTTAGTAAATCAAGAGATGTTTAGAGAAGCCTTAGTAAATCAGGAGATGATCAGAGAAGCCTTAGTAAATCAGGAGATGTTTGGAGGAGCCTTAGTAAATCAGGAGATGCTTGGAGAAGCCCTAGTAAATCAGGAGATATTCGGAGAAGTCTTAGTAAATCAGGAGATGATCGGAGAAGCCTTAGTAAATCAGAAGTTGATTGGAGAAGCCTTAGTTAATCAGGAGATGCTTGGAGAAGCCTTAGTAAATCAGGAGATATTCGGAGAAGCCTTAGTAAATCAGAAGTTGATTGGAGAAGCCTTAGTAAATCAGGAGATGCTTGGAGAAGCCTTAGTAAATCAGGAGATGCTTGGAGAAGCCTTAGTAAATTAGGAGATGCTTGGAGAAGCCTTAGTAAATCAGGAGATGCTTGGAGAAGCCTTAGTAAATCAGGAGATGCTTGGAGAAGCCTTAGTAAATCAGGAGATATTCGGAGAAGCCTTAGTAAATCAGAAGTTGATTGGAGAAGCCTTAGTAAATCAGGAGATGCTTGGAGAAGCCTTAGTAAATCAGGAGATGATAGAAGCCTTAGTACATCAGGAGATGATCGGAGAAGCCTTAGTAAATCAGGAGATGTTTGGAGAAGCCTTAATAAATCAGGAGATGCTTGGAGAAGCCTTAGTAAATCAGGAGATGATTGGAGAAGCCTTAGTAAATCAGGAGATGATTGGAGAAGCCTTAGTAAATCAGGAGATGATTGGAGAAGCCTTAGTAAATCAGGAGATGCTTGGAGAAGGCTTAGTAAATCAGGAGATGATTGGAGAAGCCTTAGTAAATCAGGAGATGCTTGGAGAAGCCTTAGTAAATTTAGGAGATATTCGGAGAAGCCTTAGTAAATCAGGAGATGATAGAAGCCTTAGTACATCAGGAGATGATCGGAGAAGCCTTAGTAAATCAGGAGATGATCGGAGAAGCCTTAGTAAATCAGGAGATGTTTGGAGAAGCCTTAGTAAATCAGGAGATGATTGGAGAAGCCTTAGTAAATCAGGAGATGCTTGGAGAAGCCTTAGTAAATCAGGAGATGATTGGAGGAGCCTTAGTAAATCAGGAGATGCTTGGAGAAGGCTTAGTAAATCAGGAGATGATTGGAGAAGCCTTAGTAAATCAGGAGATGCTTGGAGAAGCCTTAGTAAATCAGGAGATGATTGGCGAAGCCTTAGTAAATCAGGAGATGCTTGGAGAAGGCTTATTAAATCAGGAGATGATTGGAGAAGCCTTAGTAAATCAGGAGATGATTGGAGAAGCCTTAGTAAATCAGGAGATGATTGGAGAAGCCTTAGTAAATCAGGAGATGATTGGAGAAGCCTTAGTAAATCAGGAGATGCTTGGAGAAGGCTTAGTAAATCAGGAGATGATTGGAGAAGCCTTAGTAAATCAGGAGATGATTGGAGAAGCCTTAGTAAATCAGGGGATGATCGGAGAAGCCTTAGTAAATCAGGAGATGCTTGCCGAAGCCTTAGTAAATCAGGAGATGCTTGGAGAGGCCTTAGTAAATCAGGAGATGATCGGAGAAGCCTTAGTAAATCAGTAGATGATCAGAGAAGCCTTAGTAAATCAGGAGATATTCGGAGAAGCTTTAGTAAATCAGAAGTTGATTGGAGAAGCCTTAGTAAATCAGAAGATATTCTGAGAAGCCTTAGTAAATCAGGAGATGCTTGGAGAAGCCTTAGTAAATCAGGAGATATTCTGAGAAGCCTTAGTAAATCAGGAGATGCTTGGAGAGGCCTTAGTAAACCAGGAGATGATCGGAGAAGCCTTAGTAAATCAGTAGATGATCAGAGAAGCCTTAGTAAATCAGGAGATATTCGGAGAAGCCTTAGTAAATCAGGAGATGCTTGGAGAAGCCTTAGTAAATCAGGAGATATTCTGAGAAGCCTTAGTAAATCAGGAGGTGGTTGGAGAAGCCTTAGTAAATCAGGAGATGCTTGGAGAGGCCTTAGTAAATCAGGAGATGCTTGGAGAAGCCTTAGTAAATCAGGAGATGATTGGAGAAGCCTTAGTAAATCAGGAGATGATTGGAGGAGCCTTAGTAAATCAGGACATGCTCAGGGAAGCCTTAGTAAATCAGAAGTTGATTGGAGAAGCCTTAGTAAATCAGGAGATGATTGGAGAAGCCTTAGTAAATCAGGAGATGATCGGAGAAGCCTTAGTAAATCAGGAGATGTTTGGAGAAGCCTTAGTAAATCAGGAGATGATTGGAGAAGCCTTAGTAAATCAGGAGATGCTTGGAGAAGCCTTAGTAAATCAGGAGATGATTGGAGGAGCCTTAGTAAATCAGGAGATGCTTGGAGAAGGCTTAGTAAATCAGATGATTGGAGAAGCCTTAGTAAATCAGGAGATGCTTGGAGAAGCCTTAGTAAATCAGGAGATGATTGGAGAAGCCTTAGTAAATCAGGAGATGCTTGGAGAAGGCTTATTAAATCAGGAGATGATTGGAGAAGCCTTAGTAAATCAGGAGATGATTGGAGAAGCCTTAGTAAATCAGGAGATGATTGGAGAAGCCTTAGTAAATCAGGAGATGATTGGAGAAGCCTTAGTAAATCAGGAGATGATTGGAGAAGCCTTAGTAAATCAGGAGATGATTGGAGAAGCCTTAGTAAATCAGGGGATGATCGGAGAAGCCTTAGTAAATCAGGAGATGCTTGCCGAAGCCTTAGTAAATCAGGAGATGCTTGGAGAGGCCTTAGTAAATCAGGAGATGATCGGAGAAGCCTTAGTAAATCAGGAGATATTCGGAGAAGCTTTAGTAAATCAGAAGTTGATTGGAGAAGCCTTAGTAAATCAGGAGATATTCGGAGAAGCTTTAGTAAATCAGAAGTTGATTGGAGAAGCCTTAGTAAATCAGAAGATATTCTGAGAAGCCTTAGTAAATCAGGAGATGCTTGGAGAAGCCTTAGTAAATCAGGAGATATTCTGAGAAGCCTTAGTAAATCAGGAGATGCTTGAAGAGGCCTTAGTAAACCAGGAGATGATCGGAGAAGCCTTAGTAAATCAGTAGATGATCAGAGAAGCCTTAGTAAATCAGGAGATATTCGGAGAAGCCTTAGTAAATCAGGAGATGCTTGGGGAAGCCTTAGTAAATCAGGAGATATTCTGAGAAGCCTTAGTAAATCAGGAGGTGGTTGGAGAAGCCTTAGTAAATCAGGAGATGCTTGGAGAGGCCTTAGTAAATCAGGAGATATTCTGAGAAGCCTTAGTAAATCAGGAGGTGGTTGGAGAAGCTTTAGTAAATCAGGAGATGATTGGAGGAGCCTTAGTAAATCAGGACATGCTCAGGGAAGCCTTAGTAAATCAGAAGTTGATTGGAGAAGCCTTAGTAAATCAGGAGATGATTGGAGAAGCCTTAGTAAATCAGGAGATGATTGGAGAAGCCTTAGTAAATCAGGAGATGCTTGGAGAAGCTTTAGTAAATCAGGAGATGATTGGAGAAGCCTTATGCTGGGAACACACGATATGTTTTTACCGTTCGATTCTACGCTCAATCGTTTTTTCTGCTCAACTCTCTTATCTTCCCCTCGTTTCTCTTATCTTTTTCCATTCACTTCTATGAGCAATCGAGCAGTAAAACGATCAAGAGGAATATCGGACATGACGGAATTTAAACGCATCTATCTAATGAAAAAACGTAACGTGTGTTCCCAGCGTTAGTACATCCACTCTTTGATATCTTTGTGTAGCTTTTTCTCTCTTCTTGTTACGTAGCCTTTGTTCCTCTAGTAGTAACATCCTTTTTTTTCTCCATGTTTCCTTTGCAGAAGATGCAGAGCTGGTACAGTGTAAGTATCCGCACGTCTTGCATTTTATTTGTCCTGCATTTTTTTACCTTAACTTTCACTCGCATCCCTAGACTTAAAGCGCTCCTGAAGTGTACTAAAATCTTCTATTGAAAAACATGGTGAGCTAGAGAACCCACACAACTCATCCTCCTCCTGCTGTTCATTGTCTTCGGGTCCCTCCTGTTCACCTTTTTAGGACCTCTTCCCCCTCCCCACACAGTGTCCAGGATGTCCATTGGCCAGTGAGCAAGGTAGAGGTGAGCAAGGTAGAGGTGACAAGGCAGAGGCAAGAGAGGCTCCAGCCTCAGGGCGCAGTGTAGGAGGGGCGCACAACTCACTCAGCTATCATTCCTCTATTGTGTTTGAAGCAGAGGGAAATAAGAACAGGGGATACATGGCAGTAACTGCAACCCCAGATAATTAGAGATTAAGGTGCGGGGGGGGGGGGGGGGGTAGACCTGGGTCGCCTCTTAGCCAGTGTGTGACGGCTGGGGTGGGAGGGATAGAGGGGCGTACTTTGGTGTCTCCACCTTGGGTGCTGGAGGACCTTGTCCCGGCTCTGGGTGCAATACCTTTAATTCAGTTTGCAAATTGCAAAAGTAATGCACATACAAGAGCGCAAAAATTTTCAAGCGTATCTCACTTGCCCGATGTTCGGCCATGGCATGTGTGTGTCGACCAGGTGTGTGTGTGACGCCACACATGGCCTCGTGGTATGTGTGCCTCCATGTGGTGGCATTTGGTGTGACAGCAGAGCTGGGGGGGGGCAGAGAAGGAGAATGGGAGTTGCAAAAGCTGTATAGGTGAGATTTACAATGCACGGGGCTCTGCGCATGCGCACTACGTAGTTGAGATGTATCGCAGTGACGGAGGGGGTTGAAGGAGAACGGGGAGAACATTCTCCTCTGTCCACTACCATTTTTAAATTTAGATGTGCGCTAAGGTATCCTTTAAGACTTGACGCAGTTTATTGCACGCACCCAATTGTCTGAAAAGTGCTGCAGACATGTCCTGTGCTCTATTACACCAGCCTGCAGCCTGCTTACCTCCTGCCAGAGCAGGTCAGAGAATTTCTGCTCCCCACCACAGTGCTTTTTCAATCATAGGACCATAAATAGTATATCGTCGGCTTTCACGGTTTCCGTTTAGCCAATTTAGATGTTCAGTTACCTCTCCACACGAGTCTGCATTGTTGTCCAGAATCACGCTGTATAAATATGGCTAG
The DNA here is from genome assembly GCF_040937935.1 of Hyperolius riggenbachi. NCBI lineage: Eukaryota > Metazoa > Chordata > Amphibia > Anura > Hyperoliidae > Hyperolius > Hyperolius riggenbachi. The sequence continues at coordinate 374,350,629 of NC_090651.1, forward strand.
CCACGCCTCTGTCTCCTGATGACTGTAAATCCTCTCCTTCTAGATGCTGAGCCCCACCTACAAGCAGAGGAACGAAGACTTTCGCAAGATTTTCAAGAAACTTCCCGATACTGAACGTCTCATCGTGGGTGAGTGCGAATCGCTGGGTACAGAAATCAATGTAAGGTTCCCATAGGTTACTCTGTTTTCAGTATCGATATCTGACCAGTTCGATCATAACTAGGGATGGTCGGAAATGCAAATTTCGCGGTAAATCCGCATTCCGCCATTGCCAATTACCGCTACTGCTACCGATTCCGCTTTCCGCTACCAATTTCCGCATTCCGATACGGATTTCCGCTGGAATTCGCGGAAATTTCCCCCGACTTTAACATCAATTTTCTCAAAAACTATAAGGTCTTTTTGAAAACTTTTTTTTGCATCTTGTTCACAATCTTGCGGATCTTGTTCACAAGATCCGCCTACTGCACTTGTATTACCGATTTCCGCATTCCGATGCGGAATTGCAATTTCTGATCGGAGTTTCGGAACTTGCATTTCCGCGGAATCCAAATGAGCATCCCTAATAACGGATACCTGATCGATCCTTGTGATTACTTTCCAGCTGAGACGATTGATCCTGGAAACTGGAAAAATCTCGATTGAAAGGGGGGCATGGCAGTGACAGCGGACGATTTCCTGACAGACTCCCTGCTGGTCTCCCCCCAAGTGTATGTGCGGCCCCGGGGCCCTTAGTGAGTGTTTCAGGCTCACTTGTCATGCTGGCGCCTCCTCCTGTGTCTGGCATGTTTTCGAATTGCCACCACGAGCGCCCGTACCACGTGACGCCGACGCATGTAGTTGAAGGCAGTACTAAGACAATTTCCAATAGCTCTCATGCTGAAATCTATTGGAAATCTGTGTGTGGTGTTTGGGCAAGCAATAGATCTTTCTCTGATCAGATTCAGTCAGAGAGGAGTGTATCTTAAGGTGGATTTGGTGGCCAACGTCTAACGCACAGGTGTCAAACTCAAGACCCATTGGCCCAATGCGGCCCTCTCCACCATTTTATGTGGCCTGCATCATTATACACAGTAAAAGAATAACCACAAACTGCCTTTCCGTCACACCGGTGACAGTGTTTCTGGTTGAAACATTGTCAATTTGAGCCAAAGTGCAGCAATAATCCCCCAAACCCCAAAGTGAGATTAGCATGAGGCCCATATTTGGATCTAAACCATATCTCCCAACTGTCCCGCTTTTGGAGGGACAGTCCCTCATTGGGAGCCCTGTCCCTCTGTCCCGCTTTCCTCCTCATTTGTCCCTCTTTCAGGACTTTGTCCCTTTTTCTATGTAAATATACTGTATACAGTATATTTCTCTACTAAAAAAAAAAATGTGTTTGATTGACTCTAAACTTTATTCACATCCTTTAAATTGACATATTACTAATTGTAAATGTTAATATGAAGAAAAATAAACCAGGATAGAAAGGAACAGAGTGTGGTTTGAATTACAAAACAACATATTGTTCTTATGAAATCTTTATGGTATGTGTGAGTAGGGGTGTGGTGGGGCGTGATCAGGGGTGTGGCAGAGGCATGGCTTAAGTGTCCCTCTTTCTCATCTCAAAAAGTTGGGAGGTATGTCTAAACCTCCATGCAGCTGTGTAAACATCCCCCCGCCCCCCCATCTCCCCACAGTGCTGAGTAACACAGCGGAGCAGTGTAAAGTTTACCTTCTCCAGCGCTGCATTGGGTCTGTTCTTCCCAGCAGCTGCACGCTCTATGCTTGTATACTTCCCGATCATGTGACATGTATTTGGAGCCAGAGGTATGCAGCAGAGAGCATGTGACTATCAGGAAGATTGGAGGAGACCTAAAGTAGGTATGTGTTAGACTGCTCCGCTGTGCCACTCTGCAGAAGGGGGGAGGAGCGGGCCCCCAAATTCCCAGCTAATCCCCCCCACCCCTTTCCCGGTCACTATAGTTTCCTTTATACCTGGTACACACAATACAATTTCCAGTCAGATTGCCGAATCAATAATTTCCGGCAGGTCCAATCTGATTTCCATTCAAAATCTGATCGATTTTTCAATCACTTCTATACAAAATTGATCAGAAAAACTATTAGAAATCATATCGGACCTGTCAAAAATTTCTATATGACCCATCTATCTGACGGGAAATTGCATGGTGTGTACCAGGCATTACTTAGTCTTACATTGTTCAATAAATGTTAAATCTTAACCACTTCCCCTCCCCCGGGACGAGTAACTACGTCCCTGCAAAAAGCCATATCTCCGTAGAGGGACGTAGCTACTACGTTCCTTCCTGCTCGGCATGACCCCCCCAAACCCCAAAGTGAGATTAGCATGAGGCCCATATTTGGATCTAAACCATATCTCCCAACTGTCCCGCTTTTGGAGGGACAGTCTCCCCCCCCCCCCCCCCCCCCCCCGAGCATGGTACCGCGATTGTTACCACTGCTAATAGTTAGCCGGGAGATCAATGAATGGGAACACAGTCCCCGTGTGAATGACCGCAGCCGTCTATAAGACGGCACCGCCATTCACAAAACCGATACATGCACACTCTACATATACAGAAGTTATGCGTGAGGACATCTTGTGGCCAAATAGTAAAATCACATCTGCATTTTTGTTTTAATTGACATTTAAAATTAACCCCTTACCTCCCACACTCCCAAATAGTTACCCAAAAATGTTTTGGTAAGAAAAAAAATAATATACAATAAAAAAATGCATAAATAGTTACCTTAGGGACTGAACTTTTTAATATATATGTTAAGAGGGTATTTCCAAATAAAATATTGGCGCCATACCTTGTACTGGGGGAAAAAATGTTAACATTGCAATAACCGGGACAAATGGACAAATAAAATGTGTGGGTTTTAATTACGGTAGCATGTATCATTTTAAAACTATAATGGCCTGAAACTGAGAAATAGAGAAATGTTTCCATTTTTTTCTTCTTTTTCTTGTTAAAATACTTTTAGAATAAAATAATTCTTAGCAAAAAGTACCCCCCAAAGAAAGCCTAAGGCCTCGTTCACATCTGCTGCGCTGAAAAACGTGTTAAAGCGCAGGGTAAAAAACGCATGCGCTTGTGCGCGCTTTAGTCCGCGTTTCTGTGCGTTGCGCTGCGCTTCTTTAAAGCACGTTTTGCTTACTGTAGCAGCAGCAGTTGTCAATAAAACTTTGTTTTTGTATGTAAATGTATTTTTTTCTCCAATTAGGGGTAAAAAACGCATGCGCTTCTATGCGCTTGTACGCGCTTCTATGCGCTAAAAAAGCGGACCCATTCACTTGCATTGCTGTGCGCTTTCCAGCTCAACGCACAGAAATGCCTGCAACACTACGTTTCTGTAACGCTGCTCAGCGCAGCGCATAGATGTGAACCAGCTACATTTAGTTACATGGAAAAATCAATACCTTGCTGAACGCACAGGGCAGTGCGCTGTGGAAAGCGCACAGAAACGGCCCTGATGTGAACGAGGCCTTATTGGTAGCAAAAAAAAAACAAGATATAGATTGTTTCGTTGTGAGAAGTAGTAATAAAGTTATTGGCGAATGAATGGAAGAAGCGCTGACAGTTGAAAACTGCTCTGTTTTTTCAAAGAGGAGCTGTCGGCTATACTCTAATCTCAGAAAAAAAAAAAAACACATACAGTATACAGTATAAGTAGATAAATACTTGCTCTACTTACAGAACACATGTATTGCACTTTCCACGTTTTGATTTTAGTGATTTTTCTACAGTAAAAAAACAAAAAAATCCTTCTTGCCATTTCTCATTTCAAGTGTGGCTATTTTGAAGCCAATTCTGATGTAATTTCCTCCCTTAGTCTCCTCTGCCTGATTTGCCCGCCCTTCACTATAAAAAGTGCATTGGCTCAGTATGAGAAATATTGGCCAATCAGAGAGGAACAGAGGTGTGGGAGGGGAAAACAGGAGGGAAAGAGGCTTCAGCCAATCAGGCTGCATTAGTTAAGTCTGAGGGGAAGTAGAGAAGCAAAAAAGGACAACCCAGCATGCCCTGCAACTTCCTTTGTGTGGCAGATGTACCAAATAAGAGTCAGGTAAACTGGAGAATGATCATTTATCAACAAGAAAAGTAATAGTGATTTTAACGTTTGGATTGCCTGGTTAGCATCCTTATTACTTGTTTACCAGATAAAAATAAAGAATTGATTTTTGATTTTATGCCCGACAGTTACACTTTAAGGGGGAAAAACCCCCTTGGAGGTGAAGTGGTTAATGAACAATTTGGCGCGCAGCTATGTTCTAGATTTTGGGCCCTTTTGTGGTTGCGTTTGACACCCCTGGTCTAATGTATGGACACCTTAGTGCCTCGTAATTTATGAAAATGTCCGCATTTCTGATTCGTCATCATTTTTTTCTCTAAAATGTATGCAATTTCACAAAGGTGAGATTTTTCTCGTGTGTGTTTTTTGCTTGCAAAACTAGATCGCACTGCAGTGAAAATTGACTTTTTTGTGAAACAAATTTTTTGAAAAAAATATAGACTTTGAGGAGAAAAAACATTGCAAGAAAACAATGTGCTCTTGGCTGCAGGTTGTGTAGATTGTGCTTGTTATCCTGATGTGACAATACAAAGCAATGAGTCGCTGTGCTAATCTCGTACTCTGACCTCTCCCCTCCTCCAGATTATTCCTGTGCGCTGCAGAAAGATATCCTCCTCCAGGGAAGACTCTACTTATCGGAGAATTGGATCTGTTTCTATAGCAACATTTTCCGCTGGGAAACCACCGTGAGTTCTGCGCCAAGCGCAGCTTTTTATTATTTTCCTTTTTTTCTGGGCTTTGTAAAATGTTTAAACTCCACTGTGAAAATGACAGAGGGAGTTCTGAATCGTCAGACGGAGTATAAACATGAAAAGCGAAATCCTAGCTAACCAAGCCGGCTCTGTATTGTGCATGTTGCCAAACAGCGCCGGCGTCTCATAAGATGATATCACGCCAAACAGCGCCGCCGTCTCACAAGATGATATCACGCGCTGCCTCATAAGATGATATCACGCGCTGCCTCATAAGATGATATCACGCGCTGCCTCATAAGATGATATCACGCGCTGCCTCATAAGATGATATCACGCGCTGCCTCATAAGATGATATCACGCGCTGCCTCATAAGATGATATCACGCGCGGGTAAAGGGAGGAATTTGGAGTCTGAAGATAAATTCTACTTCCATTTAAAAGTTGCTGTGGTGCTATTTTGTTATTTAAAGGGAACTTGAAGTGAGAGGGCTATGGAGGCTGCCATATTTATTTCCTGTTAAACAATACCAGCTGCCTGGCAGCCCTGCTGATCTCTTTGGCTGCAGTAGTGTCTGAATCACACACCTGAAACAAGTATGTAGCTAATCTAGTCACGCTGGGAGACTGAAGGCGGAGCGGAGCATCGGCGCAAGCGATCTCCTGCTAGCCCCATTGAAGGCCGTTCACGCCAATCGGTGTGGAGCGGTCTTGGTGCTGCTGCTGTGTTCATGCCAATTGGCGTGAAGCGGTCGGCTGGTAGTTAACTGTCCCTCAGGGGAGCTCACAATCTAATCCTTACCATAGTCATGTGTCTTTGTATGTATCATAGTCTAAGGCTCAACACACACCATACAATCTTGGTTGTTCAATCTTACCATTTTTATGTAGTATAAGAGCTTATACAATCAATCATTCAAGGTATTTTCAATCTGTTGGCCCTTATACTACATAGATTTGGTAAATCTGTACAACCAAGATTGTATGGTGTCTGTTGAGCTTCAGGCCAATTCAGGGGATGCCAATTAAAGGGGCACTATGACGAAAAATTCTAAAATTTAAAATATGTGCAGACATAAAAAATAAGAAGTACGTTTTTCCCAGAGTAAAATGAGCCATAAATGACTTTTCTTTGAAGTGTTGCTGTCACTTACAGTAGGTAGTAGAAATCTGACGGAAGCAACAGGTTTTGGACTAGTCCATCTCTTCATGGGGGATTCTCAGCAAGGCTTTTATTCTTTTTTAAAGATATTCTTAAAAAAGGATTTAAACAATGATGCTGGCCAGCTTCCCTGCTCGCTACACAGTTTTTTGGCAGTTGGACAGAGCAACTGCCATTCACTAAGGGCATTTTGAAAATAAAGAAATCCCTGAGAATCCCCTATGAAGAGATGGACTAGTCCAAAACCTGTCGCTTCTGTCAGATTTCTACTACTTTTTGTAAGTGACAGCAACATAGGAGAAAAGTAATTTACGGCTCATTTTACTCTGGAAAAAAACCTACTTCTTATTTGTCTATGTTTGCACAAATTTTAAATTTTAAAATTTTTCGCCATAGTACCTCTTTAACTTGCCTGTATGTTTTTGGGATGTGCGAGGAAACCAGAGTGCCAGGAGGAAACCCACACAGACATGGGGATACATACCAACTCCTTGCAGATGTAAGTATTGCAGGCAGAGGGTCATCAGGACAGCCAGGCAACTAATATGTTTTAAAAGAAAATAAATATGGCAGCCTCCATAGTCTTCTCACTTCAAGTGTGCTTTTAAAGCCCCTATCCAGGCAATGAAGGGCTGTTACCCCTGAATATCTTCTGACGAGGGAGTAGTGGATGGTCCGTCGGGTCGGGGTAGCGCTACATAGAGATGAGACGGGTGAGGATTGAGTTTTTGTATTTATATCGCAGATCACCATCCAGCTGAAGGACATCCGATGTATTAAGAAAGAGAAAACGGCGAAGCTGATCCCCAACGCCATCCAAGTCTGCACAGAGAACGAGAAGGTGAGCCGCTGCCTGTTATTCCCGTGTGTGAAAGCCGAGCGGCGTGCCAATGTCACATGCTGCAATGCCCGTTACATCTTCATAACGTTCTGCATGGCATTCCTACAGGGTGACCCTCCATCTGTGTGCTGAGACTGAGATATACACTGTGCAGTTCACATGAGGAGGACCCCCAAACAACCGTACCCTTCCCCCACCCTCCACTGTTTAGGCTTAAAACTGAGGCTTTAAATTGCGTGCAGGAAACAAAGGGCACCAGGAAAAAAGGGCCCGGCTGGATAACGAAATGACACCGATGGATAACGAAATCTCAATAACGATATACATTGTTAACAAAATTGGTTAATGATAAATACTGTTTTAAAAGTTGATAACGAAAATATATTAACATTAAAAATCGCTACGTAATTCAATACAGCTTAACCCAACACTACCCTCACACAGAACCCTCCCCTGGTGGTGCCTAAAACTAACCACTCCCCCTAGTGGTGCCTAACCCTAACCAACCCCAGTGCTGCCTAACCCTAACCACCTCCCCTGGTAGTGTCTAACCCTAACCCCCCGTGTTTCCCAACCCTAACCCCCCCGGGTGGTGCCTAACCCTAACCACTCCCTCTGCAGAAACACCCTTTTACAAATAGAAACGATAATATCTTTGATAACGTAAAATCTGTACATATAAACAAAATATTATGACGAAAACTATAACACTGCAAGCTTCTAAAACGATAACATACTACAAAAACTGTCATTTTCTAATGTTGTTAATGATATTTATCGCGGTGCCCTTTATTCTGCTTTTTTTGCCGTATTAACGATAATTGTATTAGTCTATGGTGGCGCCCTTTTCATCCAATAGCTGCTGGCGCCCTTTTTTTTCTGCTACCTTTAAATTGTTAGGATGGTTATACTGCATGAGAGGTTAAAACATCCTAAAATGATCCTCTGGTCCACAGCGCTGTATACTTGCATTATTGCTGCTAGTCTGACATGTCACCTCCATACCATTTTTGCTGTACTCGTGTCAATAGGAGGCCCCTACACTTATCATTTTTTTTCTTGCATGGTGTGTACTAGGCATTAAAGAGGCCCTGTAGTGACATATAGTAGTATGCAGTAAATTGTTCAGGATAGCCACTTTTATGGCAATTTTCCTTGTTTCAGCATCAGAAACACGTTCTATATCTACTGTATATATTGCTGTATACACACTCCCTCCCACTGAGGCTTTGCCTAGGCTGTTAAGTTCTTATTTTCTACTGGCTTTACAACTATCAGTTAACAAACAGTCCACAGCGATCACCTGACATGACTAAAGATGTGATACATTTCAGAATGTAAATCATCTATAAATGAGTATTGTAAAAAAAAAATGGCAATTTTCACGACAGTTCCTC